>NC_083421.1:27360722-27663752 GCF_020745735.1 Hemiscyllium ocellatum | reverse complement strand
GCCAATCCCTGAGATTTTGATCACGTCTGCTAGTCCTAGATGGTTAATCCCATAACATCTGCGTGAAGACCTCTATAATTATTAACTACATTCGACTTAATTACACAATCTGCAGGAGCCTGATGTCCAGAAATATCCACTCCTGCCTACTCCTAATCAATGTTCATTCCTGATGAAGGGCTTATGCCCGAAACATCGATTCTCCTGCTCCTCAGATGCTGCCTGACCTGCTGCGCTTTTCCAGCACCACACTCTCAACTCTGATCTCCAGCATCTGCAGTCCTCAGTTTCTCCTACTCCTAATCAAGTCTCTATCCATTCCACTCAGTGCCCACTGCAACTCTACATCTCCACTTTGTTATTCAACTGTCAACAAAGCAAGCTGTTCTTGGAATACACCGATTACACAATATTCATGGGTAGTGTAAATGGAATGCAGGTTTAAGCCAAATTTTCTGGTTAGGTCACACAGATTCTGCTGGAAGTGTAGGCTGGAAGGAAACTGACATTGCATTGAACAGTTGCTAGTTATTACATGATTTGCATTGAAAAATAGTGTGTGTTAATCCTTTAATTTTCCAAATGGCTAATCCAACCTTCCTCATGTCCACATTCCTGTCCTTTCCCCAGGGCTCTCGATTCCCTGAATTATCAAGAATCTATCTTCACCTTAAATATACACAAGGAGCTCTAAAGACTCACAATCCTCTGAGTGATGAAATCATACCCAACTCAAGTCATTTACCAGGTTAGATGCAAATGACATAATCATTGTCTGCTCACTTCCTGTTGTCCACAGGAAATTGGAAGCTTGAATCTCACATTTCTTATTTGCCATAGGGAACTCAGTTTCTAAAACTAACAAGTGTACCTCTGTAGAAAGTTATGGCTGCTACTAGCAATACGTATTCCAAGATGCTGACACTTTTGACTTTCTCTTACTCTTTAGGCAACCATAGTTACATAAGGAAATTGGTTGACCTTTGGAGGGAGTAAACGTACAGGGTTACATGGCAAAAAGAATGGCAGAATGGCACTGACTGGATTGCAGGTACCAGCACCAACTCGATGGAATTAATGGCTTTCTTCAGTTGTAACACTTGTGAACTCTATGAAAATGGAATCCCATAAACATTCCCATTAATGGTAAGCAGCTAACAAACATATAATAATAAGACGTTATTTGTAGGTTACTCTCATCTTGCTGCATTGTCCTCCAGGCTTTAATTGTATTTAATACAATAGGGTTTTTGCAATAGTCCATAATAGCTCTCATCTTATCTAAAAATAAAAGATTGATGAGGGGGCACTTTGCTTGGGAGGTCTCAATGTCTAACCAAATTGATTGTGGGTTACAAGAGTCCCAATCAGCTACAAAGCATAATAAAAAGCTCAACTGATACCTCCTAAAATCTGAAAAATCCAGTCCTCCCCT
This sequence comes from Hemiscyllium ocellatum, assembly GCF_020745735.1. Taxonomy (NCBI): domain Eukaryota; kingdom Metazoa; phylum Chordata; class Chondrichthyes; order Orectolobiformes; family Hemiscylliidae; genus Hemiscyllium; species Hemiscyllium ocellatum. The sequence goes on along the minus strand of NC_083421.1, from coordinate 27,662,317 downwards.
TGCTTGTGGAAGCTGCAAATTTTCTAATTTGATCAGGGGCCGTCTATGATTCCAAATAAAGGAACCAAGCCAGCCATATAATTTACGCAACGCCAGTCTCGGCAACATCAGAGGGAGCATTCTCATAGGATATAGGAGATGAGGCAGAATATTCATTTTAACTAGAGCTACTCTGCCTAACCAGGAGATTGGGAGATCTCCCCAGCATTGAAGGTCCTCCCTTATTTTCTCTAATAGGTGCACAAAATTAGCTTTATACAGCTGACCTAATACTGGGGTGATAAAAATACCTAAGTATAGAAAACCCTCCAGTGACCATCGAAAGGGAAAGCAAGATCCGTTCGATAAATTGGATATACTAGCGAGACCACCCACTGGCATGGCCTCCGATTTCATAAAATTGATTTTATCGCCTGAGAGCATACTAAATACGAATTAAGCTTGGCACGGATCTCAAAGGATTACCTAAGAAAAGGAGGACACTATCTGCATAGAGAGTGAACCTCTCCTTATACTCCTATAGTGGGAGCATCGGGTTTTTAGCCAGGGCTGACAGACGTTACATTTAAAACCTGGAAGTCCAAAGGTATCTCTTGCTTAGGGGACCTGTTCGTGGGGAGGTTATGATGTCTTTTGAGCAGCTGCGCTAGAAGTTTGGACTGCCTAACGGAGACCTGTTTCAGTATTTCCAAATACAAGATTATATACAGAAGAAGACCTAGTTATTAGACAGTCCCTACAAATCGGATAGGGGGAAAAGAGTGCTATGGCCAATGGGTCCACCCTTGCTCAGTACTCTTTATTACTCATTATATAATGAGGTATCGAAAGACATGGAACAACTGTTTAAAACATGGAGCCAAGAATTGGGGTTAGATATCCCTTTAGAAATGTGGGAGGACATCTGGGAAAATGCCAGAAAGATCTCTATTTGTAATAGAACCCAAGCTATTCAATTAAAGACACTCCATAGGGCTCATATAGCACCTGAACAACTTGCGAAATTTAGGGTAGGAACATTCCCAATGTGTCTTAAATGCAAAATAGAAGTGGGCACTCTCACGCACTGTTTATGGACATGTCACAAGATCTGTAGATACTGGTACAGAGCAGCGAATGCTCTGACAGAAATCTTGGGAATGGAGATTAGATTGGATCCAGTGTCTCTTCTCCTGGGCTTTTCAAAATTGCCCTCCCTGGATGTGCACGGGAGGAAACAATTTTCCATTCTCTCTTTTTGTGCAAGGAAAAATATCGTAGTGAATTGGGTAGCTGAGGGCCCTCCAGGACATTCGATTTAGCCCAGGTTAATCATGGAATATATCCCCCTTGAAATATTCCTCACAAACATGGTGCACCAAAAAACTGAATTATTCTATAGAATATGGCAGCCCTTTCTGAACTAAATTGACAAAGATATTTCAGCCATATTGTCAAGGGCTTTTGTCTGGCTGTGGTAGTGGTTCTGGCTGGTCCCGGGGCCCCCGGGAGGAGGAATCCCATATGAATACAGGTTTCATTATGACTTGATGTTAATCCATTTTTAGTGTGTACTTAATTATTTATTATTCCATTATTTTTCGCTAGTAATGTATGAAATCCTATTTTATGTTTTGGTTGTTTGTGGCATAGATTAGTAGTTAGTTAGTTTTTTTCCCCCTTTTTTTGTATTTCGGTTATTATTTATTTATTTATTGTATATATATTTAATTGTATATTAGTGGTTATACTTGTTTGTATTACTTTGTACTTTTGTAAAAAAATGTTTAAAAATTTCCTTTTTTTCCAATAAAAATAAAATAAAATGAGGTTCAATTGTTGCCACCCTGACATGTATAATAAACTGTAAACTTCAGTACACATAAAGAACTAACTGTACGTGAAGTAAATATAAGTAACAGCAACTAACATTCCATAAGACTGGAAGAAACAGGAGTAAGCTAATCTGCCCATCGAGCCTGATCTGTCATTCAAAAAGATCATGGCTGATCCAGTATTCCTCACATCCACTCTCCTGCCCATTCCCATAATCCTTCATTCCCCTACCAATCAAGAATCTATCTGTCTCAGCCTTGATCTTCCCCCACACCTCTCTGTGGTCTGGGGTACATTTGTTTTAATGCAAGAAGTGTAGTAGGTAAGGCAGATGAACTTCGGGCTTGGATTAGTACCTGGGAGTATGATGTTGTTGCTATTACTGAGACTTGGTTGAGGGAAGGGCATGATTGGCAATTAAATATCCCAGAATATCGATGCTTCAGGTGAGATAGAGAGGGAGATAAAAGGGGTGGAGGAGTTGCATTATTAGTCAGAGAGGTTATCAGAGCTGTGCTGAATGAGGGCATTGACTGGGATTAATTTAGTGTTAGAGGTCTAGATGGAATAGAATTTGTAAGGAGCATCCAGGAGGGTTTTCCAGAGCAGTATGTAAATAGTCAAACTCAGGAAGGGGACATACTGGACCTGGTGTTGGGAAATGAGCCCGGCCAGGTGGTTGAAGTTTCAGTAGGTGATTGCTTTGGGAATAGTGATCACAATTCTGTAAGTTTTAGAATATTCATGGACAAAGATGAGAGTGGTCCTAAAGAAAGAGTGCTAAATTGGGGGAAGGCCAACTATACAAAACTTTGGGAATGGGGAATGTGGATTGGGAGCAGCTGTTTGAAGGGAAATCCACATTTGATATGGGGAGGTTTTTAAAGAGAGGGTGATTAGAGTGCAGGAGAGACATGTTCCTGTGAAAATGAGGGATAGAAATGGCAAAATTTGGGATCCATGGATGACAAGTGAAATTGTGAGACTAGCTAAGAGGAAAAAGGAAGCATGCATAAGGTCTAGACAAGCATGCATAAGGTCCCCCATAAGGTTGTTATGGGGGACTTTAACTTCCCAGATATTGACTGGGAGAGCTATAGCTCGAGTTCATTAGATGGGTCGGTGTTTGTCCAATGTGTGCAGGAGGGTTTCCTGACACAATATGTAGACAGGCCAACAAGAGGTGAGGCTATACTGGATTTGGTTCTAGGTAATGAACCAGGCCAGGTGTCAGACTTGGAGGTAGGTGAGCACTTCGGGGACAGTGACCACAACTCGGTGACTTTTACTTTAGTGATGGAGAGGGATAAGTGTGCGCCGCAGGGCAAGAGTTATAGCTGGGGGCAGGGAAATTATGATGCAGTGAGGCATGACTTAGGATGTGTGGATTGGAAAAACAGGCTTCAAGAGAAGAACACTAATGAGATGTGGGGATTGTTCAAGGAGCAGCTACTACGTGTCCTCGATAAGTATGTACCAGTCAGGCATGGTGTAAAGGGCCTTGTGAGGCAGCCGTGGTTTAGTAAGGAATTGGAATCCCTTGTGAAAAGGAAGAAGGCGGCATATGTAAAGATGAGGCGTGAAGGTTCAGTTGGGGCGATAGAGAGTTATAAGGTAGCTAGGAAGGATCTAAAGAGAGAGCTAAGAGAAGTGAGAAGGGGACATGAAAAGTCTTTAGCTGGTAGGATTAGGGAAAACCCAAAGGCTTTCTATAGGTATGTCAGGAATAAAAGGATGACTAGGGTAGGTATCGGTCCAGTCAAGGATAGTAGTGGGAAGTTGTGTGTGGAGGCGGAGGAGATTGGAGAGACACTAAATCAATACTTTTCATCAGTATTCACTCAGGAACAGGACACTGTTGCTGATGTGAATATGGAGTCACAAATGATTAGAATGGATGGCCTGGAAATATGCAGGGAAGAGGTTCTGGGAATATTGGAGAGGATGAAAATAGATAAGTCTCCTGGGCCTGATGGCATTTACCCTAGGATCCTATGGGAAGCTAGGGAGGAGATAGCAGAGCCATTGGCCTGGATTTTTATGTCGTCATTGTCAACGGGAATAGTACCAGAGGACTGGAGGATAGCGAATGTGGTCCCCTTGTTCAAGAAAGGGAGTAGGGATAGCCCTAGTAACTATAGGCCAGTGAGTCTGACTTCAGTGGTGGGCAAAGTCTTAGAGAGAATGGTAAGGGATAAGATTTATGAACATCTGGATAGGAATAACGTAATCAAGGATGCCAGCATGGTTTTGTGAAGGGCAGGTCGTGCCTCACAAACCTTATTGAGTTCTTTGAGAAGGTGACTAAGGAAGTGGACGAGGGTAAAGCAGTAGATGTTGTGTATATGGATTTTAGTAAGGCGTTTGATAAGGTTCCCCATGGTAGGCTAATGCTAAAACTATGGAGGTATGGCATTGAGGATACATTAGAGGTTTGGATTAGGAATTGGCTGGCTGGAAGGAGACAGAGGGTAGTAGCTGATGGACTGTGTTCATCTTGGAGTGCAGTTACTAGCGGTGTACCACAAGGATCTGTTTTGGGACCATTGCTTTTTGTTATCTTTATAAATGATCTAGAGGAAGGACTTGAAAGCTGGGTAAGCAAGTTTGCGGATGACACAAAAGTCGGTGGAGTTGTGGATAGTGAGGAAGGAAGTGGTAGGTTACAGCGGGATATAGATAAGTTGCAGAGCTGGGCAGAAATGTGGCAAATGGAATTCAATGTAGCTAAGTGTGAAGTCATTCACTTTGGTAGGAGTAACAAGAAGATGGATTACTGGGCTAATGGTAGGCTACTTGGTAGTGTGGATGAGCAGAGGGATCTTGGTGTCCATGTACACAGATCCCTGAAAGTTGCCAGCCAGGTAAATAGTGCTGTGAGGAAGGTATATGGTGTACTGGGCTTTATTGGTAAAGGAATTGAGTTCCGGAGTCCTGAGGTCATGTTGCAACTGTATAAGACTCTGGTGCGGCCTCGTCTGGAGTATTGTGTGCAGTTTTGGTCGCCATACTATAGGAAGGATGTGGAGGCATTGGAACGAGTGCAGAGGAGGTTTACCAGGATGTTGCCTGGAATGGTAGGAAAATCTTATGAGGAAAGGCTGAGGCACTTGGGGCTGTTCTCATTGGAGAAGAGAAGGTTTAGGGGAGATTTGATAGAGGTGTATAAGATGATTAGGGGTTTAGATAGGGTCGACACTGAGAACCTTTTACCGCTAATGGAGTCAGGTGTTACTAGGGGACACAGCTTTAAATTAAGGGGTGGTAGGTATAGGACAGATGTTAGGGGTAGATTCTTTACACAGCGGGTTGTGAGTTCATGGAATGCCCTGCCAGTAACAGTGGTGAACTCTCCTTCTTTATGGTCATTTAAGCGGGCATTGGATAGGCATTTGGAAGTTATTGGGCTAGTGTAGGTTAGGTAGGATTCGGTCGGCGCAACATCGAGGGCCGAAGGGCCTGTACTGCGCTGTATCTTTCTATGTTCTATGTTCTATGTAACTGAAGGCAGATGAAGCTTTGGAAGAACATTGGGAATGTCGGACCAATCTGAAACGAGGAATTAAGAGGGGTAAAAGGGGTCATGAAATATCTTGAGCAAATAGGGTTGAGGAAAATCCCAAAACCTTTTATTCATATACAAGGGGCAAGAGGGTAACCAGAGAAAGGGTTGGCCCACTCAAGGACAAAGGAGGGAAGTTATGTGGGGAGTCAGAGAAAATGGGTGAGATTCTTAATGAGTACTTTGCATCAGTATTCATTGATTACTCCCGGTCAGATCAGCATGAGGAGAATGGAAGTGTTAGGTATTCTAAAAGGCATTAGAGTGGACAAGTCCCCAGGTCCAGATGGGAACTATCCCAGGTAACTGAGGGAAGCAAGAGGGGAAATAGCTGGGGCCTTAACAGATATTCTTGCAACTTTCTTGAACACGGGTGACGTCCTGGAGAACTGGAGAATTGCTGATGTTGTCCCCTTGTTTAAGAAGGGTAGTAGGGATTATTCAAATAATTATAGACCAATGAGCCTGACGTCAATGGTAGGGAAGCTGCAGGAGAAGATACTGATGGATAGGATCCATTTACATTTGGAAGAAAATTGAGTTCTCAGTGATAGGCAACATGGCTTTGTGTAGGTAAGTTCATGTCTTACCAACTTAATAGAATTCTTTGAGGAAGTGACAAATTTGATTGATGGGGGAAGGGTTGTAAATGATATACATGGACTTCAGTAAGGCATTTGATAACATTCTCCATTGTAGGCTGATGGAAAAAGTGAAGTCGCATGGGGTCCAGGGAGTTTGAGTTAGTTGGATAAAGAGCTGGCTGGACAACAAGAGACAGAGAGTAGAAAATGGAAGGGAGTTTCTCACAATGGACAATTATAGTCATTGGCATACCACAGGGATCCGTGTTGGGACCACTATTGTTTGTGATATACGTAAATGATTTGGAGGAAAGTACAGGTGGTCTGATTAGCAAGTTTGCAGATGACACTAAGATTGGTGGAGTAAGAAATAGTGAAGGGGACTGTCAAGGAATGCAGCAGAATACAGATAGTTTGGAGAGTTGGGCAGAGAAATGGTAGATAGAGTTCAATCCAGGCAAATGCTCAGTGATGCATTTTGAAAGATCCAATTCAAGAGCGAACTTGACAGCAAATGGAAAAGTCCTGAGGAAAACCGATGTATAGAGAGATCTGGGTGTTCATTGTACCCTGAAGGTGGTAACGCAGGTTGATAGAGTGGTCAAGGAGACATACAGCATGCGTTCCATCATCAGACAAGGTATTGAGTACAAGAGTTGGCAGTTCATATTACAGTTGTATAAGCCACATTTAGAATACTGCATACAGTTCTGGTGGCCACATTACCAAAAGGATGTGCATACTTTGGAGAGGGCACAGAGGAGGTTCACCAGGATGTTGCCTGGTATGGAGGGTTTTAGCTATGAAGAGAAGTTGACTAGATTAGGATTACTTTCATTAGAAAGTCAGAGATTAAGGGGAGACCGGATTGAGGTCTACAAACTCATGAGAGATGTCAACAGGGTGGATAGCAAGAAGCTATTTCCCAGAGTGGAGGACTCAATTATTAGGGGTCACGAGTTCAATCAGAGAGGAGGAAAGTTTAAGGGGGATATGTGTGGAAAGTTCTTTACACAGAGGGTGGTGTGTGCCTGGAAAGTGTTGCCAGCAGAGGTGGTAGAGGTAGGCATGATAACCTCATTTAAGATGCTTCTAGACAGATACATGAATAAGCAGGAAGCAGAGGAATACAGATCCTCAGAAAATAGGTGACAGGTTTACACAGAGGATCTAATCTGCACAGGCATGGAGGGTCGAAGGGCCTGTTCCTATGCTGTAATTTTCTTTGTTTTTTGTTGTTCTCTGTATGGCAAGGAGCTCTGAAGAGACAACCCTCTGAGCAATGAAATCATACTGAGTGTAAACCATTTACTGGGTTAGGTGCAAATGGCATCATCATTTTCTGCTATCTTCCTGTTGTCTAGAGGAGAAACTGGAAGGAAGGGATGAATGGCTGGGAAAACTGCTCGGCATTAAATAAGCTAAAAATATAATTTCAGCCTCATCAAAAATTGAGCAGCAATAATTTTGAGTTTACTCATTTAACTTATAGCTTTAGCGACAAAAAGGAAGTGCAGGAGAAACTCAGTGGGTTTGGCAGCAGTTGTAGAGAGAGAAATAAAATTAATATTTCAAGTCCCATATGACTTTTCTCCAGAACTCGAAGGGTTCCAGGAAAGAATCATATTGGAGTCGAAGTTTTAACTTTCTTTGTGCACATAAGCTGAGAATTTGTGGCACTTCTTATTATTACAGATCGCCACAATTCACATGTTTCACTTTATGTTCAAGTAAATCTGAGCCTTCAGTACATGTAGCATCTTTCTCAATTAAGTTGACAAGCTTTAGAAAGCCTCAACAACCATCAGAGATGCAATCAATATCATTTGAACCTTTTGAATGATTTGCAATCTTCCCTTGATCATTAGTTCTGAAATTGGAAATGCTTGGATGTTGGTAATATTTGCAAAGACCTTCATTCTTAATAGTATACTTGTTGATTTTGCACAAAATGTCATCAGATTAACTTTAATATTCCAGTAAGCTCTCCTGCTTCAAGTCAGCAAGTAATAACAACGAGAGAAAGAAACTTCAGTGAAGGCAATATTTTTCAAAGATGTACTCACAACGTAGAAGCTTGGGATTATCCTGTAAACTGAATGTTTATCCTGTGCTGCAGAGTGCAGATATCAGTGCTCATAAGCTTTAAATGTGTCTCAGAGATGTCAGGGTTGAGATTATAAACTATCGTTAAGATCAATGTTGGATCCGATTCATCTTCATGTCAAATGTGGTTCAATGGCAGTCTTCTCACTCTTAGCTACAAATGCTGTTGGCTCATGTCCCAATGCAGAGACTTGAACATGTAATCAGAGTTGACACTCTTGTGTAATGTGTCGTATTGTTGGAAATGTTCAGCAAATGAAGCATACAGTCCTTGCCTCCCAGTTGAATGATAAAGCTACCACAATGAAGACCAGGGGAGATCTTGCTAAAGTTCTGGCCATTATTAATCCTTCCTCAAAACACAGCAAGACAATAATCCAATCATGATTGTATTATTGCTTATGGGAGCTTGCTGTTCACAAATTAAATATTATGTTTGTTAATTGCAACGATGGTTCATGAGCTATAAAGTGCATTTGGAAAGATATGATAAAGTGTTACCTCTCTTCAAATTAAGTAATAAAATAAAGTATCAGAAAAACGTGAGGTAAAGATGAGGTAGTCTTTAAATCAAGGAGGGTGCGCATCAAAGAATAAGGTAAGATCTGGAGTGGAGAATCTAAAACAGGTTTATGGAGCTGGGACAGATGGAGAATTGGAACTGTCTGCTGCCTGTGTTTGAGTGTGCTTGCTTAGTTCCATCCAATTTTCTGAGATAGACTGTGAAACGTTGGAAGAGAAAGCAAGTAAAATCCAGATGTCTAATAACCTTATGGCTCAGGCATCTTCTGATCGATTGATTTATTTATTGTCATGTGTACCTAAATACAGTGAAAAGTTTTGTTTACGAGCAGTACAGGCAGATCATCGTAAGCAGGGATACATAGATCATAAGGTGCAAAAGACTAGACAGAGGCATACAGCTTACATCACACAGCTTGTGCCCTAGGCAAGATCAACATCAGCAAGATCAATATTATTTGCCATTAGAGAATCTATTCATCATTCAATAATGGCTGGGAAGAAGCTGCTCATGAGCCAGCATGTTTTCAGACTTCAGCATCTTCTGCCCAACCGAAGAGATTGTAGGAGACCATTACTGGGATGTGATGGTTCTTTGATGATGTTGACCGCCTTTCCATGGCAACGGGCTGTGTAAATAGAGTCCATGGATGAGAGGTTGGCTTCCATGATGGTCTAGGCTGTGCACATCTCCTTCTGTAGATTTTATAGTCCTGAGGAGAGCAGTTGGCATACCAGGCCATTATGCACCCAGGCAGTATGCTTTCTATGGTGCATCTGTCAAGGTTGGTGAGGATCCTTATGGACATGCCAAATTTCTTGAGCTGCCTGAGGAAGAAGAGGTGTGATTCTGCCTTCTTGACCATCTCATCTACATGGGAAGTCCAGGACAGGTTGTCAGTTATCGTCGCTCTGAGGAGCTTGACACTCTCCACTCTCTCAACCTCAGCATCGTGTTGGGGGCGTGTTCTTCACATTGCATCCACAAACACAGTAAAATGTTCATGCTATTTTTAACTCATGCTATTCTCTGTCCTTCATCAGGAATACTTCTGACCAAAATCAATCTTAAAATAGTGAAAATCCTGTGCATAAAGGCACAAAGCAAAGAATCATAAGATTTACACAATGTTTTTTTTTTACCTGAACAATAATGTATATTAATGAATTATTAATAGGCAAAACACTACTTTTTTTGTTATTTCTGAAGTGCATCAAGTTCTTTTAGAGGGCTCTTAGCTGGGGAACCAAGCGAACTCTCTTGCTAATCTCACTACATTTGTTACCTATCATGTTTGGTGGCTGCCATGGAGATCCAGGACCAGCACCCTCAGGGCCTGCTGGATATATACACAGGGCAAGACTCCATCTTCCTAGCTATTGGTCCTTGGAACCGAAGGCCGAAAGTCAAAGAATCGTGGAAACAACGTGCACTCCATATGTTCCTACTTCATGTGGAGACAGGGTGGTTCCAGGAAGCACACCTCCTCGAATCCTCAATCAAACACTCTTCTTGCATCTACAGTTGCCTGCTCTTCCCAGTATATGAGCTGGCCATGCATGGTGCAGCCATGACCTCCTTTCCACCCACACTTGGAACATCTTAAACCTCCTTTCCTCTTTGGTTCTGCAGGTGGAAAGTCCATGACTTGCCCCCTTGAACAACCTAAAAGGACAGCTCCAAATGTGAAATTCCCAGACCACTGACTGCTGGCTACACATTTCTCCAACCAGGTTAGCTGTACCCAAACCAATGCTGGCTGCTACAGAGCAATATAAGTCGCTAATGACTGACATCTCAGACTGCAGAGACATGGACTCCCTGATAATAATCACCATGATAACCTTTTAAGTTCAGTGTCCCTTCTTCAGGACTATTCTGATGAAGAATTACTGGACTAAAAACATGATCTCTTTTTCTCTCCTCAAATGCTGTCAGACCTTTTGAGTTTCTCCAGCAATTTCTGTTTTTGTTTCTGATTTCCAACATCTGCAGTTCTTTGTTTATTTTTCCATAGCCCATAGTTCCAGGCTTGAGAGATTATAGCAATGTGGATAAATTGGTGAAACTGTAGTAGCTCCTCCTGGAGAATACATGGTCAATAGGGATCTGATCGATGCGTTCAAAATCATGAGGGCTCTGAACAGAATAGACACAGAGAAATCGTACTCATTGGCAGAGGATGCTAACTTAAGGAGACTGGGAAAAGAATCAAAGACAAAATTAATAAAAACCTTCTTATGCAGTAACTGATAAGATTTGGAATGCACTGCCTGAGAAGGAGATTCAATCATGATTTTCAAAGGGAACAGGAAAATGTCAGGTAAGATGGGTGGGGGTGTGGTGAGGTAATGTTGGAGTTTATGGGTGAGTTGAGTTGCTAAAGCAGAGGGCGAGCACTGACACAACATACTGAAAGATCTCTTTTTGTACTGTAGCCATTCAACAATGCAATGATTGGTTCTGGGTGGAAATAACTTTGAGTATCCATCTTGGTTTTCAAGAGTATCAACAGAGTAAGTAAGGCAGTTGTTCACTTATATTTACTTTTCATCATTAGGTAATTTTTCATCTGAATGCATCTTTTGTGAAATGGTAATTAAGAAGCTCCTGTTTCAAGTCATAGAGCTATACAGCATGGAACTAGACCCTTCCATCCAACCACTGACCAGGTTCCCAAACTAAACTAATCTCACATGCCTGCTCTTGGTCCACATCCATCCAAAACGTTCCCATTCATGAACTTATTCATATGTATTTTAAACATTGTAACTGTGCCTGTATCCAATTATTATATGTTTAGGAATATATTTGAAAGAATTTCCTCCTGTGCAGAGGAGTAAAATACCATGATGTTTGTCACAGAAGGGCTTGCTTCTCTACCAGTTGGTGCAAGGGTGTTATAGAAATATCCTTGTATTCTTGGCCACCATGTCCTAATTCAAAATGAAACAGAATGGTCAGTGAGTTTCCTAACCATGTGAGTTTCCCTGGACTTCATTTTGAAGCCACTGACTCCCAGACACTTACCCACAGATAGTTACTTCCTCACCTTAGAAACTTTGACTTGAGATTGAGCCCTCCACTATCACCTAATGAAGGAGCGACGCTTCGAAAGCTAGTGTGCTTCCAATTAAACCTGTTGGACTATAACCTGGTGTTTTGTGATTTTTAACTTTGTACACCCCAGACTAACACCGGCATCTCCAAATCTTGATTTAGATAGAGATAGATAGAGAGGATGTTCATCCTCAACGATCTGCAACTGAATTGGTTCAAAGTGTAAGTGATCCTTGCAAAGTGCGAGATAATACATGGATTGGGCACGTGGTTCATGTAGACAATCCCTGTACATTACAGGCAATATTTTATAGCCACTTGAACATGTGAACTCACATCATAAGGTGTTCAAATTTCAGATATGAAGGTATCATGAAAGCCAATCTCACAGCCTCAAAGTTGGATTCCTGTATGTGGTGTAAAAACAAAATACTGGACACACCCAAGAGGAGAAGTTTCAGACAGCAAGTAAGTTCAACTTTAGAATGACAAATATCAGGACCCTACAGAGCCAATATGCATGCTGAAAAGCCATTACTTCACCAAGGTTACCAACAACGATTTTTAAGTTTCTGTTTGAATCTGCAAATCAGGGTTTATTTGCCATCATATTGGAGATTCCGCCCAGTGTCTCTAATAATAAATGTAAGCTGACATGGTGGGGAGGCAGGGCATGGGTGTGGTTAGTAAACCATTGCTTTAACTTTAAATGAAGCAGAGGTGTACAATTCCAAGCACCATGACTTAGAAACTAAGAGAGCACATTAGAGAGATGCAGACAAGATTTGAGACTGGTTCCAGGACTGAGACTCTAATCCAGAGAGTGATCACCTTATACTCATCCATTGAATTAACAGGTGAAATCAACAGAAAGTTTTGGTAAATAGTCACCATTTTTGTCACAGCAACAAGTTCTGATGGAATAAAACTGGAGAAACTCAGCAATCATAGAGTCACTGGGTCATACAGCACAAAGACAGACTCTTCGGTCCGACCAGTCCATGTCGAACATAATCCCAAAGCAAACTCCCACCTCCCAGCTCCTGGCCTATATCCCTCCTAACCTTTCTTATTCATGTAATTATCTAAATGTCTTTTAAATGGTGTAACTGTATCTGCAACCACAACTTCCTCCGGAAGTTTATTCCACGCACAAACCACTCTCTGTATGTATAAAAAAATGCCCATTGTGTCTTTTCAAAATCTTTCTCCTCTCACCTTAAAAGTATAACCCCAGTCTTGAAATCCTTCCCCAAGAGAAAAGACACCTGTCATTCACCTTACCTATATCCGTTATGATTTTATAAACATCTATAAGATCACCTCTCAACCACTTACACTCCAGTGAAAACAGTCCCAGCCTATCCAGCCTCTCCTTATAACTCCAAACCCCATTCCTGGCAACATTCATAGCGTCATAGAGTCTTAGAGACATACAGCACAGAAACAGATCCTTTGGTCCATTCGTCTATATCAATCAGATAACCCAACCTAAATAACTCTAGTCCCACTTGCCAGTATTTGACCCTTATCGCCCGAAACACTTCCTATTCATATATCGAACCACATGCCTAAATGTTGTGAATGTAACACACTCCACCACTTCCTCTGGCAGCTCATTCCATGTAAATCCTGTCCCTCAGAATCCCCTCCAACAACTTGGTCCACCACCAATGTCAGGCTGATAGGATTATAGTTCCCGAGCTTTCTGTTACCACCTTTCTTAAATAGTGGCACCACGTTAACCAACCTCCAGTGTTCCGGCACCTCACCTGTGGCTATCAATGATGCAAATATCTCAGCAAGAGGTCCAGCAATTGGAGTCCCAGCAAATGATTGCTCTTCAGAGGACAGGTCACTGAACAGAAATACAAACCCATTTTCCTGTCTCTACTATTGCTGCCTGACCTATTCCATACTTACAGCATTTTCTGTTCAATTTAAATGTTTTCTGAAGTGCTAGTCGATGATATCTAAGACAAGGCCAGTGCACATGGGAATGCAGCACAAGACTCTGTACTGCACTGGGCAGTGTGTCTCCTAGATTGAGATTTTGAATTCAGAGATGCTTCGGAGTGCTCTAGCACCTGCAAACGAATGGAAAGAAAGTGTTTCTTTCCGACTGATTCAATTTTAAAGTTTAGCTGAGTGAAAATGCAAATAGGACCCCTCCTGCTAACCCTTTCAGGTATCAGAAGTGAAGAAGGCAACGAGCATCTTCATTCGCTGCACTAAGATGTAATGTCTAGTTTGTAGGTTCCCTGAGTGTTGGTCCTGCAAACCAGAGAATGTGAAGTGAATTCTGCAAACAGCATAACACCTAACAGACCTTTCAGAGAGAATCTGAGGACACATCGAGCACAGTTGCGATGCATCTTATGAAATTGCAAGCTGAGCATGAAATTAACACTAAAGTCTTTTTGAAATACGGCATCATTTGAACAGGACAAAATGTCACTGGTGAAATCTCCAAATTCCTGTTCAAGATTCCAGGAACACCAGAAGTCCACGTTTGATTTTGTTTGTTAGAATAACTTAAAGAAGTGTTGTCTCACTGACGAGAGAAAAGCAGTTTTCAGGATTTTTGTGGGAAATGAATCCATGCTGTAAAAAAAGATGGAATATCAGGGATTTGTAAAGATCATTTGTATTTTTAACTTAAAAATGGGAAGTCACGCTGTTTTAAAGTGAGACACTGTGGAGAATGATGTTGCATTTTCATTTAATAAACCATTAGGGTAGCATGGTGGCTCACAGCGCCAGGGTCCCAAGTTCGATTCCAGTCTTGGGCGACTGTCTGTGTGGAGTTTGCACAATCTCCCCGTGTCTGCGTGGGTTTCCTCCCATAGTCCAATGATGTACAGGTTAGGTGAATTGGCCATGCTAAAATTGTCCATAGTTGTTAGGTGCATTAGTCAGAGTGGGGTGGGTTACTCTTCGGAAGGTCAGTGTTGACTGGTTGGGTCGAAGGGCCTGTTTCCACACTGTCGGGAATCTAATGAGTTATGGGAACTCATTGAGTGTTATATTTACCTTTGTGCCTTATTCACACAGTTAGTCATGTTGTTAGACACCTCAGTTTCTTGGGTGTGTGACCAAGGCAGTTTTGTCCAGTGACAGACTTCTGATTAATTTTTCAATCGGGACCAGTTTTGGGTGTTCAGAGGTACTCAGCATAGCAACAACATTTTTGTCATTCCTAAGTGAGTGGCTACAACTTGTGTCTGAATAATACTGCATTAACATACAACTTAGAAGAAGAAAACAGCTTTCTTTCTCTCTTCTGTGGATGGAGAAGTAAAAGAAGATTCCAATCAGCTAGCGACTCTCTGGCTCTGTAAATGGCTTTCTTGAAAGAGAAAATGTAATAAAACACTTTCAGAGACACTGAATCCTCAGCCAGCAAATGGAGGGGTGAGAATAAATGTATCTGCAACTTCATTTTTGATTAGTAAGGGGATCAAAGGTCAATGGCAGAAGGGAAGAGAATGGAGATGAGAAGCATATCAGCCATGATCAAATAGCTGAGCATATGCAATAGGCTGAATGGCCTAATGCTGTTCTTGTATGTTTATGGTCTTTATGGCCTCATCCAAGAATTGAAAGGAATCAAAATGCAATTGTCTGAAAACCTTCCATTGATGTCTGTAATCCAGACTGGGGCCAAAAATGTGCTTCACTTTTCTGTTTCTTCCCCATTTGTGTGTAACCTTATCTTTTTCAGTGTCTGTTTCTACATTTACAGGGATTTTCTTTTTCAAAGCGAGTGGTGTTTAAATCATAGTCTGCTATAAGTTTGTAAACTGTGGGGAAGTATCTGCTCTTGGTTAACCACATAAGTAAATTGGGCACTTTGGATGGTTCAGTTAAAGGTTTTCACATTTTTGACGACACCAAGAGTAGTATGACTTGATTAGATTAGATTCCCTACAGTATGGAAACAGGCCCTTCGGCCTAACAAATCCATACTGACCCTCCGAAGAGTAACCCCCCCCAGACCCATTTCCCTCTGACTAATACCCCTAACACTATGGGCAATTTAGCATGGCCAATTCACCTAACCTGCACATCTTTGGACTGTGGGAGGAAACTGGAGCACCCAGAGGAAACGTATGCAGACACGGGGAGAATGTGCAAACTCCACACAGTCACCCAAGGATGGAATCCAACCTGGGATCCTGGTGCTGTGAGGCAGCAGTGATGTAGATTCATATAGCATGGAAAAAAACCCTTTGACCCGACCAGTCCATGTCACCCATAAAACTAGTCCCGACTGCCTGCTCCTGGCCCATATCCCTCCCACCTTTCCTATTCATGCACTTATCCCAATGTCTGTTAAACATTGTAATTGTACCTCAAGAAGTACATTCCACATGCAAACCACTCTCTGTATAAAAAAACTTGCCCTTCGTGTTTTTTTTTTACATTTCTCTTCTCTCACCTTAAAAATGTGTCCCCTAGTCCTGAAATCCTCCCTCCTAGGAAAAAGGCAATCACCATTAACTCTAACTATATCTCTCATTATTCTATAAACTTCTATAATGGCAGCTCTCAACCTCCTACATTCCAGTGAGAAATGTCCCAGGCTATCCATCCTTTCTTTATAACCAGTTCAAAAGGATTTAGGAAGAACTTCACATACATAATAAGTAATAAGCTGTGCATATTTTTGATGAACTTTCCTGAGGTGGTCAGCTAATGAAAGGGACAACTGGATTTATTTCCATAAAGTGAAAGGCAAGGAGCAGAGCTCAATTTTTATCTGTAATTGCCCACAGTGACTCTGCCCTGTATCCAGAATTAGAACAGCATTGTTGTGAATGGTTAGAGTTCTGAAAGCATTAATGTTAAAGATTAAAGTTGGAACCTTCCCCGTCGTTGAACAGCATGGACATTGGCAAGAAAATTGGGAAATTTGCATGAGACTAACTTCTCAACATTGAGAGATTGAAATCCCATTTTCCAAAAAAGCATTGATTGGCAAGGGGAGATTCTTCCTGATGATGGGTGAGAGGCAAGTATTGACATCTCATTATTCCCTGCTCTCACCTCATTAACGAGAGGTGTTATTGATGGCCACCATCTTGCCACCAACTGAGCAACACAATGGTGAGCATTATTAAACTGTACCATTGGGTCTCAGGGTGTAGCATTCAGAGCTGAAGGTATAAGCTCACGTGATGTTTGGGAACCTGTAGCAACTCAATATTTTGGTGCTGGCTAAGGGGAATGCCAGGAGGAAAGGAACATGAAGTTTAAGGTATCCTTCGATTACCAGACTGAACCTGAGACAGTACAACTTGTATTATCTTCCATACCCAGGTGACTCGTAAATACATATTGCAAAAGCAATTTTAAAAAATCTTTTTGAGCATTTAGGCTCTTCTTGTGAGGCATATGAAGTCTTCAAGAAATAAGTGCATTAACTTCCACGGCTCAGATTAATGCAATACAGCCTGCAATCATTCTATCCTTACCTGTGGAATCTATGCATTGTCCAACTGTGTGGGATGCAAATACAGGTCACTGGCAATCTTTTCCATGTCTTTGAATGGTGCAGGTTATCACTGTGAAGCTGAAATATTCCCAGGTGACTTTAAAACACGCTTTTGTTGGCCACAAAGCACAAAGATAGTGCAAGACCTCATAGAACTGATTCCATTCCACTTTGACCTTTGCCAACGTGCTCTAACATGCATTGACGCACATTGCATGTACCTTCCTCCAACAACCTCCCACTATCTCATTGCAATAAGGTATCTGCTTCCTTTATTGGCATAAAGTCCCTATGGGGAAGTTGCATGCGGGGCATTCCATGGAGCTCCTTGCTGGAATCTTGCATGTCCCAAAGGATTATGCCAAGCCATTATTTGTGAGTGACATGAATGCTGACTGCTCACAGTACTCAGAACCTGTTCTGTTTCTGCCGTTCCCCACATAGGAAAACATGATTGATGGAACAATCACAGCAGGGTTAACATCACTGTTGCTATGATACATCAAAGATATAGAGAGATAAAAGAGGAGCAGATGTGCCAGCAAGCCATGGACCAGCAGCAGCGTCCAGAGGCCGTTAAACAGTCTCCTCATGAAGACATCACAGTTGATGTTCTTCTCAGAAGGCACAGAAGACGCAGGAGGGTCAGACTCTAAAATTTTTATTCATTGCCAGGAAAGGCTGTGGAGGCCAGATCATCAAATATATTTAAGACTGAATAGGTAAGTTCTTGATTATCAAGAGGATTAAGGGTTACAAGGAGAAAGCAGAAGAATGTGGTTGAGAAACTTATCAGCCATGATTGAATGGTGGAGCAAACTCAATGGGCTGAATGGCCTAATTTCCACTCCTCTGATTTATGGTCTGATGGTCTTCTGGTCTTCAAGGCTATTTTCTCCAGTCGAGCAAGGCAAAGTGTCACAACAGGCTGAGGATGTCCCAGAACATTGTCAATGAACTGTTGGAGCAGGACTTGTGGTATGAAGTAGTGGGTGACTGTCCCATCCCAGTGATCATCGCGATGATAACTGTACTAACAATTTATGCAATTGGTTATCAAAGGATCCACTGGAGGCCTGTGCAGAGACTTTAGATCTTCAACCCACAACTATATCAAGGCTGGTACCAATGGAATTTGCACCACATCTCATTTCCCTGTGATTGGACCAGTACTGCAACTGGATAGCAGATTTTGACAACATAGCTTCTGTCAGATGTTGGGCATGATTACCTGTAAAGGCATCCCACTGAGAGGACTATATCCTGATAGAGCCAGATTCAGCAACTGAAAAGAGTTGCATTCCATCAATGTACAAATCATCTGTGATCATTGGTATCACATCTTAGAAGTCTGCTCCAAGTTCCTGGGAGCTGCCACGATGCCTGTGTCCTGGTGAACTCTCATGTTCCTGCTTCTTTGCAAAGGCCAGACACCACCTTACAATGATTGTTACTGGTAGATATGGGTTATCCACTGTGACCATGGCTGATTATGCTTTTCCGCCAACCCCTGACTGAGGCCGAGCGCATTTACAATGCTGCTCATTCTTAGAACAGGTTCTGGATTAGTGGTGCTGGAAGAGCACAGCAGTTCAAGCAGCATCCAAGGAGCAGCGAGATCGACGTTTTGGGCAAAAGCCCTTCATCAGGAATAAAGGCAGAGAGCCTGAAGTGGTGAACAGGACAAACCATACTGACTACAGATTCAAAAACACCAGCAATGGTTCTCCTTCAGGATCCTCGGCTCCACACTCGCAGCAAGGTGCCGGCACCTAACTTCTCTACAGTCAGCCCTGCCTCAGCTGAGGGCCACACTCTCTCAGAATTGCAAAGGACCCACTCTGTACTACATCCTCAGGAGAATTCATATTCTCAACAAACAGTATTTCGATTCCATCTCAAACATCAAAATCTGTAAGTACAACAAACTTTTATCTACCCACCTCCATAACCAGCACTCCTCAAACATTCCAAAAGATCCCCCTGGCCTCGGAAACTACTCAGATGCTATTAGCCATGAGGCTGATGCAGCTGCCACCCCCACTCTGATTGATGACATCACTTCTGCCCCAATCATGGCCGCTCCCAAAACCACTTCTGCCCCTCACAAATCCTCATGCATCAAATGTAACATCACTTCTGCCCCTCACATCATCGCTGATGCAATACGCTCAGTGACTTCCGCCACCCCTACTGTCGTGGTCACCACCACTTCCGCCTCCAGCGCCACTCACCTGCATTTTGCTGACACGCACCCCCCCCCCACAGACCCCACTGTCACTGTCCTCACCCCTCAGAACCCCGAGGGGAACACTACAACTGCTCATGACTCGACCCCCATTCCCCCACCACCACACCCACTCCTGTTACAGGTTCCGCCCCCACTCCCAGCTCCACACCCACACCAGATCCCAGCTCCCAGCCCTGCCAAGTTTTCACCATCCCTCCAGACCTTCCCCCTCACTGAGGACGAACAATCGATCCTCAGCAAAGGACTCAGCTTCATCTCCCTCCGTCCATGCATCAATGAATTTAATACACGCTGTGACGTCAAACAATTCTTCCGTTGCCTCCACCTCCGAGCTTAATTTCACAATCAGGATTCTCGCCCACCTTCCTAGGACCCCTTCGCCCACCTCCAACACACTGCATCCACCTGGACACCCCACACTGGCCTATTACCTGCCCTCGACCTCTTCATTTCCAACTGCCGCTGGGACATTAACCGGCTCAACCTGTCTACCCCCCTCACCCACTCCAACCTCTCACCCTCACAACACGCAGCCCTCCAATCCCTCTGCTCCAATTCCAACCTCACCATCAAGCCAGTGGATAATGGGGGCACAGTGGTAGTATGGCGCACTGACCACTACACCGCTGAAGCCAAACGCCAACTAGAGGACACCTTTTCCTACTGCCCCCTCGATCATGACCCCATTCCCCACCACCAAACCATCATCTCCCAGACCATACAGAACTTCATCACCTCAGGAGATCTCCCACCCACAGCTTCCAACCTCATAGTCCGGGGACCCCGCACTGCCCGGTTCTACCTCCTTCCTAAGATCCACAAGCCTGACCACCCTGGCTGACCCATTGTCTCAGCATGCTCCTGCCCCACTGAACTCATCTCTACCTACCTCGACACTGTCCTATCCCCCCTAGTCCAGGAACTCCCCACATACATTCGAGACACCACCCATGCCCTCCGCCTCCTCCAAGACTTCCGTTTCCCCAGCCCCCAATGCCTCATCTTCACCATGGATATCCAATCCCTCTACACCTACATCCGCCATGACCAGGGCCTCCAAACCCTCCGTGTTTTCGTCTCAAGACGTCTCCAACAGTACCCTTCCACTGACACTCTCATTTGTTTGGCCGAATTGGTCCTCACCCTTATCAATTTCTCCTTTGAATCCTGCCACTTCCTCCAGACCAAAGGGGTAGCCATGGGCACACGTATGGGCCCCAGCTATGCCTGTCTCTTTGTTGGCTACGTGGAACAGTTGATCTTCCGTAATTGCACCAGCACCACTCCCCACCTCTTCCTCCGCTACATTGATGACTGCATTGGCCCCACCTCGTGCTCCCGTGAGGAGTTTGAGCAATTCATCAACTTCACCAACACATTCCACCCTGACCTTAAATTTACCTGGACCATCTCTGACACCTCCTCCCCTTCCTGGACCTCTCCATCTCCATTAATGACGACCGACTTGACACTGGCATTTTTTACAAACCCACCAACTCCCACAGCTACCTGGATTACACCTCATCCCACCCTACCTCTTGCAAAAATGCCATCCTGTATTTCCAATTCCTCCGCCTCCATCGTATCTGCTTCCAGGAGGACCAGTTCCACCACAGAACACACCAGATGGCCTCCTTCTTTAGAGACCGCAATTTCCCTTCTCATGTGGTTAAAGATGCCCTCCAATGCATCTCGTCCACACCCCGCACCTCCGCTCTCAGACCCCACCCCTCCAACCATAACAAGGACAGAACGCCCCTGGTGCTCATTTTCCACCCTACCAGCCTTCGCATAAACCAAATCATCCACTGACATTTCCGCCACCACCAAGGATATATTTCCCTCTCCACCCCTTTCCGCCTTCCGCAAAGACCGTTGCCTCCGTGACTACCTGGTCAGGTCCACACCCCCCTACAACCTACCCTCCCATCCTGGCACCTTCCCCTGCCACTGCAGGAATTGTAAAATCTGCACCCACACTCCCGATGCGCTCTCCTCTACATTGGGGAGAATGGACGCCTCCTAGCCGAGCGCTTTAGGGAACATCTCCAGGACACCCGCACCAATCAACCACACCACCCCGTGGCCCAACATTTCAACTCCCCCTCCCACTCCGCCGAGGACATGGAGGTCCTGGGCCTCCTTCACCGCCGCTCACTCACCACCGGACGCCTGGAGGAAGAACACCTCATCTTCCACCTCAGAACATTTCATCCGCAGGACATCAATGTGGACTTCAACCGTTTCCTCATTTCCCCTTTCCCCACCTCACCCTAGCTCCAAACTTCCAGCTCAGCACTGTCCCCATGACTTGTCCGGACTTGTCCTACCTGCCTATCTCCATTTCCACCTATCCACTCCACCCTCTCCTCCCTGACCTATCACCTTCATCCCCTCCCCCACTCACCTACTGTACTCTATGCTACTTTCCCACGCCCGCCCACCCCCCACCCCCCCCCACCTCTAACTTATCTCTCCACGCTTTAGGCTCTCTGCCTTTATTCCTGATGAAGGGCTTTTGCCCAAAACGTCGATTTCGCTGCTCCTTGGATGCTGCCTGAGCTGCTGGGCACTTCCAGCACCACTGATCCAGACTCTGGTTTCCAGCATCTGCAATCATTGTTTTTACCTCATTCTTAGAACAGGGAGCACATGATAGGCCTCTTAGCGATGATGTCCTGATGTTTCGATCTGTCTGGAAGGTGTCTTGCATTAATATCCAGACAAAGTGTACTGCATAAGCCAAGCATGGTGTTATCTATATAACTGAAACAGCCTAAGAGGAGTTAAGCTGATGACATTGAGCAAAAGAAGCATCACCTTCAGATAGATCAGTGCAGTCACATTCCTGGTGAAGGACTTATGCCCAAAATGTCAACTCTTCTTGTTCTTTGGATGCTGCCTGACCTGCTGTGCTTTTCCAGCACTACCTTTTTCAACACTAGTTCTCCCGCATCTGCAGGCCTCACTCTCTCCTTGGTCAGTGCAACAAGCCAAGCAGGATTAATTTGACTTTCGGTTCCAGTAGATGAGAACTGGGTGCAGTGATCACTCATTGTCTGTATGGTTCTGGCTGCTTGAAAGGCAAGTGGCCCCTGTCTGTTCCAAGCGACAGATACAATTTCTGTGTTTTTTTTTGCTCAACTTGCTGCTATTAAAAAAGTGAATGTTTTGAAATCTTTCCCATTTGTGATGACCCCATAGTGAACAGTAAAAAGATGTTGAGCTACACTGGACATTGAAGGGTCGCATTCTTCATAAGGGAGCTAAATGCATTGTCACCAGGTTGAGGGGGTAAACTATGAAGAGGATGCATAGATGCTTCAATGTGATTTGGACAAGTTGAGTGAGTGGGCAAATGCATAAGCCCTTCCCCGAAATGTCAATTCTCCTGCTCCTCGGATGCTGCCTGACTTGCTGTGCTTTCCCAGAGCCACACTCTTGACTCTGATCTCCAGCATCTGCAGTCATCACTTTCTCCCAATTGATTTAATTCACCTAGTCGAGCTTGTAAGATGGGATGAGGTCAAAGACAGATAAACTACGTGGCTTGGTTCTTCAATGGCACTAGATGTAAGCAGGTGTAATTGTATTTACATTGAGATTCCAGCAGAAACACCTACATGCTCTGTGAAGTATTGACTTGTGCTTGCTGTGTCACGATAAGCACAGTGAAGGGCAACTTCATACTACCGGGGCTTTAGCAGGTGCTTGGCTGGTGCCAAGGACTCCAAGATCACCCAGCAGTGATGAGGGTTTCCAACTACAGCAAGTGGGAGAGTATGATGAGCCAAGTGCTGAGGTAATGAGGTGAGTTTCAGAAGGTATCCTGAGAAAACCCATCCAGCCTGGTGGAGATAAATCCTTCATGAAGCTCATTGAAATTGTCACTTAGCTGATCAAGCCTTGCATTAGGCACACCCAATCTAATGATGTTACACTATCTTGAATGGGGAAAACAGGAGTCCGACTCATTCTCCTGATCAAATAAGACACATTAATCCTGACTCCTGACTATTTTAGTTATCTGCCTAACCAACCGATGTAAATGTATCTATTGGTAACATGCAATAAGCTGCACTTTGTTGGTAAGACAAATATATCTTGTTATGTCTCTTTGATGGTTTACCCTCTATCACTGGTAACTGAATAGCCTATTGATGCCTGTGTAGATCAGCCATAATCATATTGGATAGCAGAGTGGACCTAAAGGGCTGAATGACCTCACCTCGCTCCTCATTTTTATATTTCTATCTTGGGGGACTTGTCATAACAGATGGTGGGACTTGAATTGAACCAAGAAAATGTGAATTGGAAGCCAGGTCGGTAATACACCCTGAAATGGTTATCAATTATTGCAAAAAATCCATCTGGTTTACTAATGACCTTTAGCAAAGTAAGTGTGTTATCCTTACCTGGTCTAGCCCATGTGTAACTCTTGCTTCAACCCTCTAATGTTTCATCCAAACTCCAGACCCTAGAGTAATGCGGATGATCTGTGACAGGCCTCTGAGCTGGCACCACTGCCATTCATTTCAAAGGATAGGCAATAAATGCTGGTTTTCCCATGATGCACATAGAAGAATAAAGGAAGACTCATAATTAATCACACCTCAATCAAATAACCTTTTAGTTGGCCTTTATCTCAAGGGCAAAGTAACATGTTTTTAAAAATTGAGAGTGGCACAGTGGTTCAGTGGGATCACAGTGCCAGGGATCTGGGTTCGATTCCAACGTCAGGCGATTGTCTATGTGGAGTTTGCACACATTCTCCTTGCATCTGCATGGGTTTCCTCCTGGTGCTCCGGTTTCCTCCCACAGTCCAAAAGTTGCATGCTAAATTGTTCATCGTGGTCAGGGATGCACAGGCTAGAGGGACTTGCCATTGGGAAATTCAGTGTTATAGGAATAGGGTGTGGCGGGTAGGTGTGATAGGTCTGGATGTGATGCTCTTTGGAGGGTCAGTGTGGACTTGATTGGCTGAATGGCCTACTTTCACACCGTAGAGATGTTATGGCTCCATCAAACATTGATCAGACACCATGGAGAATGATGCATGTGATTTGAATACTGCACTTCGGGAAAGACATCCTGTTCTTCAGGGATATAGCACAATTTCATCAGAAAGAAACCTTTCTGTGTATTAAAAGATTAAGTTATTTGGTTGTAAAAATCTTGTTTGAATTACATTCAATCCATAAGGTTAAGGGTGATCTAACTGAGGTCCTTAAATGTTGGCAGGTTTTGATATCATGTATTCCAGGAACTATTTTTTTCTGATGGAGCATACACACATTCTGCTTTCATTAAACAATTGTGCCTTGATGCATAAGTCAGTCATGCCCCTAGAAACTGAAAGGGATATATCCAATAAACTGGTAAGAGTGAAGATAAGAGTTGCATTAGGTGAAGAAAAATTTGGCGATATTCAGCCATAGCTCAGCAAGAGCTTTCTCACCTCTGGGTAAAGGCTCAATCCAAGATTTAGTTTAACAGGTCAAAACTTCCAGGGAATTCATCCTGGCTTCTTTCCTAATGGTCATAGTATTTGTCTTAATTGAACAAAAGTATGCTATACTTAACACAGATGACACTCATGGATGGATGTAATGTTGCTTCTTTGTACATCTCCTCTGGCAAATTCCAAAATGTTGGCATTATCTTTTCTAGATGTCATTCTGCATGTTAGAATTCTTCTTGCTCTTACAATTTCAAGCACCTTATCTCTTGTCTTACACTGTGTGTGTGGAATTCCTGGCATACATCTTAGCATCCATATTTCAAAAGCATCTATTTTCTTCCACAAATCTTTCCCTCTTTCTTAGACTTCATGTCATTCAGGACAGAAAACAGAATGCACCATCATATAAACTTTTTTTCCCTTGTCACAAGAGCTTGAATTTTCTTGTTGTTCACCTCCTTCATCTTTGCAAAATTGCTTCTAGCCATCTCTATCCTTCTACTAACTTCTGCAATACATCTGGCATCTTCTGTCATAACCCGTTCTAAGTCGAAAAACACATATTGACCTGATCCAGTTTGACACATTCACTTCAAACTTCATCTTAGACACTTTTGATTACCTTTTATTTTGTCTGATTGGTGTTCACATACAATTTATATTCTAAATGTCTAGATTTTACTTGATCTGAGAGGTTTTATCAAACCTCTTCCACAAATAGCACTGTATTATCAGCACACTGCAACTTTGTTACACTCTTGTCTCCAATGTTTACTCAAATGTACATCTAATTCTCAGATTGTTTTCTTCGTACAGATGGAGTATTTTTTGGTGACAGTACATATTACTGACATAGTCTGTTCACTTGAAACATAGCAGATTCTCCATTATTTGGCCTGACACTCACTATTTGATACCACTGGAGGCACTGGAAAAATCCTACATCTTTTCCATGAATGTTACATTTCAGCAACAGCCTATTAAGAACTAAAGATGTTGTAAATCAGAAACAAAAACAGAGGTTGCTGGAAAAGCTCAGCAGGTCTGGCGGCATTTGTGAAGAGAAATCAAAGTTAACGTTTTAGGTCTGGTGGCCTTTCCTCAGAACTGAGGAAAGGTTACCGGACCTGAAACAAACACATCCATTAAGTTTTGATGACTACGATTGAAATCTTGTTCATTATCTGTGATGTCTATGTAAGTATACTTTATTTGTTCTAGGCAGATATTGAAGATTGCCGTTTGATTAAAGACTGCAGATATGATGGACCAAATGGCCTCTGTGCCATGACAGTTCTATGATTCTATGATAAATATTGTCTTGTTCCTCTCTTGTCTCTACACCAGCTCTAGGTTGAAATGGTGTCACACCAATTTCTGTTTCAATTGTATTGTTATGTATATGATGATTTTTAAGGTGAGTTTAATGAGATGACTCATTAAGCTCATAGTTCTGAGATGATGTTACTTTGTTGGTTTAGGTTTCTTAGGTAACTTACCAGGTAATGACCGCCTCAAGTCACTTATATCCTTTGGTATATACTTGATATCAAATGTCTGTCATCACTCCTTCTCTTTGTCCAAGGTCTTTTAGATCTTATGTTGATGCTTCATTTATGCCTTAAGCTTTTCATGTACTCAGCATTTTCCATTTTGACGGGAGAATAATAGATAGTAGGTTCACAATAACACAAAAATGACAAAATAGTGTTATAAAGGGAAACAGTAGTAATAAGCTTGACAGAATATACAAGTGACTTGTAAGACAATCCACATTGGTGGAGTCCTCAAGATATAGAGACAAATAAGTGACCAAATATTAAGATATCAGAGGTAGAAAAAGCATTTGTCTGAAAGCAAATTATTTGGGTTATACAACCTCCAACAACAAATGCTCCAGATTTTGACACTGGACCCGTGTGGCATAATTGGCAGCCTGAACACAGACTTTTTATTAAAAAAAATTCCAAGGAAATGAAAATGTCAGTTTCTGAGGGAGATCTAAGATGTCAATAAATCAACAACTTAACAGCATTTTTCTCCTTTTGTACTACGTTTAAACTTTCTAAGGAGCATCATAAGAATGCTATCAGGCAAACTTTCATACATGAACAGATATTCAATAGAATTTTAGAGTGATTACAGCACAGAAGGAGACCATTTGGCCCATTGTGTCAGTGTTGGCTCTCCACCAAAATGTTCAACATATATCAAACCCTGACCTGGTCACACAAACCTTTAATCATTTTTTTTATTAGTCAAATTAATCTGGCACATGTAATAGGTGCAGATGAATACAGGCTATAACTTGAACAAAACAGATTGATACCTGCTAGGTACTTTTTATGATCATCACACTTATTCAAGAATGCAGCAATTTACTTAATATGCCTTATTCAGCTTCATCATTTTTTTTGTACTGAATCTTTCTCAATAACATTTCAAACACTTTCTGAAATATCTTGTTTGTATTAGTGACAGGAGACAAGTAATAATGATGGTTAACACTTTGTTAACTTTGTATATAGTAGTTTATGCTGGATCAATGTGAGATTTCTTGGGTACCTGTCCCTGCCACCAATCCATTTTGCTGATATCATTTCAAACTACTGATGCTATGTGAGGAAGAATGCCCACACAAACTCGTTGGCAGAAGAAGGGTCAATCTTGATAAACAATAACAGGTTAATTACATTTTATGTAATAGCTTTTTACACTATATCTGAAATATATGTTTGTGTCTTGTGAAACAATCAAACTTAAGATTAACTTACACATTGTTACTTTTGTTCCATGCTGTTAACATTGAGAACAATCTGAAGCACAATATACCCTCCAATAACTCATGCAGAGTTCATAGGACACACAGATCTCTGGTTGGTTTCTCTCGGAGTCAGTCATTTATATCTTGGAAAGCAATGCTCATCTTGTGATTGTTGTATTATTGCACAGACCTCAAAAACTCACGATTAGTCCACCAGATAACATAAAACCATAAGACATAGGAGCAGAAGTAGCTCATTCAGGCCATAGAATCTGCTTTGTTATTCATTGAGATTATGGTGAAGCTGATAATCCTCCTCTCCAATTTATCCCCATAACGCTTGATCCCCTTACTGATTAAAAACCTGTTTATCGCAGCATTTTCAGGAATGATTTCCCCATTGTGAAAACATGCTGACTCTGCTTGGCAATTTTTCAGTCCTCTGGGAATTTTTTTTTCAGAAACAAAGTATCCCTGAAGATTATTACCAATGCATCCATTACGTCTGTAGCTATTTGTTTTATGATCCTTGGATGCATCACATCAGTTCCAGGCGACTTATCAGTCTTTCATCCCATTAATATTTTTCTCTTGTGATAGTTTCCTCTCCTCCTATTGCCCATTATGACCTCTTGATGTGTGATATTCTGCTACCACAGATCATCATCTTTCGCTTTTGTTTTTTCAGATAGCAGACAGGCAGAGATCAAGTAAATAATTTGTTCAAACTAATAGTCGGCCAGCGTAGGCAGTTACTTGTTATTAAACTTCAATATATCTAAAACCAAAATGAACCTAATTCTCTGTGTGAATGTTATGTGGACTAATATGTAGAAAACCACATGAAGCATATTAGTAATGTGAATTATACCTTTTAGGTACTAACTGTCTTCTATAAAATTTAACAACTGGCTCTGCAGTTTAATAATTTACTCCCAGCAGGAAAGTAAATGGTCTTTCTCATTGTCTTAAAATATGAATCAATGCATATTAGTCTGGAGGGTATTAATTCACCTTGAAAGAATAACCTTTCAGGATTTTTTAAATTACATTTCCACTCCAAAAATGAGAATATTCACACTACTCCACACTCAACTTCACAAAATGTTGTCTTTGCTTTTCAGCCCTTGCAGCATCCTTTCCCATGTCATTATCTCATCACAGATTCTGGATTCTCTGACTTCTCCTGTGACCATAATGTACAATTTTTTTTGTCAGGTTTCATACCTTGAGTCTGGGGACTTCCAGTTGCTGATGTTTTCTTTTTCCCCTTTCACGAAGGGCAACCATTTTTTCTTTTTTCATGCAGTGAGCTACTCATAGAAAGCTGACAGTTACCAGTGGTCAATGGAACTGTTATCAGTCCTGGCTTAGTGACAGCACATGAATCAAGTAGTACTCCTGAGACAAGTACAGAATCATTGCTAACAGTCCAATCAGGCTTTGATGGTGGACTGCAGTGTTGGAGGTGTCACCTTCCTGGTCTATTCTATTCTAACTGTCAAGTAGATGCTAAAGTTCACATTTTGATATACGCATAAGGGAGTTCTATCTGATCTTCTGATCATTAATTTACCACTCAACCAACAAGAATACAAATTGATTATTTGGCCATTATTGCTAAAAATGGGCGCAGGCCATCATGCACACATGTGAATTACAGTGCACTGTTACCACGTAGTAATGGAAATTATGACCAAATACATCCTTCTCAGCTTGTCTGCTGCTGAAATCATAATTCATTCCTCAAGCTTGACTCTTCCAGTGTTCTCCTGGTTAGTTCCTCACATTACAATTCCTATCAAATTGTGGTAATCTAAGACTGATTTGTTCATAACTTGACCAAATCACACTAGATCTCATTTTCCCACCACCAATGCACCTCCTGACCTTTTTTTGACTCCTGGTCAAGTGTCATTTTGAGTTATTTTAATCCATTTTACAAAGTCTTTCAGTCTTTGTCTCTCCCTTTCTTCCCTGTCTCTTTAATTCCACTAATCCCCATACCCTCTGTGATATCGACAATACACAAATTCTGGTCTCTTGCGCATTTCCAATTCTAATTGCTTTACTTTTGGTAGCATTCCTTCAGCTACCTAGGCCCCAAAATATGGATTATTTTCACTACACCTCTTTACCTCACTTTCTTCCTTTATGGCATGCATTAGTACCTACCTCTTTGAGGAAAAGTTTTGTCATCTGACAAAATATGTTTACAGATAGGTCAATACCATATTTTGTTTTGTAATGCTACTGAGAGTATTTTGTTACATTAAAGGTGCAATATAAATGTAAGTTTGTTTTACCACCGATGATGAAAGCCCAGGTGAAAGCAAGCTTCCGAGAAAAGAATGCCGTTATTTGATTTGGTACTCACAGTCGCCAATACAGAGACTGGCGCTCTGATGGTAATCTAGAGGCAGGCTTTGTACTTACTAAATTACCAGGAAGAAGTAGGCTGCAGCAAGACAGGAAGATTGGTGGAGGACCAGAAAGCACAGGGGACTGTCAAAGAATAAAGAAGAATATAGATTAACTGGAGAGTTGAGTGGAGAAATTGTAGATGGAGGTCAATCCAGGCAAATGTGAGGTGATGCATTTTCAGAAGTCTAATTCTAGAGCCAACTGCACTGTACACAGAGAGGAGAACAGATGTACCAGCTTCCCAGAGGGCGAGATCACATGCAAAGGACTCAGTTGAGGAGGTACTGCACAGGGAGGGGCTGGCGAGTGTGCACACCAAAGCTTGGAGCTTAAGGAACTGGCAGACTTGCCAGAGAGCTTGCAGTCCTGCTCCAACATGGATATCCTGCAGAATGTGAGGCCCATCATCTTAAAGTGAAAGTGGAAGCCAACGCCATGCACCTACTGCTCCAGCAATTCAGCATCCCATGGTTGATGTATCAGTTCCCACTACAGCACAAGTCCAAGCCAACCAGCAATGCAGTGAGACTGAGCTGAACAGATCTCAGTTTAGTGCTGGCAAGCACCAGTGCTCAAAGAGATTTTCAGCTTTCAGAGAATTTGCTCAAACCTAACATTCCATCATAAACATAAAAGAATCCCTCAGTGTTTTTAGCATAATTTTCTCTTACTGTGCGAGCAGCAATCCAAAGCAATTATTTCTCTTTCTTAATTAATGCTATTCTGACTTTATAAAATGAATATTGCGGAGGGTGTCCCATTTTACTTGCAAAACCACTTTCGAATAGCATTATAACTAACCCACAAAAGGGTTACAAATGAAGAACTGGAGTTCTAATTAGCCGGTTTTGTGTACCACGTTCTCAATTGAAAAAAAACAGCAATATTTTGAAAAATAGGGTTTTCCATTGTGGATACTTTTCGTAAAATAAAACAGAATGTGGCCAAGGTGGACAGGAAATAGCTCCTAGTGGGAAAACCCACAGGAAATAGCTACTAGTGTGAAAACCCATAGAAGAGGAGATGGAGGTGGGAGCTTGGTGATGGCATTCAGAATGGAAATGGGGAGGGTAAAAGCCCAACATGTTCCCTCTAGGGTGATGGGAAAGAGTAACCATGGACAACCAGAAATATTCAGGTCACATTGAGAAGGAAAAGAGAAAGTTTTATCAGGTGCAAGGGGAACCAATCATGGGAGCATTAGAGTTGTGCAGAAAGTGCAAGGTGAAGCTTAAAGTAAGCAACTTGGAAAGCAAAGAGGGGATATGAGAAAACTCTGGCTGGCAAAAGAAGGGAAAATCCCAAGATATTTCGCAAGTATACCAATGGAAAGAGGATAACCAGGGAAAGAGTAGGGCCCATTCAGGATAATCTGTTTGGAGCCAGAGAAAATTGGTAGAGTGTTGCACCAATACTTTACATCAGCCTTCACTCAGGAGAATGAGGATGTGGGCATGGAGCCTAGTTGTAGAGACTGCCAGTGCTTGAGAAAATTGACATAGGGAAGGACTAAATATTGGAAGTATTGGAAGGCTTAGAGGTGGACAAATCCCCAGGTCCAGATTAATTGTGTCACAGGCTGCTGTGGGAGGCAAGGGAGGAGACTACAAGGGTGTTTACCCAAATTTTGAAACACTGTCTGACCAAGCGGCATGAGCCAGAGAATTTGAGAACACTTAATGTCGTTCTGATATTTAAGAAGTGTGATAGCAAAAAGCCAGAGAACTACAGACCAGTGAGTCTCACAACAGTGGTAGGGAAACTATTTGAGAAAATTTTGAAGGAGAACATCTACCTCCACATGGAGAAGAAAGGCTTGTTCAGGGATAGTCAGCATGGCTTTGTTAGAGGGAGGTCGAGCCTAACTAATTTAATTAAACTTTTTGAGAAGGTGACCAGGCATATAGATGGGGGTACAAAGAACAAAGAAAATTTACAGCCCAGGAACAGGCCCTTTGACCCTCCAAGCCTGAGCCGATCCAAATCCAAAGTTTAAACCTATCGCCCAATTCCTAAGGATCTGGATCCCTCTGCTCCCCAGACACACCTTAAATGAATCTACCATGCCTGCCTCTATTACTTCTGCTGATAACACATTCCAGGCACCCACCACCCTCTGTGTAAAGTACTTTGCACGTGTATCTCCCTCAAATTTTTCACCTCTCACCTTGAATGGGTAACCGCTTGTTATTGAATCCCTCAACCTGGGAAGAAAACTTATCTCTATCCACCCTGTCTATATCCTTCATGATTTTGTAGACTTCAGTCAGGTTCGCCCCCACCCCCCGCCCCCAATCTCCTTTTTTCTAATGAAAACTTCATAGCTGGCACCTTCCATACCAGGCTACATCCTTGTAAACATTTTCTGCACCCTCTCTAAAGCACCCACATCCTTTTGGTAATATGGCGATCAAGACTGTAAACAGGATTCTAAATGCAGCCGAACCATGACCTGCCAGCTCTTACACTCAATACCCCATTCGATGAATGTAAGCATACCATATGCTTTCTTGACCTCTCTATGCACCTGTGTAGCCACCTTCAGGGTACAATGGACCTGAACTCCCAGATCTCTCTGCCCATCAACTTTTCCC
Source organism: Hemiscyllium ocellatum (assembly GCF_020745735.1). Taxonomy (NCBI): domain Eukaryota; kingdom Metazoa; phylum Chordata; class Chondrichthyes; order Orectolobiformes; family Hemiscylliidae; genus Hemiscyllium; species Hemiscyllium ocellatum. The sequence continues at coordinate 27,629,676 of NC_083421.1, read as the reverse complement.
AAGGATCTTCCATTTACAGTATAGTTAGCTCGAGAATTAGACTTCCCAAAATGCATCACGTCACATTTGTTGGATTGAACTCCATCTGCCACTTCTCTGCCGGATTCTCCAGTCTATCTATATTGTCTTTGTCATTCAAGGCATAGATTACAAAAGTAGTGAAGTCATGTTAGTGTTGTATACAATTCATTCTGCTATAACATGACTGTTGGGTTTCTCTGCTACCCTGTGCTACAGACAATTGTGCTGTACCAGTTCAATTATACAAACAGCATTCATTTCAACAAATGTGCTTAACACCAAAACGACCTGTTGGACTTTTGGTGAGGCCACAGTGAGAGTATTGTGTGCAGCTCGGGTTGCCACATTACGAGAAAGCTGCAACGGCACTGAACGTTCACCAGGATGCTACCTGGGATGAAAAATGCAAGTTATGAGAAAATGCTGGATGGGCTTCAATTGTTTCTGGGGAGCAATCTTATTGAGGTGTACAAGATTATGAGGGACATGAACAGAGTGGATAAGGAACAGCTCAGTTGACGGGTTAGTCACAAGGGACACAAGTTCATGGTGAGGGGCAGGAGGTTTGGGGGGATGTGATGATCTGGAATGCAGGGCCTGGAAGGGTGGTAGACACAAATTGCCTCACATCATTTAAAATGTACCTGGATGAGCACTTGGCACATTATAACATTCAAGGCTGTGGGCCAAGTGCTAGTAAATAGGATTAGGCTGAAGATCAGGTATTCCTCACGTGCAAGTGCAGACTTGATGGACCAAAGGACCTCTACTGCATTATACGATTTAATGAATGACTATAGCTATAATATTTATAATGCCTTTCCATTTAAAGTCCAATTTCTCCCCCATTTTCATGACTTTCTGAAATACGCTTTTTTGGAACTCAAGACTATGATTTGTTTTTCACTTGCACAGAAGACAATGCATTGTGCTAATTTGGACTCTGAGCTGCCATGAGAAAGGAAATTTGGGAAAATACAGCAACTCTGTCGGAGCACGTAATTAGCTTTTCAGTAACCTCTGCAAAATGCTGCAAGACGAGATACAACAGCAATGAAAAGCCAACCTTAACTTTGTCTAGCTTGAGTAGAAATCAGGAACTGCCTCTTTCAAAAAGTCCTGGACGAGACAGATTCCACCAGGATTTCTGAATTTTGCAAGTGAAACAGAATTGAGAGAATTGACTGAACCTAGAGAAAAATACAGAAATACAGTAGCTCCCCACCCTGTACCCATGGGGGATATGTTCCAAGAGCTACTGCAGATGACCAAAACCGTGGATGGGAGCAAACCCATTAATTAAATGGGAAATTTACCTCCCTGGCAACCCCTTGGTCCCTAGTTCTGAAATGTTCCATGTAATATGTTTGGGGTGCGGTAAACCACGGGTAACTGAAACCATGGTAACCAGACCCCATAGATACGGTGGCTGCCCTACAAATGTTCAGAATTCCCAACTGCTTTCTGATTTGACACAGAGAAAGGGATTGTTTTTCCCAATGACCTTTTGCTGAGAGATTACTTTCTGACGTTTTCTGATTCACAAGGCGCTGATTTGGACGCAAGTTGGAACAATATGACTAAGAAGCATCACAGACAAAAGACTGCCACTTTTTGTTATACAATCCCTACAGTGTGGAACCAGGCCCTTCAGCCCAACAGGTGCACACCAACTCAAAAGAGTAACCCACCCACACCCATTCCCCCTACCCTATATTTAACACTGATGAATGCACCTAACCTACACATCCTGAACACTGTGGGCAATTTAGCATGGCCAAGTCACCTGTCCTGCACATCTTTGGACTGTGGCAGGAAACCGGAGCACCATGAAGAAACCTGCACTGACACAGGGAGAATGTGCAAACTCCACACAGACAGTCACCCAAGGCTGGAATCAAACCCGGGTCCCTGACGCTGTGAGTCAGCAGTGCTAACCACTGAGCCAATGGGGTGGGACAGCAAAGGGGAACCAAAACGACACCAGCAATGCAGGAATACAGCTTGCAGGAAATACCATTAGAGCATTGGGTCTACAGGGAAGAGTTCAGTTCTCTTTAGTTGGAGCTACAGAATTCCTGGGACTCAGGTTATCACATCAGCTGGTGGCAGAGATCAGTTGCCTCTGAAAAGTCTTGATCGCTGATGGATCTCATGGCCATTCTTCGCAGCTATTAAAATCATCACTGTCCTCACTTTTCTTTTGGCTCTCATGTCTTTCCAGGGTTGTAATGGAACCCTTTTCCAGGTTCCCTTGGTTGGCAGTCCAATAATACAACAGGGCTTAGTGACTAATGTCCTACTTCCCATTGTGTCAACTTTGCCTGTGATGATGCCAGCTTTTGGAATTATTATCTTATACAACATCTGCCAACATGTCCCTCAATGATTTTGTATATCGTAAGCATGAATGAATTCATTTGTATAATTTATTTACCACTACCTCATCACTCCCAATTCACAACTTCAAATAATTTGGATCTTTCACAGTTCTCCAGAACTGTTTCTGTTCAGATATGAAGATTGATATTTCTTTACCTTGAGGATTATTGGCCATGATTGTGGTCTTGATCCTGTATGATCTATAATGTCTCTCTCCACTGAACATCATTTTATATCCTGGACATCTTTTGTTGAAGATCCCTTTGGTGCCAAAAGAAGTAGTTGATCCACTAACTTACGTGGAGGAACTTTAACCTTCTGGAAGTCATTCTCAGAGGAACTCTTCCCTGCTTTATCAGGTAGTTGTTCAATGACAAGAGCTGAGTGACCTGCATTGACATGGAATTCAATCATGGAAAACTGCTGCTCTGTAGAAACAAATATAATCTTTTTTCAATCTCATGGATTTCTGAACAAGGTAAGCTTTTATTTGTGAAAATGTCCTGAAACTGTGAACATCTGTCTGTCTTCCATGGAATCATTTGTTACTCATCTCCTTTAAATGCATGCAAATCTTTATTCTCAATCTACTAATCGATTTTGTTGAAACATGTAAATCTTTTACTTTAACTTGTTGATGAGGATGGATGTCTTCATTCACCCTCTGGAGATATCACACTATATGGCTCTGAAATTTGGGCACCACCTTGAGAAGTACCATTATCCTGTTTGAGATGGATTCTCTTCATTAGCTGGGAAGACAGGCATATTATCATCACTGGCCTTGGATGAGCCATTAATACCAACGTCGAGGCCTTGATCATCCAACTCTGCTGGTCCAACTATGTGATTAGAGTGCCTCATTTCCTCTGATCAAAACAAATCGCACAGTGGCTCAGTGGTTAGCACTGCTGCCTCACAGCACCAGGGACCCAGGTTCAATTCCAGCCTCAGGCGGCTGTCTGTGTCGAGTTTGCATGTTCTCCCCGTGTCCGGGTGGGTTTCCTTCGGGTGCTCCAGTTTCCTCCTACAATCCAAAATTGTGCAGGTTAGGTGAACTGGCCATGTTAAATTGTCCATAGTGTTCAGGCATGTATAAGTTAGGTGCAGTAGTCAGGGCTAAATGGAGAGTAATAGGGTCAGAGGATGGGTGGGTTAGTCTTCGATGCATTGGTTTGGACTTGTTGGACCAAATAGCCTGTTTCCATACTGTAGGGAGCCTATGATTTCACACACCTCAAGAAGGGACTAGGACAAAGGAAGAGCTTCAAAGACTCCTGGATGGATTCCCTCAGGGAGTGCAACTTGGTGCCTGTCACTCCAAAGAAATTGATTTGGTGGAAGCTCCTGTGTGAAGGGACCAAATTCTTTGAGAAAACCCATCAGTAGGTGGAAGTATAGAAAAGGAACTGGAGTAAGGAATGTTAGTGATGTCAAGTCCAAGGGCAATCAAGCTTCTGGAAACATTTGCCAAATGAATGGTTGGAGATGCTGCTCAAGGGTCAGACTGGTTGGCCATGCAGAGCTCAGGGCCCATGACACAGAATTTCCTGGGTGGGCAATCATACCCATGAGCGAGTGATTGCTGACAATGACGAGTATGTATTGGATACTTTTCCATTCTCAGTCAAGTTACTGAAGGATTGTTGGTTACTATGCATTATCTCTGTTGCTGGTTCTGATCATTCTGCTTTGAAAGATGAAGAGGTCTCTTCTGAAGTACTGTGTCCGGTTCTGGTTGCCCTGTTATAGGAAGGATATGATTTAGCTGGAGAGGGTTCAGAAGAGATTTACCAGAATGTTACCAGGAATAAAGGGTTTGAGCTAAAAGGAGAGACTGGACAGGCTGGGACTTCTTTCACTGGAGCATAAGAGGTTGAGAGGGGACCTTATAGAGGTCTGTAAAATCATGAGGGATATAGATAAGGTGAATGGCAATGTTGTTTCCTTTGGGTGGGGAATTTCAAGACTAAGGGGCATCGCTTACAGGTGAGAGGAGAAAGATTTTTAAAAAAAGACATGAGAGGGAAAATTTTTGACACCGGGAGTTCATGTGTGAAATGTACTTCCAGAGGAAGAGGTGGATGCAGGTACAACATTTTAAAGACATTTGGATAAGTCCATGAATAAGATATGTTTGAGGGATATGGGCCAAGTGCAGGCAGGTGGGATTAGTTTAATTTGGAATTATGTATGGTACGGACTGTTGGACTGAAGGGTCTGTTTCCATGTTGTATGACTCTATAATTGAAATGTTTCTCTTGAACTTATATTGTCATATATCTTGACACTAAAATTAACATCTGCCATTACAGCTTGTTTTAACTGGCACCTTGTTGAATAGCGTTGACATCAATTTGTCACTCTTAGAGTCATAGGGCTGTACAGCATGGAGACAGGCCCTTTGGCTCAAACTTGTCCATGCCGACCAAAATGTCTGTCCATTCGTTGACTCATTTGTTACTTCTTGGAACTAGTTCTGCTACCTCAGGGATGTTGAGGTTAGGGCATGCAGGCAGGCTCAAATTGAGAAGTGTTAATTGTAAATTATTTGTACATTCTCAACTCTCTGAAAATGCTTATGTTTCAGAGGTGCTTGAGGTAGATCCTTAACCTTGATGGTTATGCTGCCTGGACAATGCTGTTATGTCTCTGTATGCTGTAACATCTGCTTCTTCAACCATGATGCTCTATCTAATAAGACAGCGATACTCATCATGTATCAAGCTGAAAATTAGTGAATTGGCAGAAACAGGGTCTGTCAATTTGAGTTGTTTAGATCACCAGTTTTCCCAGGTGTCTAATTTAATGTTGGTGCCTCCATTATATTAATATCTTTGAATGTGCAGGCATTTGACTTTTCACTGTCCTGAAACTGTCTTACTTCTGACTAGTTTTGGCCTTTTTTTCTCATGACTGAGCACTGCTTGTTCTAATGAGGGCTTCTGTTACACAGCACTGACACTGACTCATAGCATTTGCTTCTTGGCCTACTTTTTGTGTGGGCTTGTCACTTGTGGCTTCAGAATGTTTATACCTTGCAAGGTTATGTTGCTCTTCTTTGATAAGTAGCCCTTCTCCCCTCAGGATTTATCTATGATTCTTTCAGAACAATCTTTGCATTCTCTGAATGGATTGTGATTGCAAATGAAAAGATGGCAAACAAAATGATGTCCTGCTCATGTGCAAAGAGGTCCATTGATGCAGTCACTTAAGCCAGAATGAATCTGCACATGTGTAGCTGGCATTCCTATGTTCTGTACAAGGTAATTTCTCACCAGCTCCAAATGTGCAGATAGCTTTAGTGAGCCCAAGTGGAGCTTCACACCTTCTGCAGACAAAATGGAGGGTTTCCACCTTCACATGGGAAAACAAAATCAATGATTTCCCTCTTTACACAGCCTATACATCCTTTTATCGTGACTTGTCCAAACAAAGCCATGTGCCTGGAACCATAGTAAATTCTTCCTTCCAAAATGGTTGTTTTAATTATAGATCTCAACGGGTGGAGCATCTGTCTCTCTGCATCTGTGGAGAGAAAGCAAATGTAACTGTTTCAGTAAATGCTAACTCTGTTGTCTCTCCACAGATGCTGCCGGACCTGTTGAGTTTCTCCATCAATTTCTGTTTTCTAGCAGCTGCAGTTATTTTAACTTAGTTGGAGATCCCCCACTCTTATTGCAGTCTTCAAAATATTCCAACCACCTTCATCTTTTGTCTCTTTTTGCTTTTAAGTTGCTAACTTTGTTGTTTTAATTCTGCTTCTTGACACTTCTAGTCCAGCGGCCTCTGTATAAATGGCTTCTGTTTCCTTTAATTTCACTGTTTCTGGCACGTCTCATAGCATCCACTCACAGTGGCTATAATAGCTCACAGTCAGTTATAAGTAACACATTATTTATTTCCAGCCTCCTCAGTCTAAGTTACACACCATTAATTTAAAATCATCCCTCTCTCCAACAGGACTGTTTAAACATACTCACGGAGTGCCTGTCTATTCACTTTCAAGCCGTACAAGGGATACTTCCACAGCTCCTCGCTTCCTGATGTAATTTGGAACTGTCAGGTGGAACCAGTCTTTAAGCTCGTTTGAGCTCATGGTGCTTCTGTTGCACCCCTTACCATGTCTTACATAAAGCCCTTAGCCTGATCTGTCGAAGTATCCCTGCTGCTAGCTTGTTAAATCAATTACTTACTCCTGATGACTGACTTCTAAAAGTGGTAAGAATGTTTCCAGCTGTAAATTCACCTGATCTGAAAATTTCTTCTCTATGTTCAATAGATGTGGCACGGTGGCACAGTGGTTAGCACTGCTGCCTCACAGCACCAGAGACCTGGGTTCACTTCCCGCCTCAGGCGATTGACTGTGTGGAGTTTGCACGTTCTCCCTGTGTCTGCGTGGGTTTCCTCCAGGTGCTCCAGTTTCCTCCCACAGTCCAAAGATGTGCAGATCAGGTGAATTGGCCACGTTAAATTGCCCCTTGTGTTAGGTAAGGGGTAAATGTAGGGGTTGCGGGTCAGTGTGGATTTGTAGGGCCGAAGGGCCTGTTTCCACACTGTAAGTAATCTAATCTAACAGTAATCTAGATGTTTTCACCATTGCATTTGGAGGTGATGCTGATCACCATGTGATATTTATAGATAGAAAGATCTTCCTTAATCAAATCCAAGGATATATTTAGTTTACAGTGGTAGATTGACAGACACTACTGAGTTTTAACAAAAAAAAAAGCTCTTATCTTAAACAAGTTGTATTTCATGGCCTAATAACAATGTGATATAAGTTATACTGGGAGCTTGGGGAAATAAATAGTGATGTCATGAAGAGTGTCCACATTACAGAATTAAAAATCACACAACACCAGGCTATAGTTCAACAGATTTATTTGGAAGTACTAGCTTTTGGAGCGCTGCTCCTTCATCAAGTGCTTCCAAATAAACTTGTTGGACTATAACCTAGTGTTGTGTGATTTTTAGCTTTATACACCCCAGTCCAACACCGGCATCTCCAAATCATCACATGACAAAAGAGGAGGTGCTGGAAGTCTTAAAATGTATTAAAACAGTTAAATCCCTGGGATCTGATGAAGTGCATCCCAGGACTTTTTGGGAGGTTAGGGAAGAAATTGTAGGATCCCTAGCCGAGATATTTGTATCATTGGCAGCCATGGGTGAAGTGCCCGAAGATTGGAGGGTGGCTAATATTGGGCCGTTATTTAAGAAAGCCTGCTGGGAAATGCCTAAGAACTACAGACCAATGAGCCTAACATACCACACGGTTGTCAGCATCATCTCTAAATACAATGGTGAAAATATCTATTTGTGCACAGGAGAAGAATTTTTACGAAGACTAAGTGAATTTACAGCTTTAAAGACATTTACCACTTTAAGACGTCAGTCAGTAGTAGCAAATTGTTGATTTAAAGAGTTGGCAGGAGCTGGGTAAGTTGTTAAAGGGGATTCTGTGAGACAGGATCTACAGGCATGAACTCATTAGAGATAGTCAGCATGGCTTTGTGCATAGGAAATTGTGTCTCATGAATTTACTTGAGTTTTTTGAAGAGGTAACTAAGAAAGTAGATGAGGGCAGTGTGATAGACATTGTCTCCATGAACTTTGGCAAGGCCTTTGACAAGATACTATATGGTAGGTTATTGAGTAAGGTTTAAGCTAACAGGAGACAGGGAGAGGTAGACAATTGGTTACAAAATTAGCTTGATGGGAGAAGACAGAAGGTGGTGGTAGAGAGTTGCTTTTCAGACTGGAGGTCTGTGACCAGTGATTTGCCATTTATATAAATGATTTGGATGAGAATTTGAGAGGCATGGTTAGTTTGTTTGTGAATGATACCAAGATTGGTGGTACAATGGACAGTGAAGAAGGTAATCTCGGAATTCAGTGATATTTTGATCAACTGGGTCAGTGGGCTGAGGAATGGCAGGTGGAGTTTAATTTAGATAAATGCAAGGTGTTGCATTTTGGTAAGGCAAACCACAGCAGGACTTACACAATCAAAATAGGACACGGGATGGCGGTGTTATAGAACAAAGAGATCTAGGGGAGCAGAATCATAGCTCTTTCAAAATTGAGTCACAGTTAGACAGGGCAGTGAAGAAGGTGTTCGGCATGCTTGCTTTTATCATTCAGAACATTGCGTATAGGACTTGAGACATCTTGATGCAGCTGTATAAGACATTGGTGAGGCCACATTTAGAGTACAGTGTGCAGTTCTCGTCACTCTATAATAGAAGAATATTAGTAAATTAGAAAGAATGCAGAAAAGCTTTACTAGGATGCTACATTACTGGAAGGTTTGAGTATAAGAAGAGGTTGGATAGGCTGGGACCTTGTCCCATGGAGTGTAGGAGACTGAAAGGTAACCTTATAGAGGTCTATAAAATCATGAGAGGGATGGATGAGGTAGAGAGTCAACAGCTTTTACCCATGGGAGGGGAGTCTAAAACAAGAGGGGAAAAAACGCAAAAGAGTCCAGAGGGCCAATTGTTTCACACAGTGAGTGGAGAATATATGGAACAGGCTGCCAGAGGTAGTGGCGGAAGCGAGTACAATTTCATTGTTTAAGAAACATTTAGACAGATACATGGATTGAGGAATATGGACCAAATGCAGGCAAATGGGTTCAATGTAACTTTTGAAACCTCGGCATGGGCTAGTTGGGCTGAAGAGCCTGTTTCCATGCTGTAGACCTCTATGACTCTATGACTCTCATAAGCTAAATATTATTACAAAGACTTCGAGGACACCTTTGGACATAGATTTCCATTCCTTGAGATGCTGCATGGCTTTTCTTTATCCCCACATAAGCTGATATGATTCTGTCATAGGATTGGGTGGAGATTAATGAAGTCTCCAACAATAATGTTTTCCGAACCTCAGTACAAACAAGGACTTCTATTCAGTCAAACTTTGAGTGGTGGTCCCTCAGTACAAATTCCTTATGCACTTGAGAAGAGACTCAAACAATGCTTCACAATACTGAGGAGAGCTCCCTCTATAGGCCAGTGGTAGACAAACGAGCTTAAGATTACCAAATGAGGAGATGATTTTTTGGGTTTGGGGATTTATATTTGTTAAATAAAAATAGTTAAATTAGAAATGTACTTCTGCAGGTATACTCAAGATTCTCCGTGAACTCCAATGATGCTTTCTTCTTGTAGCATAATCCAAGCACCCTGACTTCTTCAGATCTGTGAGTGGATTTAAGAGGTCACTGCAGAGAGACAAAGAAGGCTCATTTCAAACTTAATGGATGATTCCCAATTAAAATCCAACTAATAAAGCCCAGTGGCAATGAACATCATGAGACATGTGCTCAACCAAGCTATTGGCTTGTTGAAGTTAGACTTCAGGTCCTTGGATAAGGTTTCAGGAACCCTTCATTCCTCACCAGAAATAGCCTCCTGAATAGTCTACACTCTGCACAGCATTGCAAAAGAATCAGAAGGGTATAGAGCCTCTTTGGATGATACCAAACAGGTAGAAATTGATGATGGCAGTGCACTTCAGACTGCTCACATTGTAGTCCAGGCTATGACATGCTGATAGTTAACTGTCGAAAAGTGTGGCGTTGGAAAAGCACAACAGGTGAGGCAGCATCCGAGGAACAGCATAGTCAATGTTTCGGACATCAGCCCTTTATCAGAGAATAGAGCTGACCTATGATTGGTAATAGCATGTGTTCACCTGATGAATGAGTTGTATTCAATTAGGGTACAAAGGTAAGAGATCAAAATTCTATGAGATCAGAATGGTTAACATTGCTTGTAGATGTATAGAGATTTGCTGGTGTCTGCTGACAGAGAAGAATGGGCAAATTTGCAAGTAACATACTTTGCAAATTTGATATGTAAGAGTGGGGTTATGATCATGTTCCTGGCAGGGTATAGGTGAATATGCTGCTGCACTCACCTTCTCTGACCTTTTACCATATTAAAATGTTTGCTGCCTTGATTCAGGGCCATATCCAGACATAGCCCTGTGATTGGAGCCAAATAGACCTTATTAACTACAAGGTTCTTGATTGAGGTTGTTAGACTGGGACAGTCAGGAAAGCCCTAGCTTACGAAAATAACCGGGAGATTGAAGGCAAAAAAAATCCTAAAAAAACCCCAGGAAATTTAGAAGCTTCTTAAAAGGAAAAATATATAACCAGGAGATTAGAATCTCCTCAGTTCGGGGCACTGACTCTGAACTGGCTAGCCACACAGTCAGTGTATACTGTTCTACTTTAGTTCCCATTAGGGAACTGTTTTCTTATGTCACTGGCTGGTCGCAGCCTGTATGCTACTCATTCTAGTTTTTTGAGCAATGATATTATGGCAGGGCTTGGTCCTTGCACTATGATTTTTGCTGTTTGTGCTTTATTTTCTGCATGTATTTTCACCTTTTTGTGTTTAGATTGAACCCCTGTGAGGCAACTGCACCTTTACAAAGGGACCAAGTCTGTGTGGAGACTGAACACCTGTGTGTCTGCTGTGAGATGTGCGTTCACAAAAAAAACAAGAAAAAAGAAGGAAGAAAAATATATAACCAGGTGATTTGAATCGCCTCAGTTACTAGTGCATTTACTGTGCACAAGTAAATAAAGGGTGATTTGCTGACAGGATCCAGCCTATGTGTAGTTATTCCACTCTCCCTGCGGCAACAAGAGATTTCACCCTTCTATTACTGGAGAAGATGTAGAACTTTCAGTGTCCTCATTGCTTCGAGCAGAGCATTAATGAGGTGTCATTCGGGAAGGCTATGGCTTTGTTGTATTATCCAGAGACCCAGTTGCTGGCAGGAAGGATTAGATTAGTTTGGAATATGTGGTCAACATTAACGAGTTGGACCGAAGGGACTGTTTCTGTGCTGTACATCTCCATGATTCTGTGTTCTGAGGACCCAAGTTTGAATCTCACTGCGGCGGATGGTGAAATTTGAAGTTAATAAGAATCTGGAATTAAGAATTGAATGACGACCATGAATCCAATGTTGATTATTGGAAAAGACCATCTGCTTCACTGATGTCCTTTAGGGAAGGAAACTGCCATTGTCACCTGGCTTACACTTGACGCCAGACCCATAGCAATGTGGTTGACTCTCAACCGTCCTCTGGGTAACTAGGGACGGGCAATAAATCCTGGCCTAGCCAGAGTTACCGTCGTCTTATGAATGAATTTTGAAAAAGTGGGCGATGTTTAATCATCCTGAACCAATAGAGCATTTTACTTCTGTTGCTTCCGACTGCAAGTTTCTGTAAATTCCATCTTTGTGTTGACCCTTTAAATATTAGAATTCAGATAGTGTCAAGTGAATCTTCATCATTCCTGCTGCACAACCACCATTGATGTTGGATGTAAGATATTTTGTAGTAACTGATTATAAAGCCATAAATGCACTGTACCTGCTTTTGAATTTCTTGCGAGATTTTGGATCCTTTAATCTGCAAAGAAATATTGTGATCATAGATAACAAAGTTTATGTTATTTTCAGTGGAATAATAAAACTGCACCAAGTTACCGCGCTTGAACATATTATGAAATATTTTACTGAAGCCAAACTATTTACAAAAAATGTCATGTTCCTCATTACTCTGGGTCATAACTAAGCTTAGGTTCAGCAATGCACACATTAGTTTGAACAGAAGTTTGAGAAAATAACTTCTCAAAACTAAAAGAAATTTGGGAATAATTTGTGCCAGGATCTGCTAAAGTAGAACTGTCTGACATTCCCCTTACCCAACTCCATATTTTTTCTAACTTATTGTCAATTGGACATTAAAACTGTAACTGTGACACCAGATATGTTTTTCCTCTTTTATGGGTTATTCACTGAATTGATATTGTTCAAAAAAGGGCTCAGATCATCATGTAAAAAGTTTTGAATGCTTTCTCTATCTTCACAGAGAAGGGGATTTGCTTGATAAGGGACAAAATGTATTGATGAGGCAGAAATTAATGTGATTAGCATAGGTTATGGAGCAGAGGTTCTATATTATGTGCTCAAATCAATTAGCTTGCTTCAGGCAAATTACTGAATTTCAAATTTCAAAAATCAGCCTGCTTCTGTTTTAGTTATCAATATTTAGCTCAATCCCAGTAAAGCAACAAATCTAAATTTGCATCAATTTTTTGCAACACAGGCAGCTAAAGGACTGAATAAAAGCAAACAATGCAGCCTCAGGTTTAACCTACACAGAGAAGCATGCATGCGGCACAACTTACTTTAACGTAACCCAAAAGGAAAAAGAAAAGTTATAAACCGATTGTACTTTTAAGTGAATGTACTGCTCATACTGAACCTTCATTTTGCAGGATACAAGATGAATCAGACCAGGTTGACACCTTGAAATGTGTGTGGTTTCACTGGAATGTGTGCCTTGCATTGTTAAAGGATATCCCTGGCATAGACATTGCCTGGCTGAATAGCTTGAGTGTACTTGATGGTCAGATTAAGATATTGGTGGAGGTTGTAACAAGGAAAAGATTTGTGTGCAACCTTGAAGGCTATGATCTTGGAAACACAGAGTGATTACTGAGTATCTCAAACTACTTATTTCAAGACATTGAGATGAAGACATTCATCTTCAGTTGCTTCCTCATTTTCTCATGAATATTCCTCAGCCAATGAGCACTTGTGATATACCTCCTCATCTCTGCAATATGGGTTGTGGAGTATAAGTTTAGATTAGATTCCCTTCAGCCCAACAAGTCCACACCGACCATCCGAAGAGTAGCCCACCGAGACTCATTTCCCTAACTAATGCACCTAACACGCTGGGCAATTTAACATGGCCAAGTGACCCGACCGGTGCATCTTTTGAAATGTGGGAGGAAACCAGAGCACCCCAGGGAAACCCATGCAGATATGGGGAGAATGTGCAAACTCCACATAGACAGTTGCCTGAGGCTGGCATCAAATCCAGGTCTCTGGCAGTGTGAGGCAGCAGTGCTAACCACAGAGTCTCCGTGCCGCCCTGAAGTAAGGTGTGAAATACAATCCTTTTGGGCCATATTGTAAGAAGAATTGAATCCACTGAAGCACCCCAAAGCTCAACTAAGGTTCAGTTGGACTCCTGCGTACAATCAGTCCTGAGCTGTTCAGGAATGTTGGAGTGTTAGAGGAGTATCATGAACCCAATTCACAAGACTCAGCTAGAGACAGCAAACTACTCCAATCACAAGCCACCAAAGGTTGGCACCCCAAACCCATATTCAACAACCCAAGCCAACACTAATAATTCAGATACACTCTCTTGTAGCATGGCACTGCTATGTTGTCAAGCTGCTTACGGATAGTATAACTAAATAATATTCATAAGGGTAAAAGTTCCTCGTGAACAGAATTGATTATAAAAACACGTTTGCGATTAATGAAAAGTAATTACAAACCTGAGAGATTAAAGTAAAATAACTGTTGGCTTATTTCTCAGGAATAATAATTAACTGAGTGAAACAAATCACAGATTGAACAAAAGGTAGAAAATATCACAGATGTTATCCCTTACAGGCATTTCCAATGTTTGTTTCTATTTATGTTGTTCACATTTATACGTGTTTTTGTCCCTTTCTCATTGTTTCTGATGCATTTCACACACACAGCTGACATTTCACCATCATAATTTTATTTTTATCTTAACAACCAAAACATTGTCTTTTCCTTTCCTCATTCAGATAATAAGGTGCCTTTGCAACTTGACAGCAGGTTGCAAGGATCAAAGAGTCATAGAATCCCCACAATGTGGAAACAGGCCATTAGGCCCAACAAGACCCTGTGAAAAGTATCCCACCCAAACCCAGTCCCCAACCCTATTACTCTACATTTCTCCTGATTGTACCGAGTCTACATATCCCTGAATACCATGGGCAATTCACCTGACCTGCACATCTTTAGACTGTAAGAAGAAACTGGAGCACCCAGAGGAAACCCACGCAGACACGGGGAGAACGTGCAAGCTCCACACAGTCACCCAAGGCTGGAATTGAACCTAGACCCCTGGTACTATGAGGCAGCAGTGCTAACCACTCAGCCAGGGTAATAGACTTAAAGTAGACGTAAAACAAAATACTTGAAGAAAATCTTTTTTCTAAACCTCGAGAGTGGTGGGATGTGGAATTCATGTCCGAAAGGATGGTAGAAGCAGAATTTCTTTTTATTAATTCATGGGATGAGGGCATCACTGGATAAGCCAGTATTTATTGCCCATCCCCAATTGCCCAGAGAGCAGTTCTAGTCAATCACATTGCTGGTGGTCTGGAGTCACATGTAGGCCAGACCAGATGAGGATGGCAGTTTCCTTCCTCAGAGGACATTAGTAAACCAGGTGGGGTTTTCCAACAATCAGTAATGAATCTATGGCCATCATTAAACTCCTAAATGCAAAACCTTTTTGTATTGAATTCAAATTCTATCATCTGCGGTGGCGGGATTTGAACGTGGGTCCCCAGAATGTTAGGGGAAAGCGTGGACTGCAGATGCTAGAGATCAGAGCTGAAATATGTGTTGCTGGGAAAGTGCAGCAGGTCAGGAAGCATCAAAGGAGCAGGAGAATCAACATTTTGGACATAAGCCCTTCCCCAGAATGTTGTCTGGGTTTCTGGATTAACAGTAAATCAGGTTATATTCTTGAAATGTTTCAAACTGCAGGGCTATGGCAGTGTTCCACAGGGATCAGTCCTGGTCCACTTTTGTTTGTTTTTTATATAAACAATATGGATGAGAATACAAGAGGCGTTGTTAGCAATCTTATGAATGGCACCAAAATTGGTGGCCTAATGGACAGTGGAAAAGGTTATCTAAGATTATAAAGAGATCTGATCAATTGGGTCAATGGGCTGAGATGGAGTTTAATTTGGATGAATGTGAGGTATTGCATTTTAGTAAAACAAACTTTTAAAATTAATGGAAGGTCCCAGGTAGAACAGAGAGACATAGGGATTCAGGTACCTAATTCTTTGAAAGTTGTGTCACAGGTGGACAGGCTGGTTAAGAAAGTGGCTGGCACAATTGCCTTCGTTGCTCAGACCTTTTGGTTTGAGTTGGGACATTTTGAGGTTGTACAGGAAATTTCCGGATTAATGAATGCAGTTCTGGTCACCCTTCTATAGGAAGGATATTGTTAAATTGGAGAGGGCTCAGAAAAGATACACCAGAATGTTGCTGGGAATGGAGGATTTGAGTTTTAAAAATAAACTGGAAAGACTTGGACTCTTTTTACTGAAGCATAGGAGGTTTATTGAAGGGTGAGTTAAAAGAGGTTTATAAAATCCTGAGGAGCATGAATAAGGCAAATGGCAAGGGTCTGTTCCCTAGGATGAGAGAATTCAAAACTAGGAGACATATCTTAAGGTGAGAGGAGTCAGGATGGTGAGTAACTTGGAGGAGATCTGGCAGATGGTGGTGTTCCCATGTATCTGCTGCCCTTGTCCTTCCAGATGGAAATGGTTTTGGGTTGGGAAGGAGTCGTGGTGAATTTCTGCAAAGCATCTTGTAGATGGTACACATTGCAGCTATTGAACAAAGGGATTCGGCAATTGTGGATCTGGTGCCAATCAAACTGACTGATTTATCCTGAAAGATGGTCAAGCTTCTTAAGCATTGTTGGAGCTACGCCCATCCAGGCAAGTGGGGAGCATTCTATCACATCCCTGACTTAGAGTCATAGAGTCATAGAGATGTACAGCATGGAAACAGACCCTTCGGTCCAACCCATCCATGCCGACCAGATATCCCAACCCAATTTAGTCCCACCTGCCAGCACCCGGCCCATTTCCCTCCAAACCCTTCCTATTCATATACCCATCCAAATGCGTCTTAAATGTTGCCATTGTACCAGATGACAGACAGGCTTTGGGGAGTTGGGAGATGTGTTATGTGGCCTCTAACCTGCTCTTGTAGCTACTGTTCTTATTATAACTGATCCAATTCAGTTTCTGGGCAACATAAGTATGCAACTATATAGGTTCAAAAAGTACTATTCATGAAACAACTAACTTCATTCATTATTTTATGAAAGATAAAATCTCACACGGGTATCAGAATGCACCTCAATGTTACTGTGGGTCTGTCTGAGTCTTGCTTTAATTTATCTTCGAGTTGATCCAGGTTCTCCAACTCAGGGATAGTTCGTCAAATGGAGGTGTGAGGAGCATCTATCCAGTAAAACTATGAGATATATTTCTGATCAACCCATTCAACAATGGCATCACACACTCCAGTAGGTGGTACTTGAACCCAAATATTCCACATCAAGAAGTAGGGATACTATCACTATGGCACAGAGCCCTCAGTAGCACTATTATTTTGTTATTCCTAATCAACCTGCTCAGAGATGTTATTACACACTGCTGGGGCAGGTGACCTCAGGCATCCGGCTAAGACATGGAAATGCTCCCACTGCGCTGCAAGAACTCTCAGTAACCCTTACAAGAAGCCGAAATATGGATACTGAAGTAATTGGGAGGTAGATGTCGTCAACATCTGAAGTCTTCACATGATAAACGAAGATTGATCAGCAGCCCTTAAGGTGCACAAATTGAGGGAAGAAAAGAATGAAACAGTATCTGAGAAAAATGAGAAAAAAGACAATTAGCTTGTCATTGTCATTTAGCTCTTCAGCAGAAAAGTTGCCAAGCTGGTTCATAAAATAGACAAAATTGAAAACTCTTACAGTTCCTTTGAAACTGCAGTTATAAGAGATTTGAAAAGTAGAGTATAGGAGAAAAAAGACTGCAGAGGAAAGGCAGTGAATAAAGAAATGAGAGCTAAAAGCTGAGAGAAGTAAAGAAATTAAAGGCAAGGGAGCATGTACGAGTATCTTATATTACGTAGTTTTATTCTTTAAAAAGCATTGGCAAATTTGTGAAGAATTAGGAGAAATGAGTAAATCTTTGAACAATGGAAAATAGTGAATTACATAATGACAATGGAGTGAGAGTTGGATGTGTATTTAGGCCCAATGATTGTCCGAGATGGTGTAGTGGGGACTTGAGTTAAAATATCAAATTTGCCCATGTCTACCACAAAACATCAAGTTACTGAGGAATTTAACGCTTGCTTTACAAATGGCCACTTGGAGACTCTCTAAATAGCTAATTGCTAATGAAATGCCTCTGTGTGCTTCCTTAGGGGGTGATTTGTCAATGTGGTGTCTATACCTTTTTTGGATGCTCCCTCCAAACAATGGCCAGCTCTCTCAGAGTAAACACAGCACTGACAACAATCTCAAGAGTTTTTAAAGGGATATTCACCATTTCACATCCCTTGGACATTGGAGCTCTGAAAAGGAACATGGCTGAGGCATACTGGAAGAGTTTCTGAGATAAATAGTCACAACTTTGCCAACACTTAAATGACATTTATTGCCCAAAGCCTTCACCCAATAAAGACTAAGTGCTATGCAAAACCACATTCTATAAGGTTCACCAGAAAGAAGATTGGACCATTGGTAACTTGCTAGAAGGTTTCCCTTGGTCTGGATGAGAACTGGAAGACAGGAGAAAGTTTGCAGAACTTCACCAATTGCTGCAGGAAAGAAGCAGAAGGGTTGAAGGAGGACAAGGTAGTGCAGGTTATTTCTATTCTTGGAATATCCAATGCAAGTTTGGAGGAATATGGGTAGGTGGGACTAGTTTAATTTGGGATTATGGTCTGCACGGACTGGTTGATCTGAATGGTCTGCCTCTGTGCTAAATGACTCCGTAATTCTATAAGTACTGTCAGTAGCGTTTCCAAGAAGCAGTACATTCTCTCACTTAGTCACTGAGACATCCTGTAACGTGCATTAACCAGCACACTTGAGATCTTGAATGTCCCCCCAAAAATCGCATCCCATCAATACTAAAGTTACATCTCTGGTTTAGCTTCTTCTAACAAATTATGCTGATATTTGTCAATAAGTAGAACGGCATCTGTGTTTTTCTAACAGACACGACTTAATAGAACAGCATCCATAACATATCTGTTTTCACCTTTTGGCCAAAGTATTGTTGAAAGTGCAGGCATCTACACAGTGTTCTCTAACATGTTTGAATTTATCCATATTATACACATCACACTTAGTAAAGCATAAACAAAACAAAATAGACTGTTTGTCCAGTCAAAACCCAATGAGAAAGAAAAATGACATTGCCCTATAAAAATGAGGGGTACTATGTCAACTCAACAGAGGAGCAGAGACACATGTGCACACAAGTACTGGCATTTCAAGGACAGGTAAGGTTATTAATAATATATAAACCAGCTTCAGCAAAACTGTCTGTTTTGGGCCATGAAATATTTCTTATCCACTGCATTTAATTATATTGGAAATGTCATGGCCATCTGGAGAAATGTGAAACACAAGCACAATGATGCTCAGTATCGCGGACTGTACTGTTCACTGCCATGTGGCCAAGCCAAGAGACGAAGCACTTTCATTATGTGTTGCCAGTTGATAAGAAAATAAATGGCTGTTAAGTCAGACTCTATTCAGGAATGGCCAATTTACTTTGTTGCAGAAACATAGTAAAGTGTCAAGAGTGTTGAACATTAGCCAGAGGAATGCACAATGGATGACAATTGGAGCCTGCTAGAAATTAGTTTGGTCAGGTACAGAATGAACCAATACTGTGGGACTGAGGTCGCATCGGACCAAGAACCTAATGAGATGCAATTATCAGAGACAAGACATTTTGTGATTTTATTTTATGATGTAGTATCATGTCAGATTGATTAAAACTTTATGGTTTTTCAACAAATATAAAGTATTATTGATCATTTCATGCAAAACTTCACTAAATTCTTATGTTAAACCAACATGGCACTTGCAAACTTGTGGTTTGAGATTGAAAATCAATTTAATAAACACACAACTGCAATTACTTGTGTCAAATTCAGTGGCAGAGTGGCATGTACTTGAACGCAAGCAGTCATGGCAACAATTCTTCACCTACATTAACGTAAAACTTCGTTTGGGTAGAAAGCCAACATTGCTCAGTGCAACACATCCTAGAATTGACTTAAAGAGCAAAATCCGTTTAGCAATTATTCAGCGAAATGATTGAGATATTAACCAACCTATCAGTGATCAATTTTCCAAGCAGCTTTGAAGCAGCTTTTTCAACCATCTGGATGTAGGACAGATGTCACAGATAGTTTCTTTACTCAGAGGGTAGTAGGGGTTTAGGGTGTAGCTTTGATATCCAGACGTTTCATTACCTGGCTAGGTAACATCATCAGTGGCGACCCCCAAGTGAAGCAAAGCTGTTGTCTCCTGCTTTCTATTTATATCTTTCTCCTGGATGGGGTTCCTGAGGTTTGTGCTCATGTCATTTCCTGTTCATTTTCTGAGGGGTTGATAGATGGTATCTAGATCTATGTGTTTGTTTATGGCATTGTGGTTGGAGTGCCAGGCCTCTAGGAATTCTCTGGCATGTCTTTGCTTAGCCTGTCCCAGGATAGATGTTTGTCCCAGTCGGATTGGTGGTGTTTTCATCCGTGGGTAGGGCTACGAGGGAGAGGGGGTTGTGTCTTTTTTTGGCTAGCTGAAGTTCATGTATCCTGGTGGCTAACTTTCTTCCTGTTTGTCCTATGTACTGTCTGTGGCAGTCCTTGCATCAAATTTTGTAGATGATGTTGGTTTTGTCCATGGGTTGTACTGGGTCTTTTAAGTTTGTTAGTTTTTATTTGAGAGCGCCGATTGGTTTGTGTGATACCAGGATTCTGAGGGGTCTTAGTAATCTGGCTGTCATTTCTGAAGCTTCTTTGATGTATGGTAAGGTGGTTAGGGTTTCTGGCTGTGTTTGGTCTGCTTGTTTGTGGTTTGTTCTTGAGGAATCCACGCACTGTATTTTTTGAGTATCCGTTCTTCTTGAATATGTTGTATAGATGGTTCTCCTCTGTTTTGCGTGGTTTGTCTGTGCTGCAGTGTGTGCAGTGTATTGGAACAGTGTTCTGATACAGCTTCGTTTGTGTGTGGTGGGATGGTTGCTGGTGTAGTTAAGTACTTGGTCAGTGTTTGTTGGTTTTCTGTATTCGCAGGTTTGTAGTTCTCTGCTGTCCTTTCTTTCGACTGTGACATCCAGGAACGCAAATTTATTGTCGGTTTCTTCCTCCTTGATGAACTTCATACTTGTGAGGGTGTTGTTGATGATGTTAAATGTTTCTTCTATATTGTTTCGTTTTGTGATGACAAAGGTGTCATCTATGTAGAGGACCCAGATTTTTGGTTTGATAGTTGGTAGTGCTGTTCATTAAGTCTTTACATTATTGTTTCTGCTATGAATCCTGATAGCGGAGGTCTCATGGGTGTGCCATTGGTTTGTTTGTAGATTATGTTGTTGAAGGTGAAGTGGGTGGTGAGGCACAGGTCCCCTAGCTTCATGATGTTTTCGTTGGTAATGTGATTGATGGTGGTTGGGGTGTGTGTGATGGTCTCTTCTAGAAGTGTGGTAAGTGTTTCCTTTGCCAGGTCAATGCTGTTACGTCGAATGAGATCATTGTTTCATCTTCCTCTACTTTGGGGTTTTTGATGATTTTTAGGAATTCCTGGGTGGAGTGGATGGAGTGCTGTGACTCTTCTACTAGGTATTTCAGTCTTGCATATAATTCTTTGGCCAGTCTGTAAGTTGGTTTTCCGGGTAGTGAGACTATTGGTCTGAGGGGGGCTCCTGGTTTATGAATTTTTGGTAGTCCGTAGAATCGTGGGGTGTTGGTCCCATCTGGTTGCATTTTCTGGAATTCTGTCTTGTTTAATTGTCCGGAATTGTGTAATTTTCTTACGAGATATGTAGGA
Organism: Hemiscyllium ocellatum; assembly: GCF_020745735.1. Classification (NCBI taxonomy): domain Eukaryota; kingdom Metazoa; phylum Chordata; class Chondrichthyes; order Orectolobiformes; family Hemiscylliidae; genus Hemiscyllium; species Hemiscyllium ocellatum. Next base: position 27,608,498 of record NC_083421.1, on the reverse strand, counting down.
GAAAGTGAGAACTGCAGATGCTGGAGATCAGAGCTGAAAATATGTTGCTAGAAAAGCGCAGCAGGTCAGGCAGCATCCAAGGAGCAGAAGAATCACCGTTTCAGGCAGATTCCTGAAGAAGGGCTCATGCCCAAAAAGTCGATTCTCTTGCTCCTTGGATGCTGCCTGATCTGCTGCGCTTTTCCAGCAACACATTTTCAGTTAGGAGATATGTAATTTTGTTTCCTAGTTGTGGGATCAGGTGTAGCATCACCTGCTGGTAGGTGTTGGTGTCTGCAAGTAGTGCATTGGCTTTCTCTACGTGGTCCCTTCTGTTCAGGATGACTGTGAGCTGACCCTTGTCTGCAGGTAATATAACAATGTTTTTGTCTTTTTTGAGGTTTTCTAGGGCTTTCTTTTCTTGTGTATTCAGTTTGTTTCCTTCCCTCTTTCGGCTCAGAGTAGGTGCAACTGTCTGTCTGATCGTTTGTTGTGTTTCTTCCATGAGTGTGTTGTCCATCAATGTGGTTTCTAATGCCACTAGGAAATCCTTCTTGTCAATAATTCCCAATGGAGTGAGAAAGTCAAGGGGAGAGTTAATGACATTTGTTATTTAGAGTTTTGTAGGAATAAATGGAATAAATCAATTTGTTTTGATGAGAGATCAAACAATAACATTGAGCAGATTCACAGTTAGATTTAGAGTGTTTTTTGAGCATGCCTTTGGCACTTTGAGTAATTGAGACTGAATTTCATAAGAAAGTTACCAAAGATTATAAAAGGGCAATAGGCCAGTAAGGCTGATCGTAGTTAAGCAAGTATGGTGAGGAAATGGCATCTTTCCCTGCTGTCAGAACACACTTCTTAAAAAAATCTCAATGAATTTCAACTGAGGAATGTGAAAGGATTATGTATTATGTTTTCAACCAGAATAGAAGTTCACACACAAAAAATTGTCTTTTAACCAATTGGTAAATCAATAACAAAGATAGATAAACACAGGTGTATAATCTCAGGGAAGTCAGAAAAAATATTTAATCCAGTGAATATACCAGTGAATATGTTGAAAGTGATACGTGTAGGATCCGACAGTACAGCAAATGAATCTGTATTAACACTTTGAGCAATCAATCTTGTTTTACCCCATCCTTTCCCAATTGCTCTGTTTTCAGTTTAGAAGGGTGGCATTAAAACAAAGCATTTTGATTCATTACACCTGTAGTAAAGGATAGCAATGGGAGCAATTTCTCAGGTCCTGTACCCAAAATTTCTATGATTATGTGTGTATATATATATATATATATATATATACACCAAATGCAGATATCCTTACCTGATGAAGATGGTTTTCAAAATAAAATCTCCCACTTCCTCTTCATCATAACAAACTAGCCTGCACTTACAGGAAGATAGCTTGTATCAAGTGCATAAATGTTCGCATGATGTGGGTCAGCACTTTCTCTAGTTCAGGAGATACCAGCTGTGTTGAATTTCTAACTGTGATGTAATTGGTTGAGAAGCATTTTTTTAAGAATGTCTCAAGCGTATATAGCATCTTGTAAACCTATGTAGTTCCTTTAGTATTTTAAAATCCATGTCCACTTGGCTGTTTCAACTTTCACAATGTTTCTGCTAAATTTGTCGTCAAATGAGCATCACTTGTCTGCTGATGTATGGCAATTAACCTGGAAGTTCACTTACATTTGAGGGTTTAAGGGCTTTTCACTTCAGCTTAATGCAAAGGTAATTATTTAAAAATGCAAATACTTGGCCAGAGAAAACATTAAGAAAGGTCTTTGCAGGTTTTAAGTGAAAAGTCAAAAAACATTGGCGGTAAAGAAATTTCAGAGCAGCAGAGAGAGATCAGGACGTGCAAAATCATTTTGGACTTAACCAACAAAGGGCTGTTGCAGACCTTTTCTATTTGACCTGAAAACAAAACTGAGTTTCTCAGCCTGGTTTTCCAAATGATATGCAGTAACTATCTGGTGAACCAATCATCAATTGCTAAATAGATATTGCATTCATACTCATGATAAAATTAAATAATTTTTATGTTTCATGGAAGCTGTGAAGGTGAAATCATTTGGTCTTATTTATTGAAATCCTTCAGTTACTATTGCTCAATATTTTTCATTTTTGTTTAAAGCCAGCTTGCAAGTACTTCATTGATACACCAGCGATGTTCAAATGGAGACTATGGTGGAACAAAGCAGTAAGGTTGAACAAGCTTAAGATGCAGTGGAGTAAGGCTTGAGGTTAATCATTGTGGCACTCCAGCCAGTACAAACCCACCAATTCCTAAAATACCCTTGAACTAAAGAAGAAGTTCTAAAGAGTCATATCAGATTTGAACGCTTAGTTTTGTTTTCCTCTCCTATTTTTATTCCAGTCAGTGTAGATATTCCATTCTGTGTAACTTCTTTGCATGCATTGATTTCTTATAGTCATGTAAAGTATAACCTTCTATTCCTGCTAGGTTCAGTCTTGAGAGTTATGAGAAATGATGAGGCAACAGTGATAGCACTCACATCTTTATTAAGTTTGAACAATGCAATGCATCTAGTGACTGACCAGCTTATTACAATGATCCTGTAAATCACAAATATATGATGTAGAGTTATGCATCACCCACTCAGTAGTCAACTTCTTACTGATTATACCCTTAAGCAGGAGACCAAACTACTGGGGTAAAGCACTGAATAACTCTTCTCAAGTATGTTTATACTTTAATTTGCAAAGTGGACAAGACATTTCATTGGAAGCTTCATATTATCCTCTCAAAATCTAATTTAAGCAATAATTGTCAATGAGGACACCTAATTTTTATTTCAAACTACAATGGCAAATTCTATAGTGTACCTGTAGTGTATTGGGTGGCACAGTGGCTCAGTGGTTAGCACTGCTGCCTCACGGTGCCTGGGTTCGATACCAGCCTCGGAGGACTGTCTGTGTGAAGTTTGCACATTCTCCATCTGTCTGCGTGGGTTTCCTCTGGGTGTCCCAGTTTACTCCTACAGTCCAAAGATGTGCGAGTTAAGTGAATTGGCTGTGCTAAATTGCCTATAGTGTTCAGGGATGTGTAGGTTAGGTGCATCATTCAGGGGAATGGGTCTGGGTGGGTTACTCTTCAGAGGGTCGGGTGGACTTGTTGGGCTGAAGAGCCTGTTTCTATACTGTAGGGATTCTATGACCTTGTTTGAACTTCCTCCAGTGATTTTGTCATTTGGACATGCAACAAAGATCTTTGTGATTATTATCAGTATATACAACCTCCTTTCTTGGTCACACATATTTCAATCAAATGAATCCTTCAAATTGCTCTCCTCTTACAAGTTGTTGCTTGGAAAATTAAAGGCAGAGTTTATTTAATCAAGCAATTTTTTTTAAAGTAAGTTCTTGTGAAATTGGTATCACAAAACAGGATATACTCCAATATTACGCAAAAGTGAGGACTGCAGATGCTGGAGATCAAAGGTAGAATGGTGCTGGAAAAGTACAGCAGGTCAGGCAGCATCCGAGGAGCAGGGAAATCGACGTTTCAGGCAGGAGCCTGACCTGCTGTGCTTTTCTAGCACCACTCCAATCTTGACTATACTCTGATATTATCCAACAATGTCAGTTTAACTCATTTTCTGAAGCTTCCAAAATTCTTTTTTTTAAGGCAACTGAAGTTGCATTGTTTAAGCATGTTCAGGCAGGCCAACATTCTTATCTGCACTGATTCCATTTGTTTGGCATATTTTTCACTGCTTGTTTCAGTCTGATTTTTTGTGCCTCTTGCTAAATACTCCAAAACCTGAAACTTTTGTTTACATCACAGACAAGAGATTATTTTTCTCTCGGTAGTACATAATGTGTATTACTACAGTAATAAATCTGACTGTGAGGGATTTCAAAACAAGATTGTGGATGACATTTCTACATAAATCCCAATGTTCAAGCAAGATCATAACATGTACTTACTATAAAACTGAACGATTCTAAATGTAATTTAGATTCCACAACCAAAGACTCATGGTTTAAACTATGTGTAACACTTCAGGTCTGTATCGCAATCTAAAATTGGTACAATATTGTATAGTGATAGTTTAATGCAATCAGCATTTTGTAATGGGAGGTTTGTATAAAGGTGTATGAGAATGTGAAAGTGCCTAATATTTTTTAACCTCTCAACTGCATTTGATATCTCCAGGGAGCTTACACATTTTATATCTATTTTACAGAAACTGTGCTAAATATTTAGGTGTTACTGAGTATTTGATGTAATGAACACTAGCTGGCTACGCTTTCCAAAGGTACCATAAAATGAATTACAGGAGCCCTCTCATAGTGCAATGATAGTGTCCCTATCCCGAAACTGAGAGACTCAGGTTCAGGTCTTACCAGCTCCAGGGGTGTGTAATAACATCTCTGAGCAAGTTGATTAGAAAAAATAGTTAAAAAGAAATGCAGAGTTAATTGGAGCAAGTAAACATTTGTAGAATTGTTGTAATTGATGAATATAAATTCAAAAAGGCTTTTTTTCAGAACCTTTGTGAGGCAGGCTGGAGAATCAAAGATTACATAAGAGAGAATCATTCAATCTTGACAGAATGGAAGCAGGACAAGTGGCCCATCAAGTCCACATTGATCCTTTGAAGACCAGTCCACCCAGACCAATCTACTCCTGCAGTGCTGCATTTCCCTTGGGCAATCCACTTTGCCTGTACATCTTTGGATTGTGAAAGACACAGGGAAAATGTGCAAAATCTACACAGTCAGTCTCCCAAGGTTGGAATCAAACTCATGTCCTTGGTGCTGTGAGGCAGCAATGCTAACCACTGAGCCAACATGCTGCCCCTTTGCATGGTAAGTTTCCATGCCAGAAGCACAACCTCCCTAAATCTATCCTGAAGTGAAATGTATCATCAAAATGAAACAGTGTTGTGACCACACACTTTGTCTGACGCATGTCACATCCTGCAACTGCTAAACAGAATCACCTCCGTTCCAAACAAACTGAATTGCTTTGAAACATGACAGAGACAAGGCCATTCACTGGAGCTGAAGGTTAAGCTACTTGCTCTTGCTACCAATGATTCATGAAATCTAGCTGAGCTCATAGGAGGGTTACATGCCATGTCCCCAATTTGACGACAACAACAAATCTATGTATGAACTTATGTAGCACCTTTAACATAGTACAACTTTCTGAGAGAGTGATCATTAAAGAAAAGTGACACCAGGGCAATGCGATTGGGCATTAGAATGGAGCTTCCAAATGTTTGTCCAAAGATGAAAATTTTAAGGACCATGTTAAAGGGGAAGTTGAAGAAAGGCAAAGTGTGTTGGAGGAGATATTGTAGGACTTGGGGCATAGAAGCAGAAGACACTCCAGCTACTGGTGGGTAATTACCACAAATTCAGATCAGCGTTCATTTTGATTTGCTGAGCTTTTATCTACTTAGTTTCTGCTATTAGTATATGCAAAGGAAGAAACTTCAACAAGCAATGTGAGCCATCAGTAATGCAAATGCATACTGATGTGGTACTGACTTTAAATCAAGTGGGTCTTGCATACTTTCTGTTGGAATTCTATGTCAAAATGATAAAAGGAAAATAAACACATTCATTCCACAATAGATAGCTACTGCCTATTTAATATTCATTAAGAAGTTAATAAAGCAGATATGCAGTGTTCCAAGTCTCATGCTGCCAATTAATCAGATTCTTGTTGTATAGAGGTTGCATTACATAAATATGAGAAAGCATTATTTATGTTTTTTAACAAGTAAATCTGAAAGAATGTCAAAGCATGGAACAGTTGTGGTCTTGGCAATATCCATTCTCTGCCTCTAATGAATGGTGATTTTTATGCATTCGCACGATTGCTATAAGCGCAGGCTCACTTGTAATTATATTTTATCCAGATGCAGTGATTAAAATATTAGCTAGGCTAATATTCCCAGATGGTGGACCATATTATGACAACAGCTGAACCATATCACATTAACCCCAATGTTAAATGAACATACATGCATGCAAAGAGACAAATCAGTAGACCATTCAGCCCCTTGAGCCTGTTCTGACTACGATAAGATCATGACTATTCTGGTTGTGGACAGAAGCCTATTTGTCCTGCCTGCACCCAGATCCTGCTGTAGCACAAAGTTCTGCAATCAGTCTCTCCATTTAAATAATATGCTGTTTTCTATCAGAATTATAGAACTCCTACAGTGTAGAAACAGGACATTCAGCCCACACTAACCCTCCAAAGTGCACACCACACACACCCACCCTGTACTTCCCATGGCTTGCCTGCAGGGTAATTTGGCATAGCCAATCCAACTAGCTACACATCGTTAGAATGTGGGAGGAAACCCAAGTAGATCTGGGGAGAATGTGCAAACTCCACATAGACAGTTCCCCGTGGCTGGAATCAAAGCTGGGCCCCTGACGCTGTGAGGTAGCAATACTAATCACTGAGCCACTGTGTCATGCAGCTGCCAAAGTGGACAAGTTGACATTTTCTCCCATTATTCCTAACCCACCAGATTTTTTTTTATATCAATCCCATAGCAATGTTACTCTTTTTGCAGACTACACATGTCCTCTTCACAACTTACTTTCCAACCTATCTATATGTCATCAGCAAATTTAGCAAACATACATTTGGTTTCTTATTGATGTAGATTGTAAGTATTTGAGGCAAAACACAGATCTCAGTGGCAGTTCACTCTATGGCAGTCCATACATCTTGCCAATATGAAAATGACCCGTTTATGCCTATTTGCTGCTTCCTGTAAGTTAACCAGTCCTCTGTTTAACACATTAGTATAGCACCTCATTTAAAGTCTTCTAGAAATCTCAGTATATCTGATCCATCGTTTTCTCTGTTAATTCGTGTTGCTTGTTATTTCCTGAAAAAATTCTAATATGTGAGTAAAACATAATCTTTCTTTCACAAAATCATGTTGAACTTGAGTGATTCCGTTACGATTTTATAAGCGCCATGCTATAGATTCCTTAATGATAGATTCCAGCACTTTCCCAATGGCAGATATGAAGCTAACTGTCCACTGGCCTGATTGTTCACACATTCCTGAAAAGTCTAATGATGTCCTTGAAGTGAATGGTTGAACATGGCAACAGTAAGAGAGATATTCTTCCAAGTGAATAGTGTTCATGTTAATGTCACTGTGAAGTTGACAGAAATCTGACCTCAAACCTATTTCACTACCAGGGTAATACCTCACATCTAATCCATGAGAATGTTTAAGGAACATAGGTCTTATTATCCATGAGGGGTTTCTGTGGAATTAATTATGTTCAATGAACAACAATTGCAATTCCATAGGGTCTAAATTGGCCTTTCAGTGGCTTATGCTGTGAGTATGGATATTTGTTCTGCAAAGCTATTGAATGAAAATTTGCATTTCCTACAATTTTGCAGCCCTGCATTTTAACACATTGATAAGCATTATTTCAACTTCTCAAACTCCTTTTCCAGAAACTTCTCACTTAGAATGATACTTTAGAACTTCACTTAAGCAATATTCACACCATCCTCTTCCCTTGATTTGTGTTACCCCCAGACAGAATGCTAGTATCTCCATTGTACCTTAACCATATCTTCACTGTTCATTACTAATATTTTTAAAGCATTGTCCTGCAGCAGAAGTAAAATCAGAATTACGTCATGATCCTCATCTGGTTTCAAAATTTGTAAAAACACAACAAAATCTGTGTGGAGTTTATACATTGTCCTCATCTCAATGTGGGTTTCCTCCACATGCTCAGGTTTCCTCCCACAGTCCAAAGATGTGCAGTTTAGGTGGATTGGCCATAGTACCTAGTGACATGCAGGTTAAGAGGGTTAGCTGTTTTAAAACCCTAATGGTGTTACAGTAATGGGGGGGTGCCTGCTTTTCAGAGGGCTGGTGCAGACTTGATGGGGTGAATGACCTTTTCCTGCATTGTCAGAATGCTATGGTTCTATGAAAGTCTACTTTCTACAATTTTATGTCATTCATTAATGAAATCTTCTCAGGCCCAGGATGAAAATGCTAACACGTGAGCAAGATGGCCCATTGAAATGGCAAGCTCCAGGAAGGTCATTTTATGGACAGAACAGAGGTGTTCTGCAAAACAATCACTCAGTCTGCTTTTTGTGTCACCAATATAAAAGAAATCATATTGTCAGCAGTGAATCTATTATTCGCTGTTACTTAGACAATATCCTGCTAACCCATAGATTATGCTCATTTACTGTCCATGGATGTTTTCCCATTAGTTCCTCTTTGTTAATCATTTTAATTTTGTGTTTGTTACACCTTTATTTTATTTGACTGCAATTCTCTTTGGCGTGAAATGAAAGAGCCTGATTATCAAAGGCCATTGCTAGCTTATTTCCAGCTGTTTTTATTCATTTACTATGAGTAGCTAATTGACAATGGTAAATGCACTGCATCACTTTATTGCTGGGTAATAAAGGCACATAATTGCCTTGTATTATGTTCTTGTGCTCTTATGTTGGTATCAACATTTAAGCCTAAAATGGTAGCATATAGGATGATTTTGTTGTGTACTGTGTGAGATTTCACTGTCGTCCTTTGCATTAAGACTTGGGCTGCTGCTATACAACTGTTAGCTTGTTGGTATGGCAACTGGAGAAGAAAATTATCCCTGTACTGCAAAATTTAGTTTTATCCTTTTGATTTTGATATGATATTTTTTGGTGTTCCATTTCTGTTTGTTTCTTTGCAGAAATATTAGGTAGGTTGCCACTTAAGCCTCAAATTCTGATACGATCGTGTTCTGATTTCAATGAGGAAGGACAGGTGAACATACGTCTATGGTTTCTGCATCAAAGCCATTGACCTGTTTGGAAAGATTTTAAAGTGTGTTTACCAGAGGATACAGGGCTGTAATGTTGACTTAGAGTCATAATGTCATAAAGTCATACAGCACAGAAAGAGACCCTTTGGTCCAACCAATCCATGCCAGCCATAATCCCAAACTAAATTTATCCCACCTACCTGCTCCTGACCCATATCCCTCCAAACCTTTCTTATTCATGTAATTATCTAAATGTCTTTTAAATGTTGCATTTATACCTGCATCTATTATTTCCTCAGGAAGTTTATTCCCACACACGAATCACTCTGTGTAAAAAAAAAATTGACCCTCATGTCTTTTTTAAATCTTTCTCCTTTCACTTTAACAATTTGTCCCCAAGTCTAGAAATCCTCTGTCCAAGGGAAATGACAACTACCATTAACTCATTGTTTTGTAAACGTCATTGTAACTACAATGACAGTGATGAGTTGTGTTTATATCAGTACCATTAATTTATTTATTAATGAGATACAACCCCAATGTGCTTCACAGGAGTCTTATCAGACAGAAACTGAATCTGAGCAAATGGAAAAGGACATTAGAACAGATGTCTAAATTGTTCTTGAAAGAAATTGGTTTTAAGAGATGCCTTACAGGTGGATAGAGAGGGATGGAGATGACTAAGATTTTGAAAAGTGTTTGAAGGCCTGAGCGCCCCCTACACAGTTGTTGATAACAATCAATAGCAGAGAATAGGAAATCAATGCTGGACACAGTAAATGCTTTAAATCACCACTTTCAACTTACAGTGTCAAAGATGTCTCAAAGAGTTACATCTCACTAACAGTCAAACCAATTATTTTGTCCATTAGAAATGAATCCCTGAGTACTACTTACAATTTTCACATGTATTGCAATCTTGAAGGTTTGGTTTCATTGGGCAAAAGTAAAACGATAGCTGGGGACTTTTGTCTATTTGTCATCAAAGTACAAACATGGCAGTTATTCAGTTACTTGGAAATCTACTGAAAGACCTCTTTCCACACTTCCATTATGATTTAGATCATAGCCTACACAACATGTTCAAAGCCCCAAAGTGTTTTGAGGATATTGTGCATTTAAGTAAAACTGTTCTAAGATCTGTTGAATAACATTTTATAGCTAAAGAATTATGGCACAGATGGAGGCCATTTGGCCCATTGTTTCTATTCTGGTTCTTTTAATTATGGTTATCAATTATCACCATTTTCATCTCCTTCCTATAAACCAGAGAAAAATGCTCCTTCAAATATTTATTCTACTTCCCTTCAAAAGTATCTCTTCAAACTGTTTCCACATCCTTTCAGGTAGTGCATTCCAAATCATATTGACAGGGTGAATGAAAAGGCATTTGGCATGGTTGCCTTCATTGATCAGACCTTTGAGTATTGGAGTTGAGACGTTATATTGAGGTCGTACAGGATGTTGGTCAGACCTCTTCTGGAATACTATGTCCAGTTTCAGTCACCCAATTATAGTAAGGATATTATCAAGCTGGACAGAGCTCAGAAGAGATTCATCAGGATTGGCTGGGTATGGAAGGTTTGAGTTATAAAGGAGACTGAACAGGCTGGGATTTTTTTTCCCTGGGCCACAAGGACCTGATAGGAGTTTATAAAATAATGAAAGTACAGATAGAGTTGATGGCAGTTCTTTTTCCTAAAATGGGGAATTTCAAGACTGAGGGCACATTTTTAAGGTGAGAGGAGAGGTTTAAAGAAGACATAAGAGTTTTTTTTATGCAGAGGATGGTTTGCATGTGGAATGAACTTTCTGAGGAAGTGGTGAATTCGGGTACAATTATATTTAAAAGACATTTGGATAAGTACAGAAGAATCTCGATTGTCCGAATGAGATGGATGGGCACTTTTTCATTCGGATAATTGATTATTCAGTTAATTGATTTCCTCTGAGGGTTGGAGTTTTCTATGAAATCTCTCCACGCTCAGGAGACTAGGCAGCAGCGCACTGCATGCAAGACACCCCCCCCCCCACCACCGTCCCCACTGCCTGCCCAGCCTCCATTCCCATCCAGTCCCACCCCGCCCCCTCAACCCCATCCAACACCGCCCCACGTCTGTTCTCACCTTACCCATTCACAACCCTGCCCCTTCACACCAGCCCCCAACCCCATCCAACACTACCCTGTCCGCTCTCACCAAACCTGCCCCCAAAACACCATCCCCCCTCCCACGCCGCCCACCCATCCGCCCCCCCAACCCCATCTAACACCACCCCGGTCTGCTCCTACCCCACCTCCTCGACCCAAACCTTCAAACATCGCCTCCCCTCGTCCACCCCCCCGCCCACTCCCAACCCCACAGCCCCAACCACGCATCCCCGTCCAACCCCACTCACCATCCACACCCCTCCCCCATGTCAGACACCCCTCTGGGACGGCCGGACTGTCCACCAACAGTAAGACTGCCTTTGTGGGGTAAGTCTCCAAATAGCATGTGCACGTGCGTGCGTACACACATACATACACACACACACACACACACACACACACACATACACACACACACACACCTTTTTGACAGGTTTCACCTCTGCCTTGTACAGGACAATGTTGGAGAGATTATCTGGGCAAAGGGGGTTTAGAGAGTGGGTGGAAAGAGAGAGAAAGTGGGAGGTCAGTCATTTCGGGATGGTGCCTGGACTGTCCAGGACTGCTCAGCAACATTTCAGTGAGCTGAGTTCATTTCTAATCATTGTACCTGCAAACAAAAGACACATTTAGGATTGGAAGTACCTCTTTGAGGTAATGTTTCTATCGGGACCTTGAGATCGGATAATCTGATATTTGGATAATCAAGGTTCCTCTGTATATGAATAGGAAAGGTTTGGAGGGGTATGGACCATTAGCAGGCAGGTGGGACTAGTTTAGTTTAGGATTACATTTGGCATGGACTGTTTGGACCGAAGGGTCTGTTTCTATGTTGTATAATTCTCTGAATCTATGAATCTCCTCAACTTCAGCTGTCTCTCACAGATTGAGTGAAAAGAATGGCAATTGACCCGCATTTCCATAAATGTCATTTGGAATTCTTTCTAAGCCATATGTTGAACATCCTGGAAAAATGTATGTTAACTATCACGATTAACAGTCAAACCATTTGTATTGTGGAGTAACTGACTTTGCAGAATGGAGTGAGGAATGCACAAAATGTATTCTAATATGAAAAGCATTTTGCCAAGATATGTATGATAATAATTGTTAGCCACAATTGGTTAAAGTTCAAATTTGAGGATTCGGCTAACAAATAGAAGTAACTCAACCTGTTGGCTATAGGGTAGAAAGACATTGGTTTATAAAGCCAGTTCTTCCAAGTCCTATCTAAGTGCAGTGGCTTGTGTAAACAAAAACTGTAACAGTTTATGGAAACAGACTACCTCTAAAAGATTTAAGAGTAAATATGCATGCTGGCAAATCTATGTCATTTGATGTTGGCAAAATGCAGTGAGTAAATAAATAGGATTTTTCATAGTTTTTCAGTCTGCTCAAAAGACAAATCTTGCAGTCAAAATGTGCTTGCTTTTGTCTGATTAAACTGGTTATTCAAACCAGTTACTAATAAAATCTGCTTTGTGCAGTTCATCATGAGATGTCTTCTGTTTAGTCAAAACATGTTGTGGAGCTATAGAAGGATGGAGATTGACTGCCAGTACCATGTAATACATGTGCCTCCTGGGTGTTCCCCTTCAGGGAAGGTGGGACATGTGGAGGCAGTTTCATCACTGCACATCCCTGAGAGATTGCATCAGAAGTTGTTCAAGGCTCAAGGACAGATGAATCAATCACTGCATTCTGAAGCTGCGTGGTCTGTGTGAAAATTCCCTTTGAATGGGGAAAAAAAAACAGCAGCAAATCCCCACAAGAAATCCCTTTAGTCTCCCAGACTGTGTAAAACAATTGTGACAATGGTCTTCATGAAGTTAACATTTTGGAAATGTTCACTTGAAATTCAATTTCTCTCTTAAATGCACGAAATATTTCTGTTCTTTTGTGACACTCTTTCACAGTCCAAGTTGTAAATCCTTAAAACATATGAAGGCTCAAGAAATTTGCAAGTAGACTAACATTTTGCTGCGAATAAACAAGGAAAGATTAGCATTCAAGGCATGTTCAACTGTACTGTCTGTGATTCATGGCTTACTGTGCAGTGTCCTTGAATGCAATAAACCTTTTCAAACAAGGGCGATATATTCACCAAGTTATCAAACAGTATCAGACGAACTGAAGACAATTGAGGAAAAAAGCAGGAAAATACCAGCAAATCTTTTATGAAAATTTATCTGCATACGGCCGATCAATTTCTATTCTAACTGGGAGAGTTCATGTGTCTTGTCCTTGTAACAGAGTTGACTGTTAAACGGAGATAGAATTTATGATGGGGCCATCTATCTATGAAATAAACTGTGCCGGTTGGCAAAATATAACTTGCAAGTTGCTGGAAGCTGCAACAAAACCCAAGTGCTTAATCAAGAGTGCAATGCAGTCCCCTGCACCTAAATCAGACACAACTAAAAGGAGGCAAACGAGCAGGGGCTCCAGGAAATATTCATCTGTTTGAATCTTCTCCAGAATTGGAGGAAAATAGAAAAATAATGGGTTTCAGGTCATTGAAAAGGGAGCAGCTCCCTGGGGGAGAAAAAAAAAGGGGAGGGTTGTGGATGGTGTGTTTGATGGAACAGATTAAAAGACAATGATGTCATTGAACAAAGGGAATGGTGATGACTGAGGAGAGGGGAAACAGCTGAGGATAATCTGGAGGGTACAGGGATTGGTCAATAGGAAGCCTGCTATGCATCTGAAGGGGAAGGAATTCGAGCAAAAGAGTGTGAAAATTTTGCAGACAATTGAGGAGCCTTGTCAACCCCAGTGAGAGCGGGGGCTGATTAGGGGAGCAGAGTTCCTGGGTTGAGATAATATAAAGATATAGCAGCACTGCTGGTGTGATCGGGATTAGTTGTCAAAAGAGATGTGAAGCAGATGGAGAAGTTGGAAAAACGGAATGAAGACCTTATTCGAGACCGAATGTGAGGAAGCATAGTTGAAGCTGCTGTGCAAGTGGATAGGCTTATAATTAATACAGTGGCACCAGAAAACAGTCTCACTTTGTCAGATCTGATTCATGTTTCTCACCTCCTACATTCAATAGTGTATTCTCCTGCAAGTGGTGCTGGTAGAGGACAAAAGTGTGTCAGATGAGGTCACTCGCCATCAGGTGATCCCAGAGTTTCCACCACCAGCTCAGTGGAACAGCTGAGACATCAATATTGTTACATGGTGAATTGCACATCAGAAATCAACAGGAGCAGCTGGATAGAGAGCAGAGGAGAGTCCTCGTCTGAAGCTGGGAAGTGGATGTTCGGCTTGATGAAGGGTCTGTTTTGGAGGAGCTGCAGAAAATAGGTAAGGATCTATTAATCTTTCTGGCTGTAGTGCACGAAGATTGGAGGGAGCATGTGAAGACATCCTGCTCTTGTGTGTGCTGTGAAGTTTGAAAGATTTTTGGCTGTTATCTGCATCCATGAAAAACATGGTCAAAGATGGAGATGCTGGGAAACTGAGTGCATGCTGGGTCAGAACAGTAGGGAACACACCTCATTTAGGATGGGGGAAAAGCATCCTCCACTCACTCTAATGCAGCAAAGTATCCCATAATTTGAGGTTATCAGGGCAGTTTCAGTGACAGTCGCTAGGAGCCTGATGGAGAGAGGGCACAATGGAGCTCTGCTTTCACTGCTGACTCATAGAACATAGAAAAATACAGCGCAGTACAGGCCCTTCGGCCCTCGATGTTGCGCCGATCCAAGCCCACCTAACCTACACTAGCCCACTTTCCTCCATATGCCTATCCAATGTTCTGTGCCCAGTTTGCTTGAGACAGATCCCCCAAAACTTGCTCTTGTCCCAATGGTCAAGAATATTCCTGTGCAGGTCTGTTGCAGTGGACATTGGGGTCCTCATGAATTACAAAACCCTGAGGAGATTGACTCAGAGCATTAGCCAGCCTGAGCAGGGATACAAGCAGTCTACTTTTACTGCTGCTGGAATCGCAGGAGTTGCACATTGTGGGGTTAATTGAAATTAAAGGAATTCACTCTACAGAAGAGGATTCATTTAGACCTTTAACATTGTGTAACATTGCCACTTCTCTGTAAGCTACCATCCACATTCTCTGTGTGTATGTGTTCTTTAGGAGCTTGCATGGTCTTGTGTGTGCAAGTGTAGATTATCAGCTGTTCTAAAGACATCAGTCATTCAGAATAAACAATATGCATTTCTGTAACCATTGACAGGTTATGAGAACAGATTCTATGTGATGACAAAGTCTGTTGGGAGGACCTGCCCTTATGTCTGTCTCCCACACTTTCAAAACCATATCAAACATTTGTAATCTATCAATTCATTCTATCCATTGTTGCCAAGTAAAAGGGAGCAATTCATAGTTCCATTTTTGTTACTGGATTAAAACAATGCACTTATAATCAACAGTTTTCTTTTTTGATACAGAAACCTGGTAAGTGCTTTCTTTTAATTTGAATTCATCAGTCAGTTCCCTGGGGCCACTGGGTAGTTTGAGTAATTTTTTTTACATTTGTGACAACTCTGGGAAGAGTGGGGTTTGATTTCAAGTGAGCTGTTCCTTGTGAGTCAAGGCATTATTAAAACTCACTCATTGTCTATCCTCTACCAATGAGCATCTGACTCAGCTTAGAAAGGGGAATTGATGGCAGGACTCTCCGCAACTCCCAGAGCCCAGTATGAGGACAGCTGCCTCTGCTTCATCCTACAGCTCAACTTCTTTTTCCTCTTCACCTTCCTCCAAAGATGCACAGTACTCATCACCTTTCTGCTCTTGAAGATCCAGTTCTCAGTGCCATCTAATACAAGATGCAACATGACACATGCCAATTATTATCAGGAACATCCAAACAGGGAAGGACTGACGGGTTCCCCAGATATGCCTAGACATCTGAATTGCACCTTCATCATCCCAATGGCTTACTCAAAGACAAATCTTGAGCTTATGTGGTTTCTACTGTACCTTTTCTTGTCATTAATGATAAGGCTCCTCACATGAGAAATGTTTCTTAATATCTTAATATGTGGCATCTAGCAGTAAAATTGATGGCAGTGAGAACCAGGGGGAGAAATCTCCATTGGTTGAAATCATATCTAATACAAAAGAAGATCATTGTGATTGTTGGGGGTTAATGAGCTCAGTATTAGGACATTGCTGCAAGAGCTCCTCAAGTAAATGTCTTCAGTCCAATTATTTTCAGCTGCTTTATTTACAAAAAACCATGCATAGTTATATAGCACATTTAACATCATGAAATGTCCCAAGCCACCTCATGAGAACAATATATGGCAAAGTATGATTCCAGATCACGTATTAAATATCCGTTCAGATGATTAAAGTGTAGCCAAAGAGGCAGGTTTAAGCGAGTGTCTCAAAGGAAGAATTTGATTTTGAGTATGAGGGTGGTATTTCAGAGGCCTAGGCAAATGAAGTCATGGCAACCTATGGTGGAGTGATTATTTGGAATGTTCATAACACCAGAAGTAGAGGAGTGACGAGATCTCAGAGGGCTGTTTGGAGGAGATTACAGGACCTGAAATGATATGTTTTGGTCATTGCAGACCAGCTGAACACTGAAAGAGTGAAACCCCATTCATTTGATGAATACTCCTTTGTGATCTGAAGGCCACACTGATGTGCCTTGTGCCTTTGGGAAGATATTACAGCGGTATCAAAACTCAACGTTTAAAGCTTGACAATTGCACTTTCTCATCCATTCTTTTGTCCTCTTGATTTGTTTTGGCTGGAATGATTTTGGGAGCTTGGGAATCCTATGCTCTGAGTTGGAGTTAAATATTGGTTTAAGTAGCAAGTAGTGCTAATTTAATGTATTTAACATATCATTTAACACATTTAACATATCATTTAAAATATTTACCTATATGATCAGTTGTGGCTTAAGATGCATTGAAGAACATGGTCAGGATAAAAACGTCGGTTCAGCAGTGTTCACCTTCTACCAGCACATAGATTCATTCACTCTCCTGCACCCACCATGTTTACAATGTTAAAATAACGGAAAACTGTTTTCTTTGACATGGGAAGTACAAACGGGGGAGGGACCATAATGGTCAAATTACAGTTTAATCTGAAATAACTGTACTAAGGCCAGTATCCCGTCACCAAACCACCCTTTATTTACACATGTATAGTACATGACACTGAGCCAGCTAGCTCATAGTGGGCTCCTAGAGTGAGCAGAACCTGGAACACTCCTGTTTATTTCTGTCAGCCAGGGCTCCCTGATTGGTTTTCAACCCCGGTCAGGGAACTCATATTTTATGAGGTCCACCTGGCTGACTGTATTCCATCACCATGCAACCATTTATGAAAGAAAACAGGACATACCGTTTCCACACAAAATAAGAGCGGAAATCTAGAACATACTCTCTTGAAAGTCTGTGGATACTGGTTCAGTTAAGGCCTTCAACACTGAGATTGATGGATTTATGTCAGGTGAGTGTGCCCTGGCATACAGAGCTCAGCTGAGTAAGTGGAGGTGAAAATGTATAGTCAATGGATGAGAAAGTGCAATTGTCAACCTTTAAACGCTAAGCTCTGATATTGTTGTGATACGTTCCCAAAGGTGAAAGGCATGTCAGTGTGGGCCTTCAGATCACCAAGGACTACTCGTCAAATGAATGGTAGAGCTGACTAAAGAAGTTGAAATTCCTACTCCTTTTTTTTTAGTGTTCTTTATGGATTGACACAATCTAAATTCACATAGAGTGAAAAAGCAAAGCCCCTTCTTTTGTCATTGAACAGAACAGAGGTGGACTTGGAACACCTCTGTAATGGGTCCAGGCTTGATAGAATAAATCTGAAAAAATGAGAAAGGTGATAAAAGAAATTGGACCCACTTTAAACTGAAAAGAGCTAAACGATTTCAGTTTTTTTTTCCTGGACATTTTCGGGTGTCAGAAATGTGCTTAAGGTCTCTTGAAACAATGGATGTTTTCAAAAATGTTATGCTCAGGCGAGTTAACAATGAAACCTGTACTCCATACAATCCACTTTAAAGTCTTCTGAAAATCTCAGTTACAGTTTATTCATTCTCCGGATAAATCTGAAGTCGACTAGATAATAGGTTGGTGGATGTGACAGTCATAGATGGGCCAGATGCAAAAGAAAAGATTGACAGTCTCACTGCAAGCTACCAAGGAAGCTAGCATCTTGAATCAGGCTTTAGTGATGTGTATATATCTGAAGGTTATTCGAAGGTCACAGATGTACAACATTCTGCAAGAAGGATGGGTTCACTACTAAGACTGCTATCAACTTTACAGCAATTCCACTAAACTTCAGTCATGTACCTGATATATAAAAAAAATCACTTGTTTCTTTGCCTCTGCAGTTAGATTTGTGATTTGAGCTGCTCCGAACTGTGATATATATTTGGTATTAATTTGATTTGATATATGACCTGATGTCTGCCCTGTATCAAACAATGCATTGGCTCCAAGGTTGGAATAGCAGGGCTGGAGCTCCCATTTCATTGATACGTTAAGCATTTGGCATTAACGGCCACTTTTTTTGAATGCAAGCCATACAGCTAAAAAGTGAAAGATTTCTTGTTATTCATTCACACAATGGGAGCATCGCTGGCTGGATCAGCATTTATTGCTCATCCCTATTTGCCCTTGAGATGGTGGTTTTGAGCGCCTTCTTGAACTGCTGCGTATGATGTAGGTGGGCCACGATACTATTAGGCTGGGAATTCCACATTTTTGATCCAGCAACACTATGTGGCTTGGAGAGGAACTTGCAGGTAGCCACCAGCACTCCAGCTTATTCAGCCTCCCCCTGTAGCTCAAACCCTCCAGTCCCAGCAATATCTTTGTAAATCTTTCAGAACTCTTTTCAATCTCACCACATATTTCCTATAGTAGGGAGACCAGAAATGAATGCAATATTCTAAAAGTGGCCTCACCAATGTCATAAAGCCATAGATTGATGGAGATGTACAGCATGGAACAGACCCTTCAGTCCAACAGTGCCAATCAGATATCTTAAACTAATCTAGTCATATTTTCCAGCAATTGTCCCATATCCCCCTCAACCCTTCCTATTCACATACCCATCCAGATGCCTTTTAAATGTTATAATTGTACCAGGAACCACCATTTCCTCTGGCAGCTCATTCCATACATGCACTGGCCTTTGCATGAAAATGTTGCCCATTAGGTCCCTTTTCACTTTTTTCCCCTCTCACCCTAAATCTATGCCCCCTAGCCCAGATTCCCCCACCCCAAGGAACAGATCTTGTCTATTTACCCTATTCATCCCACTCATGATTTTATGAACCTCTATAAAGTCACCCCTCTGCCTCTTCCCAGCCTATTCAGCCTCTTCCAAGAACTCAAACCTTCCAACCTGGGCACCATTCTTGAAATTTTTTCTGAACCCCTTCAAGTTTCACATCTTTCCGATAGGAAGGAGACCAAAATTGCATGCGATATTCTAACAGTGGCCCTAACCAATGTCCTGTACAGCCGCAACATGACCTCTCAATTCCTATATTCAGTGCTCCGACCAATAAAGGAAAGCATACCAAATGACTTCTTCACTACCTTCTCTACCTGTGATTCTACATCCAAAGAGTTATGAACTTGCACTCCAAGGTCCCTTTGCTTGTCAACACTCCCCAGAACCTTACCTCTGACCATACTTGCTGCCTGATTTTCCTTTCCAAAATGCAGCACCTCACACTTATCTAAATTAAACTCCATCTGCCACTCCTCATCCCATTGACTCATTTAATCAGGGTCCTATTGTACTCTGAGGTAATCATCTTCACTGTCCACTACACCTCCCATTTTGGTGTCATCTACAAACTTATTAACTATACCTCCTATGTTTACATTCAAATCATTTATCTAAATGATGAAAAGCAGTGAACTCAGCATTAATCCTTGTACTGTACAGTCACATGATGTCCCAAATCCAATACTCAATTCAGTGACTAATGAAGACAAGCATGCCAAATGCTTTATTCACCACCTGTCTACCCATAACTCAAGTTTCAAGGAGTTATGCACCTGCACCCATAGGTCTCTTTGTTCAGCAACACTCCCAGAGCCTTATCATTATATGTGTAAGCCCTGCCCTTATATTTATTTAAATTGCACTCCTTCTGCCATTCCTCAGCCCATTGGCTCATCTGCTCAAGGTCACATTATACTCTAACAGAATGTTCTTTACTGTCCACTACACCACCAGTCTTCTCTTAACACGCAATCTAAATCTTCTATCCTTATACAAATGATGAAAAGCAGTTGACCCACCATTGATCTGTGTGAGCACTGCAATTCATATATCACATTGTTCATTCATGTCAGAGAAGAATATCGACAACAGCATCACTTAGTGGCAAAAAAAATTGTGTTGAAAATACATACTGCTGCATGAAAGTGCTGGCTTCCCCAATGCTCAAACGTTTGAGATAAACTATCCTTGGGCACTTGTGAGGGCCAAAAGTGAGAGTCCTTATTAATTTTTCATTATTTTTATTTTTATATCAAATTTGAATTATGAGCTAGAAAGGATTGGTAAACATTGGGACAGTTGTGTTAGAAGGAAAAGAGCAAATCCAGAAAGCATTGTTTGTATGTAAGGCCAGGCATGAAGGCTGATTGCAGGCTAAGCCTTGTTAAAAACAAGGTTCCAACAGACTCCTCACCTTCCTGGAAGAGTGTTGTGTTTTAACAGACAGCAAAAGTTTGCTATTGATCAGTTCAAAGCCAGGAAATAGGTTCTGGCCAGTCTGGAAGGGACCCTGCATTCAAGTAGAGGGCAGTTGTGAATAGTAATGGAGGCCCCAGGAGGAGTCAATCAGTCTACCAGAGTGGAACCAGAATTGAAGTTGTTTCTTTTGCAATTCATTTTCTGAGAGATGTTTCGGACTTTTGCTGAGGTGAAACTTTGAAAGCTCCCTGCCTAATCTGCTACATCAGCTTCTGGAAGGCCAAAGAGTAGATAGCTGAGTTAGAAGCCAGGGTGAACTGAGAAGATGGCTCTGATTGATGTGTCAGAAAAGAGTCAAGGAGTACATACTGATGCCTGTGAAGCAATACATCATGAAAGTCTTTTTAGTATTCTGGCCACTTTTGTTTTTTTCTTTTATATACCCTTCGGCTATATTTGTTTGCATTCCATCTTTTGCGTGAATGGTGTGCTGAAAGCAAATGTTTTGGGTTTAAAGCACAGCTATTAATCAGCTTTCTCTCTGATAAAATTATCGTATAATTAATGAGTTGTTATGTATTTTGTTTAAGATACAAAACTGGTGTTTGGATATTAATTATTAACAAATGTTTACCAGGATATTGTTGGGAGTGGAAAGTTTCAGTTATAGGGAAAACTATATAAGCTGGGACTTTTTTTCAGTGGATTGTAGGAGGTTGAAGGGTGACCTTTTAGAGATTTTCAATATCATGAGGTAAATGGCAGATGACTTTTCCCTAAGTTGGGGGATTTCAAGATTCGGGGGACATATTTTTAAGATGAGAGGAGAATGATTTAAAAATGACAGGAGAGGGCAAACTTTTTTACACAGAGTTGTTCATGTGTGGAGTGAACCTCCAGAGGCAATGTTGGATGAAGGTACAGTTACAACGTTTAAAACACATTTGAGTAAGTACATGAATAAGAAAGATTTGGAGGGAGATAGGCCAAGCACAGGTAGACGGGACGGATTTAGTTTGGGATGTTGGTCGACGTGAACTGGTTGGATCAAAGGGTCTGTTTCCGTGCTGTGTGACTATTACTCAATGACTCCAAATTGGGGTTTCGTTATTCAAAGTGTAGTTGTAAATGATTGGAGTGACTATTGGGGGTTTTCAAGCCTTTCATTTTACTGTGTTGCAAACACAGAGGTAGAAAGGCTGATTTACTTTGTGTTTCCATGTCTTTTGACCAACTTATGCCTTTCATGAATTTGCATAGCGGGAAAGGATCAAGGTAGCCATTGTCTAAAAGGATGGCTTCAATGTATTCTATTTCAGCATCAAGTTTGCAGCTTGTACAAAGAATTTGGAATGTATAATTTTTGATCAAGAAGACCATTCTCATTGCATGTGGAATTGTAGGAAGTCGAATGCTTATACTGACCAGTAAATGTAAGTTTGTTGTGGCAGTGCTTGAGAAAGGCAATAGCCAATTTTCAATGAGTAAGTGAGGGAAGGGAACTCATTTGATTGATCTGTTTCAACAAGAATCAGAGTGCAGGATGGAGTCTATTAAAATAAATGAGCAAATTATTATGCACAAATGCAGATTCAAATATAACAAATGTTTCATCTACCTACTGGAAACATACAAGGGTCAGCAGCTTCGGTGTGATTCTATGAAGGTACAGTCTATGGTAAGCAGCCTGCATGCCTTGTGGGACATATCAAACAGTATACCCCTTTTGGCTGTTTGCAGTAAGGAAGGTACATCTCTATGACTCTATGACTCTATACCCAACCAGCACTTGTAAATTTTAAACAGACTGTGCAACGTTAAATGTGCTTCTGCAACTGGGCAACATTTGCTGGATAATTCCGAATGTACGAAGAGTTGCACTGTTAACCAATTTAAATTTTTCAGTCAGACCTTAAGTGTTGTGTGCTTGTGTGTTGTGGAAGCTGCATACTTAATCACAAGCCTTTCTTTCATAGTTCTGGAATCTCTCTGAAATCTTTCTGTAACTGTGGATTACAATCAATTAGTAGCATAGACTGGTTGGTCTATATGGCCTGTTTCTGTATTGTAAATGTGTTTCTGATTCTATGCACAGACTGGAATTCCTCTGAGCTTACTTAGTGATTCCATTCAGTACGGCAGCAGATGTCTACATATCCAACAGAATGCCAGTGGAGTCCTGAAATCAGGTTTTAACACGACGTAACAACACTAAGTTCTGATTGAATATCAAATTCACACACAGCCTACTGGGGGTTTAACTACCTATCTGTACCACATCTCAGTTCAAATTTAAGTTCCAAATGGAGGGGGACTTTAGTCCAATGGAGCATGTCATTTTCTCGCAGGTTATATGGAGAAACTAGAACAAGACAGGACTGAGAACTTCAACATTTTCCACAGAAATGTCACACAGAGTGAAGTTTCTGAGAGTTCATTTATTTTGTGTTCAAAACTTGGCATATACAGGAGAGGATCAGTACTTCAGCAGTTTTTCAAAGAGTCCACTCTGGAGACTGGGGTCGAGATTGCATTTCATTTGTCATATCCACACTGTACACATCTCCTGCTCGTTGAACAGTCTGTGGTATTGATGTTGTTAAGTCACCATGCACAGGGTCGATAATGTATTTCAAATAGGGTACAAAAAGCAGATTGGTTATGAGAAATAAACATGAGGAAACAAATGGTGGACTGAGGGGGGCTGAGATCAAACAGACGATCTGGAAGGAGGCTGAGAAAGAAAAAGGAAAAACATTGAAAAAACCGGAAGGAAGTTCAGAGGAAAAACATGCCAGCCAACAGGAGGCAGTGGCAGAAGAAAAGGGTCAAGAAAATCACATGGTAGAATAGACCCCCAGGTCTCCCAAGGAGCGGCCAACACCAAACAATTGTTTCTCTGTATATTCTTACATTAGGACCAAGCTCCAAGTTTCCCACTTGCACTAACGATGTTGACTCCTCTCAAACTCCTCTAGTTTTTCCAAAATTCACCATATCCTTATAATGAGGGACTCTTGGCCTCAGTGCAGACTCCCAGACTCAGTATTGACTCACAGTCTCAGTGCGGACACCCAGCCCACGTGCGGACTCCCGGCCTCAGTGTCGACTCCTAGCTTGAGTGCAGACATCTGGCCTCAGTATCGACTCCCAGCCTCAGTGTGGACTCCATGCCTCAGTGCGGACTCCCGGCCTCAGTATTAACTCCAGCAGACTCCTGGCCTCAGTATCAACTCCCACCCTCAGTATCGACTACCAGCCTCAGTCCAGACTCCCGGACTCAGTATCGACTCCCGGCCTCAGTGCAGACTCCTGGCCTCAGTATCAACTCCGAGCCTCAGTGCAGACGCCCAGCCTCAGTATCGACTCCCAGCCTCAGTATCGACCCCCAAGTTCAGTATCGACTCCTGGCCTCAGTATCGATTCCCAGCCTCAGAGCGGACTCCTGGCCTCAGTATTCACTCTCAGCCTCAGTATCAACAACCCGCCTCAGTATCGACTCCGAGCCTGAGTGTGGACTCCTGGCCTCAGGTGCGACTCCCAACCTCAGTGTGGACTCCCAGCCTCAGTGCGGACTCCAGGCCACAGTATCAACTCCCAGCCTCAGTGCGGACTCCCAGCCTCAGTATCGACTTCCAGCCTCAGTTCGGACTCCCGGCCTCAGTATCGACTTCCAGCCTGAGTATTGAATCCCGGCCTCAGTATCAACTCCCAGCCTCAGTGCAGACTCCCAGCCTCAGTATCGACTCCCAGCCTCAGTGCAGACTCCTGGCCTCAGTATCGACTCCCAGCCGCAGTATCGAATCCCAGCCGCAGTATCGAATCCCAGCCTCAGCATCGACTGCGAACCTCAGTATCGACTCCCGGCTTCAGCATCGACTCCCACCCTCAGAGCAGACTCACAGCCTCAGCATCGACTCCCAGCCTCAGTGCGGACTCCAGGCCTCAGTATCGACTCCCGGCCATAGTGCAGACTCCCGGCCTCAGTGCAGACTCACGGCCTCAGTGCAGACTCACGGCCTCAGTATTGACGCCCTGCCTCATTAACAACTGCCAGCCTCAGTGCTGACTCCAGGCCTCAGTATTGACTCGCAGCCTCAGTATCGACTCGCAGCCTCAGTATCGACTCCGAGCCTCAGTGCGGACTTCCAGCCTCAGAATCGACTCCCAGCCTCAGTATCGACTGCCAGCCTCAGTGCGGACTCCTGGCCGTAATATCGACTCCCAGCCTCAGTTCGGACTCCCAGCCTCAGAATCGACTCCCAGCCTCAGAATCGACTCCCAGCCTCAGAATCGACTCCCAGCCTCAGTGCAGACTCCTGGCCTCAGTATCAACTCCGAGCCTCAGTGCGGACTCCCGACCTCAGTATTGACTCCCAGCCTCAGTGCGAACTCCCAGCCTCAGTGCGGACTCCCAGCCTCAGTGCGGACTCCCAGCCTCAATGCAGACTCCCAGCCTCAGTATCGGCTTCCGGCCTCAGTATCGACTCCCAGCCTCAGTGCGGACTCCTGGGTGCAGTATTGACTCCCAGCCTCAGTGACGACTCTCCGCCTCAATGTGGACTCCCGGTCTCAGTGACAACTCTCCACCTCAATGCGGACTCCCGGCCTCAGTATCGACTCCCAGCCTTAGTGCGGACTCCAAACCTCAGTATCGACTCTGAGCCTCAGTGCGACTCCCAGCCTCAGTGCGGACTATCAACCTCAGTATCGATTCCCAGCCTCAGTGCGGACTCCCGGTCTCAGTATTGACTCCCAGCCTCAGTGACGACTCTCCGCCTCAATGTGGACTCCCGGCCTCAGTGACGACTCTCCACCTCAGTGCGGACTCCCAGCCTCAGTATCGTCTCCCAGCCTCAGTGCAGACTTCCAGCCTCAGTGCAGATTCCAGGCCTCAGTATCGACTCCCAGTCTCAGTGCGGACTCCTGGCCTCAGTATCGGCTCCCAGCCTCAATGCAGACTCCCAGCCTCACTATCGACTCCCAGCCTCAGTGTGGACATAGAACATAGAACATAGAACAATACAGCACAGAACAGGCCCTTCGGCCCACGATGTTGTGCCGAACATCTATCCTAGATTAAGCACCCATCCATGTACCTATCCAATTGCCGCTTAAAGGTCGCCAATGATTCTGACTCCACCACTCCCACGGGCAGCGCATTCCATGCCCCCACCACTCTCTGGGTAAAGAACCCACCCCTGACATCTCCCCTATACCTTCCACTCTTCACCTTAAATTTATGTCCCCTTGTAACACTCTGTTGTACCCGGGGAAAAAGTTTCTGACTGTCTACTCTATCTATTCCTCTGATCATCTTATAAACCTCTATCAAGTCACCCCTCATCCTTCGCCGTTCCAACGAGAAAAGGCCGAGAACTCTCAACCTATCCTCGTACGACCTATTCTCCATTCCAGGCAACATCCTGGTAAATCTTCTCTGCACCCACTCCAGGCCTCAGTGCGGACTCCAGGCCTCAGTGCGGACTCCAGGCCTCAGTGCGGACTCCAGGCCTCAGTGCGGACTCCAGGCCTCAGTGCGGACTCCAGGCCTCAGTGCGGACTCCCGGCCTCAGTGCGGTCTCCCGGCCTCAGTATTAACTCCAGCGGACTCCTGGCCTCAGTATCGACTCCCAGACTCAGTATCGACGCCCGGCCTCAGTATCGACTCGAAGCCTCAGTGCGGACTCTCAGCCTCTGTATCCATTCCCTGCCTCAGTATCGACTCCCAGCCTCAGTACCGACTCCCAACCTCAGTATCGACTCCTAGCCTCAGTGTCAACTCCCAGCCACAGTGCGGACTCCCAGCCACAGTGCGGACTCCCGGCCACAGTGCGGACTCCCGGCCACAGTGCGGACTCCCGGCCACAGTGCGGACTCCCGGCCACAGTGCGGACTCCCGGCCACAGTGCGGACTCCCGGCCACAGTGCGGACTCCCCGCCACAGTGCGGACTCCCAGCCACAGTGCGGACTCCCGGCGTCCGTGCGGACTCTCAGCCTCTGTATCCACTCCCAGCCTCAGTATCGACTCCCAGCCTCAGTGCGGACTCTCAGCCTCTGTATCAACTCCCAACCTCAGTATCAACTCCCAGCCACAGTGTAGACTCCCGGCCTCAGTGCGTACACTAAATCTCCGTGTGGACTCCCGGCCTCAATGCGGATTCCCGGCCTCAGTGCAGACTCCCGGCCTTAGTATCGACTCCCAGCCTCAGTTCGGACCCCTGTCCTCAGTATCGACTCCCAGCCTCAGTATCGATTCCCAGCCTCAGTATCGATTCCCAGCCTCAGTATCAACTCCCAGACTCAGTATCGACTACCGGACTCAGTATGAACTCCCAGCCACAGTGCAGACTCCCAGCCTCAGTATCGACTCCCAGCCTCAGTTCGGACCCCTGTCCTCAGTATCAACTCCCAGCCTCAGTGCGGACTCCCGGCGTCCGTGCGGACTCTCAGCCTCTGTATCCACTCCCAGCCTCAGTATCGACTCCCAGCCTCAGTGCGGACTCTCAGCCTCTGTATCAACTCCCAACCTCAGTATCAACTCCCAGCCACAGTGTAGACTCCCGGCCTCAGTGCGTACACTAAATCTCCGTGTGGACTCCCGGCCTCAATGCGGATTCCCGGCCTCAGTGCAGACTCCCGGCCTTAGTATCGACTCCCAGCCTCAGTTCGGACCCCTGTCCTCAGTATCGACTCCCAGCCTCAGTATCGATTCCCAGCCTCAGTATCGATTCCCAGCCTCAGTATCAACTCCCAGACTCAGTATCGACTACCGGACTCAGTATGAACTCCCAGCCACAGTGCAGACTCCCAGCCTCAGTATCGACTCCCAGCCTCAGTTCGGACCCCTGTCCTCAGTATCAACTCCCAGCCTCAGTGCGGACTCCCGGCCTCAGTGCGGACTCTCAGCCTCTGTATTCAATCCCAGCCTCAGTATCGACTCCCAGCCTCAGTGCGGATTCCCGGCCTCAGTATCAACTCCTAGCCTCAGTGCTGACTCCTGGCCTCAGTATCGACTCCCAGCCTCAGTATCGACTCCCAGCCTCAGTATCGACTCCCAGCTTCAGTATCAAATCCCGGCCTCAGTAACAACTCACAGCCTCAGTGAGGACTCCTGGCCTCAGTGTCAACTCCCGGCCTCAGTATCGACTCCGAGCCTCAGTGCAGACTCCCAGCCTCAGTGACGACTCCCCGTCTCAGTGCGGACTCCCGGCCTCAGTATTGTCTTCCAGCCTCAGTGCAGACTCCCAATCTCAGTGCAGACTCCAGGCCTCAGTATTAACTCACAGCCTCAGTATCAACTCCCAGCCTCAGTATCAACTCCCAGCCTCAGTATCGACTCCCAGCCTCAGTGCAGACTCCCAGCCTCAGTGCAGACTCCCAGCCTCAGTGCAGACTCCCAGCCTCAGTGCGGACTCCAGGACTCAGTGAGGACTCCCGGCCTCAGTACGGACTCCCGGCCTCAGTATTAACTCCAGCTGACTCCTGGCCTCAGTATCGACTCCCAGACTCAGTATCGACATCCGGCCTCAGTATCGACTCCAAGCCTCAGTGCGGACTCTCAGCCTCTGTATCCACTCCCTGCCTCAGTTTCGGCTCCTGGCCACAGTATCGACTCCCAGCCTCAGTACCGACTCCCAGCCTCACTATCGACTCCCGGCCACAGTATCGAATCCCAGCCTCAGTGCGGACTCCCGGCCTCAGTGCGGACTCTCAGCCTCTGTATCCACTCCCAACCTCAGTATCGACACCTGGCCTCAGTGTCGACTCCCAGCCACAGTGCGGACTCTCAGCCTCTGTATCGACTCCCAACCTCAGTGTAGACTCCTGGCATCAGTGTCAACTCCCAGCCTCAGTGCAGACTCCTGCCCTCAGTGTCAACTCCCAGCCTCAGTATTAAGTTCCATCCTCAGTATCAACTCCCAGCCTCAGTGCGGACTCCTGGCCGCAATATTGACTCCCAGCCTCAGTTCAGACTCCCAGCCTCAGTAACAACTCCCAGCCTCAATGCGGACTCCAGGCCTCAGTATCGACTCCCGGCCTCAGTGAGGACTCCCGGCCTCAGTGCGGACTCCCGGCCTCAGTATCGACTCCCGGCCTCAGTGCGGACTCCCGACCTCAGTATCGATTCCCAGCCTCAGTGCGGACTCCCAGCCTCAGTATCGACTCCCGGCCTCAGTCAGGACTCCCGGCCTCAGTGCAGACTCCCGGCCTCAGTGCAGACTCCCGGCCTCAGTGCAGACTCCCGGCCTCAGTATCGACTCCCAGCCTCAGTGTGGACGCCCAGCCTCAGTGCGGACTCCCAGCCTCAGTATTGACTCCCAGCCTCAGTATTGACTCCGAGCCTCAGTGCGGACTCCCGGCCTCAGTGCAGACTCCAGGCCTGAGTATCAACTCCCAGCCTCAGTATCGACTCCCAGACTCAGTGTGGAGTCCAGGTCACAGTGCGGTCTCCAGGCCTCAGTGAGGACTCCCGGCCTCAGTGAGGTCTCCCGGCCTCAGTATTAACTCCAGCGGACTCCTGGCCACAGTATCGACTCCCAGACTCAGTATCGACGCCCGCCCTCAGTATCGACTCGAAGCCTCAGTTCGGACTCTAAGACTCTGTATCCACTCCCTGCCTCAGTATCGACTCCTGGCCACAGTATCGACTCCTAGCCTCAGTGTCGACTCCCGGCCTCAGTGTCGACTCCCGGCCTCAGTGTCGACTCCCAGCCTCAGTGCGGACTCCCAGCCTCAGTGCGGACTCCTGGCGTCAGTGCAGACTCTCAGCCTCTGTATCAACTCCCAACCTCAGTATCGACTCCCGGCCTCAGTATCTACTCCCAGCCTCCGTGCGGACTCCCGGCCTCAGTGCGGACACACAGCCTCAGTATTGACTCCCTGCCTCAGTGCGGCCACCTCGCCTCAGTGCAGACTCCAAACCTGTGTGTTGACTTCCGGTCTCAGTGCGGACACCCAGCCTCAGTACCGACTCCCGTCCTCAGTGCGGACTCACGACCTCAGTACCGACTACCGGCCTCAGTGCGGACAGGCGGCCTCCGTGCAAACTCCCGCCCTCAATGCGGACACCCAGCCTCAGTGTGGACTCCCGGCCTCAGTGTAGACTCCCGCCTCAGTGCGTACACTAAACCTCCGTGTGGACTCCCGGCCTCAGTGCAGACTCCCGGCCTCAGTGCAGACTCCCGGCCTCAGTGCAGACTCCCGGCCTCAGTATCGACTCCCGGCCTCAGTGCGGACTCCCGACCTCAGTATCGATTCCCAGCCTCAGTGCGGACTCCCAGCCTCAGTATCGACTCCCGGCCTCAGTCAGGACTCCCGGCCTCAGTGCAGACTCCCGGCCTCAGTGCAGACTCCCGGCCTCAGTGCAGACTCCCGGCCTCAGTATCGACTTCCAGCCTCAGTGTGGACGCTCAGCCTCTGTATCCACTTCCTGCCTCAGTGCGGACGCTCAGCCTCTGTATCCACTTCCTGCCTCAGTATCGACTCCTGGCCGCAGTATCGACTCCCAGCCTCAGTGCGGACTCTCATCCACTGTATCCACTCCCAGCCTCAGTGCGGACTCTCATCCACTGTATCCACTCCCAGCCTCAGTATCGAATCCCGGCCTCAGTATCGACTCCCAACCTCAGTGTGGACACCTCGCCTCAGTGCAGACTCCCAACCTGTGTGCTGACTCCCGGCCTCAGTGCGGACACCCAGCCTCAGTACCGACTCCCGCCTCATTGCGGACAGACGGCCTCGGTGCAGACTCCCACCCTCAATGCGGACACCCAGCCTCCGTTTGGACTCCCGGCCTCAGTGGGGATTCCGGGCCTCGGTGCAGACTCCAGCCCTCAGTGTGGACTCCTGCCCTCAGTATCGACTCCCGGACTCAGTATCTACTCCCAGCCACAGTGCAGACTTTCAGCCTCAGTATCGTCTCCCAGCCTCAGTTTGGACCCCTGGCCTCAGTATCAACTCCCAGCCTCAGTGCAGACTCCTGGCGTCAGTATCGACTCCCGGCCTCAGTAACAACTCGCAGCCTCAGTGCGGAACCCTGACCTCAGTGTCAACTCCCGGCCTCAGTGCGGACTCCCAGCCTCTGAATCGACTCCCAGCCTCAGTATCAACTCCCAACATCAGTATCGTGTCCCGGCCTCAGTATCAAATCCTAGCCTCAGTGCAGACTCCCAGCCTCAGTGGGGACTCCCGGCCTCAGTGCGGACTCCAGCCCTCAGTATCGACTTCCAGCCCCAGTATCGACTCCCAGACTCAGTAACAACTCACAGCCTCAGTGCGGACTCTTGGCCTCAGTGTCAACTCCCGGCCTCAGTGCCCACTCCCAGCCTCAGTATCAAATCCCAACCTCAGTATCGACTCCCAGCCTCAGTACGGACTCCCGGTCTCAATATCGACTCCCAGCCTCAGTATCAATTCCCAGCCTCAGTAAAGACTCCCGGACTCAGTATCAACTCACAGCCACAGTGCAGACTCCCAGCCTCTGAATCGACTCCCAGCCTCAGTGCAGATCCCTGGCGTCAGTATCGACTCCCAGCCTCAGTGTCGATTCCCAGCCTCAGTATCGATTCCCAGCCTCAGTATCGACTCCCAGCCTCAGTATCGACTCCCAGCCTCAGTGTTGATTCCCAGCCTCAGTATCGACTCCCGGCCTCAGTAACAACTCCCAGCCTCAGTGCAGTCTCCCAGCCTCAGTGCAGTCTCCCAGCCTCAGTATCAACTCCCAGCCTCAGTATCAACTCCCAGCCTCAGTGCAGACTCCTGGTCGCAGTATTGACTCCCAGCCTCAGGGCAGATTCCTAGCATCAGTATCGACTCCCAGCCTCAGTTCGGACTCCTGGCCTCAGTATCAACTCCCAGCCTCAGTGCGGACTCCCGGCCTCAGTGCGGTCTCTCAGCCTCTGTATCCACTCCCGGCCTCAGTATCGGCTCCCGGCCTCAGTATCGACTCCAGCCTCAGTATCGACTCCCAGCCTCAGTGCAGACTCCCAACCTCAGTATCGAATCCCAGCCTCAGTACAGACCCCTGGCCTCAGTATCGACTCCCATCCTCAGTGCAGACTCCAGGCGTCAGTATCGACACCCAGCCTCAGTATTGATTCCCGGGCTCAGTAACAACTCACAGCCTCAGTGTCAACTCCCGGCCTCAGTGCAGACTCCCAGCCTCAGCACGGACTCCTGGACTCAGTATCGGCTCCCAGCCTCAGTGCAGACTCCCAGCCTCTGAATCAACTCCCAGCTTCAGTCCGGACTCCCAACCTCAGTATCGGCTCCCAGCCTCAGTGCGGACTCCTGGCCTCAGTGCGGACTCTCAGCCTCTGTATCAACTCCCGGCCTCAGTATCAACTCCCGGCCTCAGTATCGACTCCCAGCCTCAGTGCAGACTCCCTGCCTCAGTGTGGACTCCCGGCCTCAGTGTGGACTCCCGGCCTCAGTGCGGACTCCCGGCCTCAGTGCGTACACTAAACCTCCGTGTGGACTCCCGGCCTCAGTGGGGACTCCAGGCCTCTGTGCGGACTCCAGCCCTCAGTATTGACTCCCAGCCTCAGTGCGGACTCCTGGCCTCAGTATCGACTCCCAGCCTCAGTGCAGACTCCTAGCCTCAGTATCGACTCCCAGCCTCAGTGCAGACTCCTGGCGTCAGTATCGACTACCAGCCTCAGTGCGGACTCCCAGCCTCAGTATCGATTCCCAGCCTCAGTATTGATTCCCAGCCTCAGTAACAACTCACAGCCTCAGTGTCAACTCCCGGCCTCAGTGCGGACTCCCAGCCTCAGTGCAGACTCCTGTCCGCAGTGTCGACTCCCAGCCTCAGTGCGGACTCCCAGCCTCAATGCGGACTGTCACCCTCTGTATACACTCCCACCCTCAGTATCAACTCCCGGCCTCAGTATCGCCTCCCAGCCTCAGCATCGACTCCCAGCCTCAGTGCAGACTCCCAGCCTCAGCACGGACTCCCAACCTCAGTATTGACTCCCGGCCTCAGTGCGGATTCCCGGCCTAAGTATCGACTCCCAGCCTCAGTGCAGACTCCTGGCCGCAGTTTCGACTCCCAGCCTCAGTGCGGACTCCCGGCCTCAGTGCGGACTCTCAGCCTCTGTATCAACTCCCGGCCTCAGTATCGCCTCCCAGCCTCAGTATCGACTCCCAGCCTCAATGCAGACTCCCAGCCTCAGCACGGACTCCCAACCTCAGTATCGACTCCCGGCCTCAGTGCGGATTCCCGGCCTAAGCATCGACTCCCGGCCTCAGTGCGGACTCCCAACCTCTGAATCGACTCCCAGCCTCAGTATCAACTCCCAACATCAGTATCGTGTCCCGGCCTCAGTATCAAATCCTAGCCTCAGTGCAGACTCCCAGCCTCAGTGGGGACTCCCGGCCTCAGTGCGGACTCCAGCCCTCAGTATCGACTTCCAGCCCCAGTATCGACTCCCAGACTCAGTAACAACTCACAGCCTCAGTGCGGACTCTTGGCCTCAGTGTCAACTCCCGGCCTCAGTGCCCACTCCCAGCCTCAGTATCAAATCCCAACCTCAGTATCGACTCCCAGCCTCAGTACGGACTCCCGGTCTCAATATCGACTCCCAGCCTCAGTATCAATTCCCAGCCTCAGTAAAGACTCCCGGACTCAGTATCAACTCACAGCCACAGTGCAGACTCCCAGCCTCTGAATCGACTCCCAGCCTCAGTGCAGATCCCTGGCGTCAGTATCGACTCCCAGCCTCAGTGTCGATTCCCAGCCTCAGTGTCGATTCCCAGCCTCAGTGTCGATTCCCAGCCTCAGTATCGATTCCCAGCCTCAGTATCGACTCCCAGCCTCAGTATCGACTCCCAGCCTCAGTGTTGATTCCCAGCCTCAGTATCGACTCCCGGCCTCAGTAACAACTCCCAGCCTCAGTGCAGTCTCCCAGCCTCAGTGCAGTCTCCCAGCCTCAGTATCAACTCCCAGCCTCAGTATCAACTCCCAGCCTCAGTGCAGACTCCTGGTCGCAGTATTGACTCCCAGCCTCAGGGCAGATTCCTAGCATCAGTATCGACTCCCAGCCTCAGTTCGGACTCCTGGCCTCAGTATCAACTCCCAGCCTCAGTGCGGACTCCCGGCCTCAGTGCGGTCTCTCAGCCTCTGTATCCACTCCCGGCCTCAGTATCGGCTCCCGGCCTCAGTATCGACTCCAGCCTCAGTACCGACTCCCAGCCTCAGTGCGGATTCCCAGCCTCAGTATCGACTCCCAGCCTCAGTGCAGACTCCCAACCTCAGTATCGAATCCCAGCCTCAGTACAGACCCCTGGCCTCAGTATCGACTCCCATCCTCAGTGCAGACTCCAGGCGTCAGTATCGACACCCAGCCTCAGTATTGATTCCCGGCCTCAGTAACAACTCACAGCCTCAGTGTCAACTCCCGGCCTCAGTGCAGACTCCCAGCCTCAGCACGGACTCCTGGACTCAGTATCGGCTCCCAGCCTCAGTGCAGACTCCCAGCCTCTGAATCAACTCCCAGCTTCAGTCCGGACTCCCAACCTCAGTATCGGCTCCCAGCCTCAGTGCGGACTCCTGGCCTCAGTGCGGACTCTCAGCCTCTGTATCAACTCCCGGCCTCAGTATCAACTCCCGGCCTCAGTATCGACTCCCAGCCTCAGTGCAGACTCCCGGCCTCAGTGTGGACTCCCGGCCTCAGTGTGGACTCCCGGCCTCAGTGCGGACTCCCGGCCTCAGTGCGTACACTAAACCTCCGTGTGGACTCCCGGCCTCAGTGGGGACTCCAGGCCTCTGTGCGGACTCCAGCCCTCAGTATTGACTCCCAGCCTCAGTGCGGACTCCTGGCCTCAGTATCGACTCCCAGCCTCAGTGCAGACTCCTAGCCTCAGTATCGACTCCCAGCCTCAGTGCAGACTCCTGGCGTCAGTATCGACTACCAGCCTCAGTGCGGACTCCCAGCCTCAGTATCGATTCCCAGCCTCAGTATTGATTCCCAGCCTCAGTAACAACTCACAGCCTCAGTGTCAACTCCCGGCCTCAGTGCGGACTCCCAGCCTCAGTGCAGACTCCTGTCCGCAGTGTCGACTCCCAGCCTCAGTGCGGACTCCCAGCCTCAATGCGGACTGTCACCCTCTGTATACACTCCCACCCTCAGTATCAACTCCCGGCCTCAGTATCGCCTCCCAGCCTCAGCATCGACTCCCAGCCTCAGTGCAGACTCCCAGCCTCAGCACGGACTCCCAACCTCAGTATTGACTCCCGGCCTCAGTGCGGATTCCCGGCCTAAGTATCGACTCCCAGCCTCAGTGCAGACTCCTGGCCGCAGTTTCGACTCCCAGCCTCAGTGCGGACTCCCGGCCTCAGTGCGGACTCTCAGCCTCTGTATCAACTCCCGGCCTCAGTATCGCCTCCCAGCCTCAGTATCGACTCCCAGCCTCAATGCAGACTCCCAGCCTCAGCACGGACTCCCAACCTCAGTATCGACTCCCGGCCTCAGTGCGGATTCCCGGCCTAAGCATCGACTCCCAGCCTCAGTGCGGACTCCCAACCTCAGTATCGACTCCCAGCCTCAGTGCGGACTCCCAACCTCAGTATCGATTCCCAGCCTCAGTGCGGACTCCCAACCTCAGTATCGAGTCTGAGCCTCAGTGCGGACTCCTTGCCTCAGTGCAGAGTCCCACCATCAGTTTCGACTCCCAGCCTCAGTATCGACTCCCAGCCTCAGCGCGGACTCCCAGACTCAGTATCGGCTCCCAGCCTCAGTGCGGATTCCCGGCCTCAGTATCGACCCTCCAGCCTCAGTGGGGACTCCCAACCTCAGTATCGACTCCCAGCCTCAGTGCGGACTCCTGGTCTCAGTATCGACTCCCAACCGCAGTATCGACTCCCAGCCTCAGTGCGGACTCCTGGCCTCAGTATCGACTCCCAGCCTCAGTGCAGACTCCTGGTCTCAGTATCGACTCCCAAGCACAGTATCGACTCCCAACCTCAGTGCGGACTCTCAACCTCAGTATCGACTCCCAACCTCAGTGCGGACTCCCAGCCTGAGTATCGACCCCCAGCCTCAGTGCGGACTCCCAGCCTCTGAATCGACTCCCAGTCTCAGTATCAACTCCCAACCTCAGTATCGTGTCCCGGCCTCAGCATTGACTCCGAACCACAGTGCAGACTCCCAGCCTCAGTATTGACTCCCAGCCTCAGTGCAGACTCCCAGCCTCACTGACGACTCCCGGCCTCAGAGCGGACTCCCAGCCTCAGAGCGGACTCCCAGCCTCAGTGCAGACTCCTAGCCGCAGTATCAACTCCCAACCGCATTATCGACTCCCAGCCTCATTGCGGACTCCTGGCCTCAGTATCGACTCCCAGCCTCAGTGCGGACTCCTGTTCTCAGTATCAACTCCTAGCCTCAGTGCGGACTCCTGGTCTCAGTATCGACTCCCAACCACAGTATCGACTCCCAGCCTCAGTGCGGACTCGCAGCCTGAGTATCGACCCCCAGCCTCAGTGCTGACTGCCAGCCTCTGAATCGACTCCCAGCCTCAGTATCGACTCCCGGCCTCAGTGACAACTCCCGGCCTCAGAGCGGACTCCCGGCCTAGTACTGATGCCTAGCCTCAGTTGAGACTCCTGGCCGCAGTATCGACTCCCAGCCTCAGTCCGGACTCCCGGAATCAGTGCGGACTCTCAGCCTCTGTATCCATTCCCAGCCTCAGCATCAACTCCCGGCCTCAGTATCGACTCCCAGCCTCAGTATCGACTCCTACCCTCAGTGCGGACTCCCAGCCTCAGTATCGACTCCTACCCTCAGTGCGGACTCCCGGCCTCAGTATCAACTCCCACCCTCAGTGCAGACTCCTAGCCTCAGTGCGGACTCCCGGTCTCAGTATCAACTCCCAGCATCAGTGCGGACTCCCAACCTCAGTGCGGTCACTCAGCCTCAGTGTGGACTCCCAGCCTGAGTATCGACTCCCAGCCTCAGTGCAGACTCCCAACCTCAGTATCGACACCCAGCCTCAGTGCGGACTCGCAGCCTGAGTATCGACCCCCAGCCTCAGTGCGGACTCCCAGCCTCTGAATCGACTCCCAGCCTCAGTATCGACTCCCAGCCTCAGTGACAACTCCCGGCCTCAGAGCGGACTCCCGGCCTAGTACTGATGCCTAGCCTCAGTTGAGACTCCTGGCTGCAGTATCGACTCCCAGCCTCAGTCCGGACTCCCGGAATCAGTGCGGACTCTCAGCCTCTGTATCCATTCCCAGCCTCAGCATCAACTCCCGGCCTCAGTATCGACTCCCAGCCTCAGTATCGACTCCTACCCTCAGTGCGGACTCCCGGCCTCAGTATCGACTCCCACCCTCAGTGCAGACTCCTAGCCTCAGTGCGGACTCCCGGTCTCAGTATCAACTCCCAGCATCAGTGCGGACTCCCAACCTCAGTATCGACTCCCAGCCTCGGTGCGGACTCCCAGCCTCGGTGCGGACTCCCAGCCTCGGTGCGGACTCCCAGCCTCGGTGCGGACTCCCAGCCTCACTGCGGACTCCCAGCCTCACTGCGGACTCCCAGCCTCAGTGTGGACACGCGGCCTCGGGGCGGACTCCCACCCTCAATGCAGACTCCCGGCCTCGGTGCGGATTCCCGGCCTCGGTGCGGACACCCGTCCGCAGTGCGGACTCCCAACATCAGTGCGGACTCCCGCCATCAGTGCGAATCTCCACCCTAAGTGCGGAGACCTAGCCTCAGTGCGGAGACCTAGCCTCAGTGCGGACTCCCAGCCTCAGAGCGGACTCCCAGCCTAATTATCGACTCCCGGCCTCAGTGCGGACTCCCAGCCTCAGTGCGGACTCCCAGCCTCAGTGCGGACACCCTGCCTCAGTGCAGACTCCTGGTCTTTGTGCGGACACCTGGCCTCAGTGAAGACTCCCAGCCTCGGTGCGGTCTCCCTGCCTCAGTACCGACTCCCGGCCTCAGTGCGGACTCTCAGCCTCAGTGCAGACAACCGGCCTCATTGCGGACTCCTGGCCTTAGTGCGGACTCGTGGTCTCAGTGCCAACACCCGGCCTCAGTGCCGACACCCGGCCTCAGTGCTGACATCCACCCTCAGTGCGGACACCCAGCCTCAGTGCGGACACCTGGCCTCAGTATCAACTCCCAGCTTCAGTGCGGACACCCGGCCTCAGTATCGACTCCCAGCCACAGTGCAGGCTCCCAGCCTCAGTATCAACTCCCAGCCTAAGTGTGGACTCCCGGACTCAGGGCGGACTGCCGGCCTCAGTCTCGACTCCCAGCCTCAGTATCAAATCCCAGCCTCAGTGTCAACTCCCAGCCTAAGTGCGGTCTCCCAGCCTCAGTGTGGACTCCAGGCCTCAGGGCAGACTCCCGGCCTCCGTGCGGACTCCCAGCCCCAGTGCGGACTTCTGGCCTCAGTATTAACTCCCAGCCTCAGTGCAGACTCCTGGCCTCAGTATCGACTCCCAGCCTCAGTATCGACTCTTGGCCTCGTGTCAACTCCCAGCCTCAGTCTCGACTCTTGGCATCAGTATCAGCTCCCAGCCTCAGTGCGGAGTCCCGGCCTCAGTATCTGCTCCCAACCTCAGTGCGGACTCCCGACCTCAGTATCAACTCCCAGCCTCAGTGCGGCCTCCAGGCTTCAGTGCGGACTCACGGCCTCAGTGCGGACTCCCGGCCTCAGTGCAGTCTCCCAGCCTCAGTGCGGACTTCCAACCTTAGTATTGACTCCCAGCCTCCGTGTGGACTCCCAGCCTCAGCGCGGACACGCGGCCTCGGTGCGGACTCCCGGCCTCGGTGCGGACTCCCGGCCTCGGTGCGGACTCCCGGCCTCGGTGCGGACTCCCGGCCTCAGGGCGGACTCCCGGCCTCAGTGCGGATCCCCACCCTCAGTGCGGACTCCCAGCCTCAGCACGGACTCCCAGCCTCAGTGCAGTCTCCCGGCCTCAATACCGACTCCCGGCCTCAGTGCGGACTTCCAGCCTCAGCACGGACTCCCATCCTCAGTACCGATTCCCAGGCTCAGTGCGGAGCCCCGGCCTCAATACCAACTCCTGGCCTCAGTGAGGACTCCCAGCCTCAGTGCGGATCCCCAGCCTCAGTGCAGACACCCAGCCTCAGTGCGGACACCCGGCCTCAGTGCGGACACCCGGCCTCAGTGCGGACACCCGGCCTCAGTGCGGACACCCGGCCTCAGTGCAGACACCCGGCCTCAGTGCAGACACCCGGCCTCGGTACTGACTCGCGGCCTCAGTGCAGACTCCCAGCCTCAGTTTTGACTCCCGGCCTCAGTGCGGTCTCCTGGCCTCAGTGTGGACTCCTGGACTTAGTGCAGACTCGCGGCCTCAGTGCCGACACCCGGCCTCAGTGCGGACTCCCGGCCTCAGTGCCGACACCCGAACTCAGTGCGGACTCCCGGCCTCAGTGTGGACACTCAGCCTCAGTGCAGACTCCCGGCCTCAGTGTGGACACCCAGCCTCAGTGCAGACTGCTGAACTCCAAATGAAGTCTGGCATGATCTAAAGGTTGGGTGCTGGCACTGCTGTACCAAACTTCTTATTTCTTTATTTTTCTAATTTATTTTCTAGGATTTTGTAATTTTGTATCTTAGATGATGCAAAACTCAGCAATGCTGGTCTTTATTTATCAATTTTTTTTGTCTGAATTTGTACTTAAGAATCTGTACCTACTTACATCTATACCTAAGGCAGCACCATAAGTGTTGACTTTTAAACTTTTTGTTCTCCTGTGTGACATTAAATCTAATTCTAGTTCTGATCCGATTTGTACTAATTCAAATTCTTCTGTACAGCATAGATGCTGTCAGGTAAAGATAAAGGTTGTGAGGCTGTTTGGTTATAATTATTGATGAGCCCATGGCGGGAAATTTTTTGCCTGATGTAAAAATTCAACAAACGCTCACCAACATTGTGAGTGATCCCAGACTGGGACAAGCTCAGGGTGATCATACACTGACCCTCACAGAAGAGAACCCACTGACCCTGTGGTGTCACCCCACCAAACGCTGATCGACAGTGTTCAAGCCAACAATCCGACAGTGATCACACCCACACCCCCCGACAGTGATCACACCCACACACCCCCGACAGTGATCACACCCACACCCCCCCGACAGTGATCACCCCCACATCCCCCCGACAGTGATCACACCCACACCCCCCCGACAGCGATCACCCCCCGACAGTGATCACCCCCACACCCCCGACAGCGATCACCCCCACACCCCGACAGCGATCACCCCCACACCCCGACAGTGATCACCCCCACACCCCCCCGACAGTGATCACCCCCACACCCCCGACAGCGATCACCCCCACCCCCCGACAGCGATCACCCCCACCCCCCGACAGCGATCGCCCCCACCCCCCGACAGCGATCGCCCCCACACCCCGACAGCGATCACCCCCACACCCTGACAGTGATCATCCCCACCCCCAGACAGTGATCACACCCACACACCTTGACAGTGATCACCTCCACCCCTCGACAGTGACCACCCCCACAATCTCGACAGTGATCATCCCCATTCCCCTCCAACAGTGATCACCCCCACCCCCTTGCGGACAGCGATCACCCACACACCCTCGCGGACAGTGATCACCTCACATCCCCCGACAGTGATCACCCCCACACCCCCGACAGTGATCACCCCCACACCCCCGACAGTGATCACCCCCACCCCCCGACAGTGATCACACCCACACCCTCGCGGACAGCGATCACCCCCGCACCCCTGACAGTGATCATCCCCCCGACAGTGATCACCCCACACCCCTCCAACAGTGATCACCCCCGCACCCCCCGACAGTGATCACCCCCGCACCCCCCGACAGTGATCACCCCCACACTCGCAGGCAGTGGTCACCCCCACCCCCTCAGTAATCTTCACCCTCAACATTTTGTTGTTGGTCTTCCTTTGTCCCACAAAAGTGACTAACTTCCCTTGTCCTGCCCTTTGTAAATTCTCCTGATTGCCAGTGCCAAAAATTCCAGAAAGTGTGACAGGGACGAGGGTCTGGGAAAGGAATGAATTACTGTCCATTGTCCAGAAGGCAGAGTGAGTATTACTTGGGGTTTGTTGTGGAGGTGGTAGCGAGGATGTTCACCACACTGTTTGAGGACAATGCATTGCCTCGGGTACTGCAATTTTTTGCCAACTAGAAGATCTACTGAGAGTTCTGCTGCTCAGCAATCTTTAGAACAGCCATGATAACCATCTAAGTGAATCTGTGTAACAAATTATGGATTATTTTCTCTCTCTTGGGTTTATGGGATGTGGGAATCATTAGCTAGACCAACATTTTTAGATTAGATTAGATTCCCTACAGTGTGGAAACAAGCCCTTCGGCCCAACGAGTCTACACCGACACTCCCAAGAGAACCTACCCAGACCCATTTCCCTCAGACTAATGCACCTAACACTATGGACAATTTACTATGGTCAATTCACCTGACCTGAACATCTTTGGACTGTGGCAGGAAACCCACGTAGACACAGGGAGAACGTGCAAACTCCACACAGACAGTCACCCAAGGCTGGAATCGATCCTGGGACCCTGCTGCTGTGAAGTAGAAGTGCTAACCACTGAGCCATAGCGCTGTCCTACACTTACTGTCCATCTCCAATTGTCCTGCAGAAGATGGCAGGGACCAACTTTCAGGAACTTGTTCAGTCATTGGAGAGTAGGGACACACACAGTTCTGTTCAGGAATTCCAGGATTTTGACCTCGTGGATGTGAAAGAATGACATTGTAGTGGTCAGTGATTTGGAAGGGAATTTGTAGGTGGCGATATTTTCATACATCTATTGTCCT
Organism: Hemiscyllium ocellatum; assembly: GCF_020745735.1. NCBI lineage: Eukaryota > Metazoa > Chordata > Chondrichthyes > Orectolobiformes > Hemiscylliidae > Hemiscyllium > Hemiscyllium ocellatum. Next base: position 27,567,063 of record NC_083421.1, on the reverse strand, counting down.
TGTCCTTCTATGTGGTTGAGTTAGTAGGTCTGGAATATGCTCTCAGAAGAGGCTTGATGAATTTCTGTAATGTATCTTGTATTTGGTACGTTCTACTGCCACTGTGTATTGGTGGTGAAGGAAGTGAATGTTGAAGGTGGCAAGTAAGGTAGCAATCAAACATGCTGTGTGGTTATGATTTATAGTAACTGTATCAATCCAGACAAGTAGGGAGGATTCCATCACGATATACAGGCTTTGAGGAGACAGAAGGTGAATTCCTCATCCCAGCATTCCCAGTCCTTAACTTGTCCTTGTTGCCACAGTATTTAACAGCTGGTCAAGTTCAGTTTCCAGTCAATGGTAAGCCACATGATATACATATTGAATATCAGGAGTGGGTTAGATTCTCTACTGTTGACGGTCATTGCTTAACACTTGTGTTGTACAAATAATTCTTGTCAGATAACAGCCAAGCCAGGATGCTGTCCAGGCCTTGGACTGCTTCACTATTTGAGTCAATTCAAATGGTGGTGAATATTGTGCAATTATCAGCCAGCATTCCCAGTTTCTCACTTTATGTCGGAGGCAGGGCTATTAAAGAAGCAACTGAAGATGATTGGGCTGTAGTAAGGATGACTTTAACCAAAGGAGACTTTCCCGTTGATTTTCCTTAATTCCAGGTTTGTTAGAGCTCCTTGATGCCACATTTAGTTTAATGTTGCCTTGATTAAAGGGCATTCACTCTCACCTTACCTCTGGAATTCAGCTTTTTTTTTGCATATTTGCATTGATGCTATAATGAGATAAGGAACTGAAATGGCCTATTGGAGCCCAGAGTGAATATCATTGTGAAGGTTATTACTTTTTAAGTGCCTTTGATATCACTACTGATAACATTGTCTTTTGCTGATGATCAATAGACAACTGATGGACTGTTAATTGGATAGGTTAGATTTGTCCTGCTTTTCGTGGTTTGAGTTATCTGGGCAACATTGCAGATTTCCAGGAAGATTTCCGTATTGTAGCTATATTGGAACAGCTTACCCTATGTGCTTGGCCACTTCAATCTTATTGCTGGAATATTATCAAGGCCCATGCCTTTGTAATATTCAAAGCCTTTGCACATTTTTTGATATCACATGGAGTAAACTGAATTGGCTAAAAGCTGGATTATGTGATGCTGGGATCCTCAGGAGGAGGCCAAGGTAGATCATCCACTTAGCACTTCTGGATGGAAATCTTTCCAAAGGGCTTCTTCTCATCGGGCAAATGGCCCATATCTGGCCAATCGAGGGATCAGGGTGGAAACCGGCTGGGGAAGTTTCAACTTCCAGCATAAGTACTACTGATGTCAGCACTTGTTCAATGTCCCAAGAGGCATCTGTCATGTAAATTAAATCAAAGGCCTCTGGTGTCGAGCTGGAGGAGTTGCCAATGTTACTTCTTTGTTCAGAAGAGTAGAAAGCGCAAACTAACTTTGATTTATAAGCTTTAGAGGTTGTTTAATTGGATAGGCTTAATAACTGGAAAAATATGGTCTATTTAACAATAGCAAAGGCTTCTGATAAACCTGATAAAGTACTTTGAGGTAATTCAATGGTGCAATGATAAAGAAAGTCCTGCACACGTGTATGAGGCTTTTTGAAAGATACTTGATAACTACTCTATATGGGAATCTATTCTCAAATCTTTGCAATTTGCAATCTTTACAAATGATGAAAGAAGAAGCAAATTGTAGCAATATTAGATTGCTGGTGGCATCAAACTCTTATGGCAAGGAATGGGCATGACAGACCTTTTAACCTCGATGAAACTTGGGAAAATATTATAGGCAGGCTGATTAATAGCAGAAGCGAGTTTCTGTGGCTAACCGTGAGACAGTACATTTAAGAATTGTACATGACACAAAAGATCATGTTTGACCAAAGAAGAAAGGATTTGGAGCAATCATTAATCACACCCTGAAGGTTTTTGCTCAGTGTAAGGTAGCTATTAAAAAAGGCAACTCAGTTATTGTGGTGCACCTGAAGGGCATTGCATAATCAGTCAGAAACATTTGCTAACATACTACAGATGAATGATGAAGCTAATCCTGGAGGGTGATATGCAATATTTTTCAGAGATGAGTGATCAGGCTGGTTACTGACCTTCACTGAAGAGGGCAAATTCAGGCAACAAAACTCGAGCAAACAATGAAAAGTGACTGATATATGTTCTCAAAGAAATGAAGAAATGCATAAAGTGGGAGTAAAAACATTGCATCAGACTTGAGAGAAACAGAATATCTTTCAGCTATTCAACATTTAACAATGTCATGGCTTACCTGGTTGGAGCCTTGACTCCTCTTTACAGTCTGTGGCCCTCGGCCTCCTGGAAAATCAATACTGTTCCAAACTTCGCCTTCAACAAATTGAATAATGCAGCTTACATTGTTTTCTACGGAAGATATTTCTATACACTAACAACCTTTTGAGAAAAAGTTAAAAATCACACAACACCAGGTTATAGTTTTCAAACAAATTTAGATTAAGTCTTTCATCTTTTAGAATGGGATATGGTGGTTTAGGTTCTTTAATATTTTTTATTTTAGTCAATTGTGCAACCTGTTGTAACCAACCCCCAGGAAATGGTTTTCAATTTGATAGGATTCCAAACTGGATACACTGGATGCAATTGCTCACCTTCTTTATTCAACTCCTCTTTCAGTTGGCTGCAAAAAGGTTAATTTGATAAAGATCTCTTCTCTCATGGACACCTCTTCCCAGTCCAAATGTATTTGTGTTTTAAAAAGAGCCAATTTAAAAGGATCTTTAACTAAAGACGATGAGTTTAGTGGCTACCAAATGACAGGTGAGTCCAAAACGTAAAGGAATTTATGATCAGTCTTTGATCTATCTATCACAAATAGATTGTGAAATGCTGCAATATGGAAGTGATTGATTCCCCCAGTGCCGATTTTGGAAGCTGATTAGTTGTTTGAAGATTCTTGGTTTTGCAGTGAGCTGAACAAAATTTGTCCGGTTTTCTTCAACCGTGCCTTTGTTAATGACTTGTTTTTGGCAGTCAAATACATGGAGAGATTTTGTTTCTTTTTACTTGCACACACATACGTTTAGTGGAAGTTCTCAGCTGTTCCTCTTCATAACACACTTCAGCAATGTTGAACCTAAACTCCAAGCTAGCACATTACCTCGCCAGATCTCTTGTGCAATGAAATAAGGGATCGCTGTAGGGTTTTAATCTCCTTTCTGTGTATTCCTGGAAGTATAAAACCCAAACATGCCTTTCACTCAGAACTGCCCTTCTTTCAAATCTTAGCATGTCTTCAAACTAGGACATATGATATCGGAGATGGTTTTCTGCTAAGAGATAGGTATTCAGCCTTTTGCTATCCAGAGGAGATCCTAATCCAGATTTTCTTTGAAAGGTGTGTCTCCCTTTGATGTGCTGTTTTCTGAAGTTCCCTTGATACAACATAGATGTGACATTCCAACTTTCCTTTCTGAACTCAGTTCAATATATCCATAAGTAATGCATATGATCCATGGTCATAACAAACCACATCCTAAGAATATGATCACATTGTATATCTTCTGGATTGTCATATCTTGCATAGCTACTTCTGTACCTTGTAATTCATCGGGAAAGTCAGTTGGATAAACGAGTTATTTAGGAGATAGAGCCATGGCTATACATATGTCTATCATTGATTTATAAAGCATTTTGTTAGTCTAAACCTTCTGATGTTGTTCTCAGTGTTCATGTTACAAGAATTAACTTAAAAACAAAGTGAACGCATCAAAGAGTGATAATCAAAACCATGAAAGGCTCAGACACAACAGACTGAAAGATGTTGTTTCCACTTGTGAAAGGATCAAGAACAATATGGCACAGACTTAAAAGTAATTTGCTAAAGAAGCAAAGGTAATGGCTCTTTCACACAAAGTGGCTAAAGTGTAGGATATGCTGCATGGAGGCAGTGTCATGGACTAGACCAGACCCCCTCAAAATATATTCAGAAGATAGTCTAGACCCTAACCTTTTCTTATTTTAAAGGCAAATGCAAAGTACTGTGCTCCAAATGTAATTTGACTGTTCAGGCTATTTAATGACAAGCAAAGCAATTTGTTCAAACACAAAGATCATAGAGATGTACAATAGTTAAAGTACAATAAAAGAAAGAAGAACTTATAATAACTTAGCTCTATTGATAAACTTAACAGAATAATAGATCCAGTAACTATTATTAATTAACTGCTTCAATATAGTAACATTCCATAAGCACACCATTTGGCAAAAAGGCTTATTCAGAAATCAGATTTTGTCTCACATGCTATCCAGCAATCCAAGAACAGAAACCCCAGCATTTGGCTGTATTCAAAAGAGGGGAGAAATAGCTTCCAATTCTTCAAGTTCACAACAGTAACTGCTGAATACTAACTAAAAATCCATGATCTCCAAAAGCTTGACGACACCCACTCTAGCTGCTTCAATTGTTCCAACTTAACAAAAAAAAACAAGGCCTCACAAGTTGTTCTTCGTCGCACGCACTGCTCACAAAATGACTCCCAATCTCTCTCTAAAAGAAACCAGGACAAAACACACCTCTTAAAGCCACAGCGTCATCACAGGCACGGTTCACTGAAGCATTCAAAGGGGAGTTGGATTGTTATCTGAAAAGGAAGAATGTGAAGGATTGCAAGTATAAGGTGGGAGAATGACACTTAGTGAACTATTCATTCAGAGAGATAGTGCAGACAAAATAGTCCAAATGATCTCCTTCTGCATTATGATAATTCTGTGATTCTGTGAAGTCACCTTTGATGCAGCACCGCATCAGTTATTGAACTTGGACAATAGATACTGTTCTCCAAAACACAAATATAACATTCACAAGGTTTCTGTAAGCTTTAAGATTGGTAGAGACAGCACAATTGTTCCTCCTTCTGTCAAAATAATAGGCAATATATTGATTCATGGTCAAGTGATACTTTTCAATGAAATTGAATTACTTTCCACTGAGAAATGGGAGTGAATGTTATTGAAATGTTTATTAGCATGAGATTTGGTGGCTGGGGGTGGCACTTAGTTTAAGAGGTTGTATTTTCTCAAGTTAGAAGAGTTGTTGTTATAGTAAAGTGATCATCATGGACTCTGGATAATATAGAATACTGAGATGGATACTTTGTTTTGCTTTGAAGGTCATGTTCTCGTGTGTCTTCTACAAGACAAAAAGTACATTTACCTGATATGTCTTTCAAAGCTATGTTCCATGCACAAATGTATAACTCTATATATCAGCGCACAGGAAAGCATGTTTATTTTTGCATGTACCTTCAGTGGACAAAGCAAATAACATTTACATTCCAATAAAAAGGATTTCAGTGTCTGTGAACCTACGTCTCACCAATTACTCTTCAAATAATTTAAGAAGCAAATGTGCATCATTCCTCTAACTCAATATGCCATCTACAATAGTGCTTATCTCCAAAGCACTAGATGCTACCCTTCACAAGGTACAAACATAATGTAATCTCCAGACTTTGATATTAGCTTGCAGATTTCATCCCTAAAATTAAAGCTCCATAACAATTTAGGCGTATTTCTTAATGAGCGTTGTTCTGGGGTAGAGAAAGGTGAGGGGAAAAGATTGGGGTGAGAGATCATCAGTGACATTCAAGACATGGAGTTCATTTTTAAGGCTGCATTAGGTGAATATTTTGTCTGCAAGTTGCGCATAATGTTAAAATAAGCAACATAATGGTGCTTGAGCTGGGTACATTAAAGGTCACCAATAATTGGAGGCTAGCACTCAATGGAATCAGACCAGTAATTTATTAAGGCAAGCTCAGCCACAGTATAATTTATTGATGCATCATTTAACAAATTATTTATGGCAAAAGGCCTGCCACGGAATTAACTTTTAAAGAAGAATAAATTACTTACTGGGAAATAAATAAAAACTTAAAGGGCACCAAGGATTAAATGGCATTTACTTGTGTTGGTGGAATAACATTAAAATATGAAGAACTAAATACTGTGTGTGCAATTTCTCCACTCGTGAATATAAAAGTTTGCATTTGGAAACAAATACAGATTCTCCAGGAGAACTAAATAAATATTATTGCTGAAATTTTTCTCTGTGAAACTCTTTGTTATTAAATGTCTTGTTTATGCCAGGCCGGAATTGTAACGTATTGTACAGTTAAACGTATGAACTGGGAATAAGGGAAGGCCATTCAGTGTGTTGAACCTGTTCTGTTGTTCAATAACATCATGGCTGATCTGATTTTAACTCAACTCTACAGTTGTACGTTTCCCTGATAATCTTTTATCTTCTTGGTCTTCAAGAATCTACCTTCCTCAACCTAAAAAATAAAGATCCTGCATCGTTTGCCTTTTGAGGAAGGGAATTCCAAAAACTCGCAACCCTGAGAGAGAAAAAAGAAGAGCTTCCTGCTCTCTGTCTTAGTGGATGACTCCTTATTTTTAAACCGTAACCCTTAGTTTGAGATTCTCCCACAAGAGTAAAAATCCTTTCAACATCATCCGATCAAGATCCCTCAAGGTCTTATATATTTCAACAAAACCATCTATGACTCATATAAACTTAGCCTGTCTAGCCTTTTCTCATAAGGCAATGTGGTTATTGCACATATTCGCCCATTAAATCTTCTCTGAACCATTACCTGACTAAAGTTCGAAAAAGAAAAGTCAAAGACAGAAAGCATGTGTATCGAGCTCAAAAGTGCGAGCGTGTGTGCATTTATGAATCTGCTGGAAAATCATGGAGTTGTGAAATCTGCTGGCATTGAGAGACTTTAATTGCCAAAATATCAATTAACTTATGTCTGAGATTGGAGGTGTCTTTCCTTAGTTCAACCGTTACAACACTAGTTATAACAAATGTTTAAATGTTTAAGCCAGTTACCAACATGGCCAAATATATTCTTTGGGTATTTGTGTCAGAATACAAATCCACCACCCATGTTTCTTTATTAAACAGCAAATTATCAATTTATTATAAAACAAGACTGTTTTTATACAAGTTCAAATCCTATTAATGCACAGTTCAGAATATGACGGTAAATGTCTATATCAGTGATTGTGATCACTATGTCAGTGACCGCAACTCTTTTAAGTTTAAAGATAGCTATGAATAAGGATAAGTCAGGACCTTGCAAAAAGGTACTAAACTGGGGGCAAGGGCAAGTTATGTCAGTATGAGACAGGAGCAAGGGAGTATTAATTATCGGGCAAGTCCACATTTGACATGTGGGAATTGTTTGAAGACCTACTGATGGGAGTTCAGGACCTGCAAGTTCCAGTAAGGAGGAAGGGCAAGGATGGCATGGTAAGGGACACTTGGGTAACATAGGAGGCTGTGAAGCTAATCAAAACAGAAAAAGAAGCATATGTAAGGTTTAGAAAGTTAAAAATTGAACAGGGCTGCGAAGAATATAAAGAAAGCTGGAAAGAATTCTCGCAGGGAGTTAGAATAACACGTAGGGTTAAAGAGAATCCCAAGGCATTTTATACATATATTAAAAACATACATAGTTATCATCTAGGGAGAAGGTAGGACCACTCAAGGATAAAGGAGGAGGCAGAGGATGCAGGTGAGATCCTAAGTGAGTACTTTGCACTGATATTCACCCAGGAGAAGGTTATGGACAATAGTGAGATTTGTACGGAATATGCTAATCTGCTAGGGCATTTTGAGGTCAAAAAAGAAGTGGCATTAAATCTCTTGAAGAGTATTAAAGTGGATTAATCCCCAGGGTCTGATGGCAGCTGCCCAAAAGTTTGAGAGAGAGGGTTATAGCAATGTACAGCATGGAAACAGACCCTTCGGTCCAACTCATCCATGCTAATCAGATATCCCAACCCAATCTAGTCCCACCTGCCAGCACCCGACCCATATTCCTTCAAACGCTTCCTATTCATATACCCACCCAGATGTCTTTTAAACGTTTGCAATTGTACTAGCCTCCACCGCTTCCTCTGGCAGCTCATTCCATACACTTACCAGTCTCTGCATGAAAAATGTTGTCCCTTAGGTGCCTTTTATATCTTTCCCTCTCACCCTAAATCTATGCTCTCTAGTTCTGGACTCCCTGACCCCAGGGAAAGGATTTTGTCTATTTATCCTACCCATGACCCTCATGATTTTATAAACATCTATAAGGTCACCTCTCAGCCTCCGATGCTCCAGGGAAAATAACCCCAGCCTGTTCAGCCTCTCTCTATAGCTCAAATCCTCCAAACCTGGCAACATCCTTGTAAGTCTTTTCTGAACCCTTTCAAGTTTGACAACATTCTTTCAATAGGAAGGAGACTAAAATTGCATGCAATATTCCAACAGTGGCCTAACCAATGTCCTGTACAGCTGCAACATGACCTCCCAACTCCTGTACTCAATGCTCTAACCAGTAAAGGAAAGCATACCAAACACCTTCTTCACTATCATATCTCCGTGCGACTCTCCCAAAGAATTGTGAATCTGTGGAATTCGCTACCTCAAAGTGCTGTGGATGCTGGGACAGTGGGGACATTTAAGGAAGGGTTGGACAGATTTTTAATGACTTGGGTGAAAATGTAGATGGATGGGTTAGTAAGTTTGCAGATGATACAAAGATCAATAGAGTGGTGGATAGTGTCGAAGGTTGTCAAATGATATATCAGTATATAGATCAATTATGGAAATGGGTGGAGATATGGCAGATGGAGTTTAATCTGGGTAAGTGTGAGGTGTTTCACTTGGAGATCAAATGTTAGTGAATAGTATAGAGTTAATGGGCACTGTAGAGAGTGTGGTGCTAGAAAAGCACAGAAAATTATCATCAAGGGCTGATGATTCCTGATGAAGGGCTTTTGCCTGAAACATCGATTTTCCTGCTCCTTGAATACTGCCTGACCTGCTGTGCTTTTCCAGCACCACACTCTCGAGCATCTGCAGTCCTCACTTCCTACCAGTTAATGGGCACTGAACAGCATTGATGTACAGAGGGATCTTGGGATTCAAGTACATAGCTCCCTGAAAGTGGCTACACAAGTAGATAGGACGGTAAAGTAGGCATATCGCATGCTTGACTTTACCGATTGGGGAATTGAGTACAAAAGCTAGGATGTCATGTTGCAGTTTTATAAGATTTTGATTAGGTTGCACTTCGAGTATTGTGTGCAATATTACAGAAAGGATGTGGAGTTTTTGGAGAGGGTGCAGAAGAGGTTTACGAGGATGCTGCCTGGGTTAGAGGGTATGAGCTCTAAGAAGAAGTTACAAAAACTCAGGCTGTTTTCTCTAGAGCAGTGGAGGCTGAAGGGAGACTTGATAGAAGTCTATGAAACTAAGAGATGCATAGATAGGGTTGACGATCAGCATTTTTTTTGTCCAGAGTTGAAATGTCTAAAGTTGGGTGCACACATTTAAAGTGAGAGGGAGAAAGTTCAAGGGAGATGTGTGGGGCAAGTTTTTTTTTATGCTGAGAGTGATAGGAGTCTGGAGTGTGCTGCTAGGGTGGTCGTGGAGGCAACTACAATAGAGGCGTTTCAGGGATTTTTAGGTAAGTATGAATATGCAAGGATGGAGGTATATGGGCCAAAGGCAGGCAGAAGGGATTCGTTTCATTTAGTGTCATGTTTAGCAAAACATTGTGGACAAAAGCATCTGTTCCTGTGCTGTACTGTTCTATGTTCTATGTTCTATCCCCATAAAGGAACTCTCTCTCTTCAGACTTTAAATGTACAATAAATAGTTTAATCCAATAATTGTTCGTCTGTGAGGGGAAAAGTGATGACATATGAAATGTTCTACACAGACAGTCACCTGAGGCTGGAATTGAACCTGGGTTTCTGGAGCAGTGAGGCAGCAGTGCTAACCATTCAGTCTGAAGTCTTGGCACACGGAGATAAGTGTCACTTGATCTAAGCAGTGGTCACTGGCATTTCTTTCAAAAGCAGATCATTCATGACCTCTCAATGGGACATCTTCTAGGAGCTTTACAGGAGATTGCTGCATCAGCATCCAGGTTTCTTAGTGATGGAAGAAGAGGAGTTGGGGTGATTTATCTTCATTAGTTATGCACAAACTGAATGCCAAACAACATGAAATAGCCACAGCTCCTGACAGTGGGTTGAAAAAAAGATTCCACTTCATGGAGTAAAGTGCAACTTCAAACGGGGCATGTGAATTTGAGCTAGGGACCTCCTGATCTGCAATCAAATCTTCCATGACTGAGCACCACCCAGAATACAGATGTTGCTTCTGAGCTTCAGTAGTGCATTCCAACGACGATGCACTGTTACAGTGAGATATGTACCACTGAACTATAATTGTGTTGCAAAGGGAGTAAAGGTGCAAAGGTGCTGAAGCAATTGAACACAACACTTAAAAAACCGAGGAAAATATGTTCATCTGAAATGTCCTTACCTGACTGAAACCGGTTACAGCTCAGCATTTGTTGGAATGGTTGCAAATTCAAAGAAGGCATCTGGATTTGAGCCAAGGACCTTACAATTGGCAGAAAAATACTTATAGAATCCCTACACTGTGGAAGCAGGTCATTCAGCCCACACTGACCTTCTGAAAAATATCCCACTAAGACCCAACCTTTACTCATGCATTCCCCATTGCTAACCCACCTAGCCTGCACACTATGGTCAATTCACCCCTTTAGACCACAAGAGGAAACTGGAGCACCTGGCAGGAACCCACATAAACACAGGGAGAATATGCTAACTCTCCACAGCCTCACCTGAGGCTGGAATCAAACCTGGGTTTCTGGAGCAGTGCTAACTATTGAGCTACCACGCCACCTCGCTGCAGCACTGAACTGCACTCCCCCCACCTCTGACATATGTGGTTGCCCCTTTTGAGCTCCAATGATGCATTGCAACAATGAGGCACTGTTGTAGTAAGGTATGTGGCAGTAAGGTGTTATTATGCTGCATAAAGATTAAAAAGACAAAAGTACTGAGTACAACTCCAAAAAGACCCAAACCGGGGAGAACACTTCCATCTGAAACACCTCCTGTCTGACTATAGGGCAGATTCCAATCAGATGCAACTTCGAAAAGGGCGTCTGGATTTGAACCAGAAATCTCTCAACCTTTCGGCAAGCTTTAACAGTGAATACAACCCTGTAACGCCACTCCATGTGCCTCTTTTGAACTTCAATAGTGTATTCCAACAATTATATGCCATTTACAATGAAATATTTTATTATATTGTAATTATGCTGCAGGGAAAAAGCAGGCCAATGGGAGAGCCAACTTTGCTTCCTAAGAGCTCGCATGAAATTGAGAAGATGCTTATCTTTCTAGGAGAAAGTGAGGACTGCAGATGCTGGAGATTAGAGTTGACAATGTTGTGCTAGAAAAGCACAGCAGGTCAGCAAGCATCCGAAGAGCAGGAATATCGATGTTTCGGGCAAAAGCTCTTCATCAGGAAATTTGCCTGAAACGTTGATTTTCCAGTCATTTGGTCTTTCTCTCTGCTGTAGATCCAGCTTCCAAAATAATGCTTTTATAGAAACATAGAAAATAGCTGCAGAAGTAGGCCATTTGGCCCTTTGAGCCTTCTCTGGCATTCATTACAATGATTGTTGTCCAACTCAAAATCCTATTGATTTTAATTTCCCCTTGTTCACTTTTATCCTTTTAGATCCAAGAGCTGTATCCAACTCTTTCTTGAAATCATAGAATATTTCTGTGTTCAAGAATTCCCCAGGCTTGCACTCTCTGGGGGAAGGAATGTCTCCTCATCTCAGTCCTAAATAGTTTGCCCCAAATCCTTAGGTTATGACCCGTGGTTCTGGATGTTCCTGGCATTGGGAGCATCCTTCCTGCAATTTCTTGTCTAATCCTGTTGGAATTTTATGAGTTTCTGTGCAAATCCTCCCTTATTTTCCTGGTCTCCAGAAAATGTAATCTTAACCAATTAAACCATTCCTCATTGGTGGTCCTGCCATCCCAGGGTTCCATCTGCTAACTTCTCACTGCATTCCCTCTATGGCAGGAATATCCTTCTTCAGATAAGGAGACCAAAACTGCACACAATATTTCAGCCTCACCAAAGCTCTGTAAAACTGTAGCAAGTCTTCCCTGCTCCCTGGATAGCTTGCAATTTGTCATTGGTAATTTATCTAAAAAATTTATAGTAGTGACCAATACTACAATTTTTGAAGATAACATTGATTGATGAGCAAAGGAAAATGATTGTTATGGATTAATTCACATTTTCCCAAGTAAATAATATTTCCAATATCCAAAAAAATAGGAACCATAGAAAATCCATCAAAATATGGCAAAGAAGAAAGCCATTGTGTCTGCACCAGCCAGTGATCTATCCAGCATAATCCCACCATCTCACTCTTAGAACATTTCATTGTAGCTTATGCTGCTGCAAGGGGATATTATACATGCTTTAAATATTTGGCGGTATATATTTAAATATTTAAATATATACCGCCTTTTCAGTCAATGAATTTCAGATCCTCTTGAATTCCTGCCAAGCTCTGAGCTTTTATTCTAAATTAGCCCCCTCTAAATTTGTCCCTCAACCAAGGGAATAGGGCTTTCTTATCCACTTTACCTAGCATCTTAATAAATTTATACACTTCAATTAGTTCTCTCCTCAGTCTCTTCTATATGAGAGAAAACAGTCCCTGGCTATCTAATCTTTATTAATCTTTTCTAATCATTACTAAAATTCTCTAATCCAGGCAATATGATTGCAAATCTCCACTGTACTCTCTGTAGGCCAATTAAGTCTTTGCTACAGTACAGTAAGCAGAACTGCATGCAGTACTCTAGTTTTACCCTAATAAGAGTTCTATTGACTTCTGCCCTGTATTATACTCTATCCCTTTTTTTAATGAAGGCAAATATCCAAATGCTTTTGTGACTGTCTTACCTACCAACCACACTTGTTCAAGGATCTATGGACGCATTAATTCATACAACACGGAAACACACCCTTTGGTCCAACCAGTTAATGTTTACCATAGTCCCAAACTAAAATGGTCCCACCTGCCTGCTCCTGGCCCATATCCCTCCAAACCTTTCCTATTTATGTACTTATCCACATATTCCAAGTTTTCCCTATTATGCAACGCTTCTCAGAATCCTACCATGGACTGAATATTCCCTTGCTTTGTAAACATTCCCCAAATGCATTACCTCTGGATTTAACTCTACTTATCACTTATTCTCTTCTCCTGATTACTACTTCACTGATATCTCACCACAGTCAACAGGTTTGTTCTTCAGTACCAACCACATGGCCAACCTTCATACCAGTTGTAAATGTCTTCTTCAGACCCCCTAGAATCAAATCCAAATAATTGATCTATACCACAAACTAAAAGAGGCCAAGTACTGAGCTCTATAGAATTAGTCGCTATTGATTGAAATGTAAACCTTCTGATCAATTCAACACACTTTTTAACCTTACCCCCTCACATCCTTCATTCTCATCCCTCCACCCTCACCCCCACTCTTCACCTAATCTCTTCCATCAGGTAGAAGATATGCACATATCAACATGTTCAACTACAGCTTCTTCCTTGCTGTTATTAGACAGCTGAATGGACCTCTCTAACTTCAAATAATGTTGTCTTGTTAATGTTGGTTTTGCTCATGCACCTCCTGTGCAGCTGTAATCCTGAATGCCTCTCTCTGTCTAAGAACCCTATGATCTGTATGTCCTTGTGTGGTATGATCTGCCTGCACTGCACACAAAACAAACCTTTTCACTGTGCTTAGCTATACACTGTACTTTACTGACAATAAATCAAATCAAATCACTAAAATGAACAGAACTCACAAGCATATTATGGCAGTTGGAAGCTGATGAGTAGCCCATAATACATCCCACGCAAAAACAAAAGAAAAATCTCAGAACTGCTATCTCAGTAAATATCTAAACTAAAAATCATATGCCTTGGGAAAAGATTAAACATTTACACACTATTTTCACACAAGGTTATCCAAGCAATTGTGTTCAAGTTTGCACTGTAAATATCATAACATTAAAAAATATGGCATAAGTGCAGGAAATTGGGATAGCACATCTTTAGTATTAGTTACTATCAGTGCAGATTTGATGGGCTAAAGGGCCTTTTCTCCACTGCATGACTCTATGATTCTGAATGCAATGTACTGGATTGACCATTAGATAAGCTTTTACTTTAAAATCATCTGAAGAGTTTTCTCAATGCTGAACGTTCACATGACAACTTTCCATTCGTCAGAAGTAAGTGTTCAATTTAAAAAGTAGGTATAGCTTCTCATCAGAGCACTGCCAGGACTCATCACAATGACCCCAGATGCAGCTCATGCAACAGATTGATTAATGATCATCAGGAAAGGAAGCAAAATCATTTAATATACTAGTTAGACTCTTCCCACATGGTTCAAGTCTCAATGGAGCTGATAAAGCCTGATAATTGTTAAAGCTAACTTTCTAAAACTGGTTTTGGTACCTGGGTTGGGGTTCTTAATAACTCTACAACAATCAATTAATAAGGAAAACTCTGGTTTTTGCCCATGCCATTCCTGTAAAACACATTTTGATGCTGGACTGAAATGGAAGCAGGATTTACGACTATCCTGCTATTCTTTTTGCGATCCCAACTCAGGGGATTTCAGGACCATCCATTACAGTCCACCATAATCAAAAACAATCAGGCACACATCCCCTGCCTTCACACACAATTAACCTTGTGGTTCTGATCCTGAATCAGTTCAACTCTTCCTTGAGACGTGCCTTCATGTCTTTATGAATTTGTGAATTCATTCAGTGACTAGGAATATAAGATATAGGAACAGGAGTGGGCCATTTGATCATTCAATCCATTTCACCATTCAGTATGTTTACGGTTGATGCATTTTGGTCTCTGCTCAACTTTGCTGCCTATATGCCATAACCCTTGAATCATTTGTCTTTCAAAAATCTATTTAACTCAACCTTGAATAAATTTAAAGATCCAGACTCCCTAATTTCTGGCGAAAAGCATTTCACACTCCATTGGCCCTCTGAGAAAAAACATTTCTCCTCATCTATAGCTCAAATTGGGATTATTATTTGTCAAAATTGTTTTAGTTATCCCTACAAGAGGAAACTTGTTTATTCACTCGTTCTCCACCCTGTGCAGCCTCATGCATTTCAATAAGATCACCTTGCAATCTTGCAAACTCCAACAGATGTGGGCCTACTCTGTTCAACATTTCTTCATAAGATAAGCCCTTCTTCCCAGGAATGCATTGAATCAATCTTCATTAATTGGCTTTGACAGCATTTATGTTTTGCATAAATAAGGAGACCAAATCTATACATAGTACTCCAGATGTGATTTCACCAATATTCTATAACAGCTGGAGTAAGCACTCCTTATCTTTATGTTTGATCACACTTGCAATGAACAGTAAGATTTGCCTTCTAACTAACTTGCTGCATTTGCATACTCTCTTCATTGACCCAGCCATGGCAACTGTTGCTGCACTGTAGATAGGATCTGCATTTCAAGACCACAACAGATGTAACTAACTCTCTAGGAATTACCTTGGACACTTAGACCACAGACAGGCAATTACCTAGCATCTGGAATCCTTTGAAAAGTCCCAACTCTGATTTATAGTTGGAGATATTTGAGGCATTTTTTAAAAATCATTAAAGCAATATGTATGTTGCTTCTGCTGTTTGCCTTGTAGGTAAGCCTGTGTTGTATCTTCATCAGGTTGATACATCATTGGTAGGTACACCTGATGGTGTCCCTGGAATGCCCTCTTGCATTTTCATTGAACTCGGGTCAATTTCCCAGAGTGAGGATAGAGGTAGAGTGGGGGACACGCCAGACAATGATGTTACAGACTGTGTTTGACCACAATTCTATTACTTCTGTTGGCCCACAATGTTATGTGACTGGCTAGGTCTGTTATAGTTATTAGTTTTGAAACAAACAACAGAGTAACAAATTGGTTACAATTATCATTTAACTAACACAGCCTAGAAAATAATCAGTTAAAATCCACGCAACACCAGGTTACAGTCTAACGGGTTTATTTGAAAGAGCGAGCTTTTGGGCCACTGCTGACGAAGGAGCAGCGCTCTGAAACCTAGTGCTCCAAATAAACCTGTTGGACTATAACCTGGTGTTGTGTGAATTTTAACTTTGTATACCCCATTACAACACAGGCATCTCCAAATCTAGAAAATAATCAATATTTGCTTACCCTGTTTGCTATTTTTGGGACAATGCCATATATCTTTTGCGGTTCCAAGTATTGACCAAATCAACTGCAACTCAAGAAAAGGCTTTTGAGATGCATTCAATACTTGAAAACTACAACATAAGGTTTGATCTTTACTCATAACAGTGTGAAATCATTGAGTCATAGATGTTTACAGTACAGAAGAAGGCCATTCAACCTCCACCTCCCCCCCCCCCCCACCCACCCATGTCTAAATTGGTCAATAAAGATGTGACCACACTAAGCTAATTTTCCCACTCTCGGTTCACAGCACTAGAGGCTATGGCAACATAAATGAATATCTAAATACTGCTTAAACATTACAAGAACTTTCAACTCAACCACCCTTTGACTCAACCTGTTCCAGGCAACTTCCTTCTCAACTTGCACTCCTGCAAAGCAAGCCCCCCTAATTTATCTGATCTTTCTGAGCTCAGAGACTCCAGTCCATGCAGCATCCTGGTAAATCTCACCCCAACCCTCTCCAATGCAATCCCATCTTTCCTATAATGTGGTGATCAGAAATGCACTTAGTACTCCAGCTGTGGACTAACCAGCATTCCATGTTATTCCAGAAAAACTTCTGTGTTCCTGTACACAATACCTGGTAAAGACAAATATCCCATGTGCCTTCTTAGCCACCCAATCCAATTGCCTGTTTCATTCAAGAATCTGTGGATATGCACACCACGGTCTTTCTGATCTTCGTTATTTATCATAGAGT
This sequence comes from Hemiscyllium ocellatum, assembly GCF_020745735.1. Taxonomy (NCBI): domain Eukaryota; kingdom Metazoa; phylum Chordata; class Chondrichthyes; order Orectolobiformes; family Hemiscylliidae; genus Hemiscyllium; species Hemiscyllium ocellatum. The sequence goes on along the minus strand of NC_083421.1, from coordinate 27,550,103 downwards.
AATCCTTTATCATTTTACCTCTCCACAAGTGCAAGTCCCCACACTTCCTAAGGTTGAAATCCATTTGCCCATCTATGTCCAATTCTCCTGAGTGATAGGAAGAGGTGTTTTGGTAATGTCATTACATTAGTATTCTGGAAACCCATGTTAATATTGTGGAGTCATGTTTTCAGATCACACCATAGCAGATGGTGAAACCTTAATTCCATAAAAATCTGGAATAAAAAGTTGACTTGATGATAACCATGTATTCATTGTCTATTGTTATTAAAATACAAAAAAAACAGATCCTTAACTGTCCTCTGAAAAATTAGGGTTGGTCAATAAATATTATCCTAGCCAGTAATATCAACATTCGATGGAAACATTTACAAAAAGCATCTTGCTATCATCTTGTAGTTTCCAATTTACCTCCTCGCTATTTATCATCCCTCTCATTTTTATATTTTCCATAGAACTCTTGATCTTTGCAAAAATCCTAAGTTTGAGTCCAAACCATTAATGTGAGCCTCAAACAGCAAAGTCCCTGTAGTGATTGTAATGAAGTAGGCCAGCTGGACCTCATAGAACATGAGTTTCCCCATTTTGGCTGTTAATCTGGACCAATCAGTAAGCCCTGACAGATGGATAAAGATAGATGTCAGAGATGAAAACGCGTTGCTGGTTAAAGCGCAGCAGGTCAGGCAGCATCCAAGGAACAGAAAATTCGACATTTCGGGCATAAGCCCTTCATCAGGATGTCAGAGATACTGACAATCTGTTAGCTGACTCTGAAGAGTATTAAAGTCAAAGACTGTTCACGTGGAAATAAAGGATGATTTAATGACAGGATACTAGAGTTATTTCAGTCAACAGCACCTAGTCCACCAAGAAATGACTGGAACCAGATTTCGGCAGCACAGTGGCTCAGTGATTAGCACTGCTGCCTCACAGCACCAGGGTCCCAGGTTTGATTCCAGCCTCAGGTGACTGTCTATGTATAGTTTGCACATTCTCACTGTGTTTGCGTGGGTTTCCTCTGGGTGTTCCGGTTTCCTCCCACAATCTAAAGATTGCAGGGCTGGTGAATTGGCCATGTTACATTTCCCATAGTGTTAGGTGCATTAGTCAGAGGTAAATGGGTCTGGTGGGTTACTCTTCGGAGGATCAGTGTGGACTTGCTGAGCCAAAAGGTCTGTTTCTACACTGTAGGGAATCTAATCTAATCTTAACTTTAGAAATTCACGGGTTTTCAGTACAAGTTGATGTTTGGCTAGTTACTTTGGGTGTAATTGTACTCAAACATTATCTATTTTGAGATTTCAACAATATTGACACATGCAAAATCTGCCATGAACCAAGGCAAATCAACAGAGTTATAAATGATTTAAAATGTTTAACACTAATTGCTTGATATATTTAAAATTGGTGTAAATTGTTCAATGCGGTAGAAATGGTCTTGTCACAAAAATAACCAATTCCAGGTGGTGTTCATCAATCTTTTATGATAACCCACGCATCACTTGAATTGCTGAAATTGACTTGCAATACACATATCAAGTAATGTGCGTGGTCATTTGGGACACATTACCTAGTTTCTTGTTAACTTCAAAAAAATCTAAATATTTAAAAGATGCATAATTCTGCAAACAATTGCAGTAAGTATAAGCTTCCAAAGGTGATTAATTCATGGGATTGCAGCCAGCTTTGTTAGTGGGACCAATTTCTAGCAAGATATATTTTAAATGCTGGTCATCATGTGCAGCTAAAAGGGTTTTCTGATGGAAGATTGATTAAAACACTTTTCAGTCTTTTCCTTATAATTCAGGTTGGCATTAAAGACACAATAAAGAAATTTGAGAAAAGAATAAATGAGTTCTCCATCTTCCTTGCCCAACATTCCATACTTACATATTGTCTATAAGAGTTGCACTAAGTATTTATTTTGAAAGATATTGTTTTGTGCAAAATATATTTAGATTGCACAAGCACAATAGCTCTCAGGATACATAAAATGCTGTACTTCATAGCAGTTAGGGCCATTTTTCTGAAACATGATAAAATATTATTGAATGACAGGTCCAATGTTTACAATCAGAAAATTTGTTTGCACATATTTGACTCAGCATGCTCTTCCAATTACATTTGTTACATTGTTATATTAGGTTTAATTACATGTTTTTACTGAAAAGCATTCTGCTCATTTTGTCTCATTTTGATAATTTAATTAACACATTGTACACATCCTAATTCAGTTACTAACCATTATTATGTAAACTGTGAACCCCCCCCCCCGAAAAAAAACAATGGTTATTGAGCTTTATTTGAAGGATATATTAAAGGCTTTCATTTAGCCTTTCATCTGATGCTAGGAGATCTTGCCATAATATTGTTTATTTATGGTGACTGTACTCATTTTTTTTATTTCAAAAATATACTTTATTCGTAAATATTCATAAAATAATTTGATATACTGTACATTGGGTAATGCCATACATATGTTCACATTAACATACACAGTTTAGAATTTTCCTTTTTACATGCAGGTCTGTGCATTTCTCGCTCCTATGCCCATATATTGGGCTGAGGCGTCAGCAGAGCCCAAATGACTGCATGGGCCCCCTGATCTTCTTTAGACAGGTAGATGTTAAACGGTGGTCTTTCCCCACCGCGCCTTGGCGGCAGCTGCCCCAAGCTTCAGCGCGTCCCTCAACACGTAGTCCTGGACCTTGGAATGTGCCAGTCTGCAACACTCAGTCGGGGTCAACTCCTTCAGCTGGAAGATCAACAATGGTGACTGTACTCATATTGTGCAAAGACCACCAGCAACAATGTGCTTTTTGCTTGAAAATAGTAGTTTGTCATTATTTACCACTGAAACAAAACCCCCTCTCAGCGAAGTTAAAAGGGAACAAGACTATTTCAAAATCTTCTTCCAATTAATTCAATGAATTTCTTACAAAACATTTAAAAATTGAACCATGACTTGAGTTGAACAAACACCAGCTTTTTGTGAGTGTACAAGACAGTTACCGTGCAAGTAGAGGTGGTTGAACAAATTACTCCAAATGCATGTCTGGCAGCATCTGTGAAGAGAAATCAAAGTTAACGTTTTGGGTCCAGTGATCCTTCCTCAGAACTGAGGAAGGGTCACCAGACCCGAAATATTAACTTTGATTTCTCTTCACAGATGCTGCCAGACCTAAGGGGGCTGGAGTATTGTTTTAACTTGCAACTCTCTAACCTCTTCAGTTATTTTCCTGCCAAGTGGGAAACAGTGTTTTTATGAGTAGTGCTCTGTACCTAATATGACAAAGGAGAGAAGTCCACACTTACAGATTATTTTTCACATTATCTGCATCCATCATTTCACAAGGAACTTGGAGGTCAATGTAATTAGTTATGAAATGTAACTACCATTGTCAATTATGACAAGAATCATCAACAACTTTGCGCATATCATGATATGAATACCAAATTAACTAACAATAAAATAAATTAATTTTATTTCTATTGTTTGAAAGAAAAGCACTGGCCAGGATGTCAGGATAATAGATTGCACTAATTCAAGTTATGCCTGGGATTGTTTTACATGTCCTTCCTTCAATTCAGGTTTTAAGATGAAGATAGGAGTTTAATTCTGGAGCTCAAAATGACTTGGATTGGAAGTATGTCACTGATTAATGTTAATGAAATGCAATATTGCTAGAAGTTCCATTTGCCCGACCATCAAATTAAGTAATGCAGTTAGGTTCAGTTCACATGATTAAAATTCAGGTGAGATGATTTATCATTTTGCTATGATCCAAAAACTGTTGTACAAGGTAAACCATATTGCCTAGATTTCAGAAGAACATTTCTCATTTGCTGAATCATTTGTCACCTTAACTCACAGCCTTTCATCTCTTGCAAGATTTCCAGGACAATTTCAAGTCAACTGCACACTGAATTTTTGAATATGCTTTTGAAAAATTCCAACTTCGTAATATCACACCATTTAAGAAACATTAAAATGAAAATTGCTTCAAAATCAATTGGTGGACAATAACTTACATTTGTACAGCACCTTTAACATAGTCTCAAAACACCACATACTGCTCAAAGTAGAAGCAATACATTTATAACTCCAAATCAAGACATGGAGACACAGAGTCATAGAGTTATAGAGCACAGAAACAGACCCTTTGGTCCAACTCATCCACTCCAACCAAATATCCTAAATTAACCCAGATTAATTTGGTCCATATCCCTCTAAACCCTTCCTTTTCATGTATACATCCAGATGCCCTTAAAGTGTTGGAATTGTACCAGCCTCCACCACTCCTTCTGGCAGCTCATTCCATATACACACAATCCTCTGAGGGAAAAAGTTGCCCTATGGGTCCCTTTTATATCTTTCCCCTCTCACCTTAAACCTCTGCCCTCTAGTTTTGGACACTCCTACCCTGGGAAAGATACCTTGGCTATTCACCCTATCCATACCCCTTGGGACTTTGTACATTTCTGTAAGATCACCTCTCAGCCTCCTACCCTCCAAGGAAAACAGCCTTAGCCTATTCAGCCTCTATATACAGTGTCTTTCATAACATCAAGGATGTTGCAATGCACTTTAAAGGCAATGCAGTACTTTTGAAGTTAGTGCCTATTATAAAGTAAGGAAAGCAGCAGTTGATTTGTATACAACAAACTCATACAAACAACACGATGATAATGACCAGATCATTTGTTTTAGCAATTTTGATTGGAAGGTAAATATTGTTCAGAGCACACGAGGAAACACCTCTGTCACTCAAAATAGTGCCATCAGATGTTTTGTATCCTCCTTAGAGAGTGGACAGGGTCTCAGATTAACACCATATCTGAAAGATGGTTCCTTTGGCAGTGCATTTTTTTTTTCAGTACTGAGCTGCAGTTTCAACCTGTACTTTTCTGTTCAAAACCATGGAATAGGATTTAGAATAGGTCTGGAGGACCATCAACTTGGTGAAAGATGCTCTTTGGTCTGCCTGAAACTTACTGGTCTTCCAGAGCAAGGGGTTGGCCCTGACTAAGTGTTAAGATTTGAGTGGTGCTGGAAAAACATAGCAGGTCAGGCAGCATCCAAGGAGCAGGAAAATCGATGTTTCAGGCAAAAGCCCTTCATCAGGAATTCCTGGTGAAGGGCTTTTGCCTGAAACATTGATTTTCCTGCTCCTCAGATGCTGCTTGACCTGTTGTACTTTTCCAGCACCACTTAAATCTTGACTCTAATCTCCAGCATCTGCAGTACCCATTTCTGCCTGACTGAGTGTTGCAGATTGGCACATTCCAAGATCCAGGACTAGATGCTGAAGGACCCACTAAAGCCAGGAGCAGCTGCCACCAAGGCGCAGTGGGGAAAGACCACTGTCTGAAGTTTTTCTACCAAAGTTACATGGGACCCCATTCAGTGATCAGGCTCCCCCAATGCCTCAAAAAATGTAAATATCATCTTGTACAAGAAAGAAATGCCTTGTTTGTTGGATAGAGTCTATCTTCAACGTTTCTTTATTTCTTCATATGCCAATGTACAGAATTGAACTGCTTTAGTGACTGTGTATGTATCTAAAGATATAATTCAGAATAAAGTATATTTTTGAAATTAAATAAAATGATTTGAAATAGGCAAGAACATAGAAAACATAAGATCGAAGTTTTGAAATTAGCAGAGATAAAATTAACCCAACCAGATGTAAATTTAAAGCTAAACCAAACTGGATTGGGGCAGATTTTCATCGCCCAACTGCAAGTACAAATTTACTTTAATTGTTTTACTGTAAAAACAATTTTCCTCTGCTTTCCTGAATCACATCATTTTTTATGCCACTTCTTCATGGGCTATGTTTTATATCCCAAATGTATGCACACTTCTTCCAAGGTTGGGATCCACATAATGAGGAATATGTGAAAATTATAATCCCTTCAGCCAAAACTTTCATTGTTTGGTGTTGATTTGTATGCAATGAACAATGAACATCCTTGATGAGTTCATGTCCACTGCGGTAAACCATAAGAAACATTCTGAAAGGTAAGTACAAACTCTTTTCGCAACAACTAGCACAGTATTTGGCAATTTGGCATGCTCTCCCTCATCAGATAGGGTATTGAATACAAGAGTTGGCAGATCATGTTGCAGTTGTATAGGACTTTGGTTCGGTCACATTTGGAATACTACGTACAGTTCTGGTCCCAACATTACCAAAAGGGTGTGGATGCTTTGGAGAGGTGCAGAGGAGGCTCACTAGGATTTTGCCTGGTAAGGAGGGCACTAGCTATGAAGAGACGTTGAGTAGATTAGGATTATTTTCTTTAAAGAAATGGAGGTTGAGGGGGAATCTGATTGAAATCTACAAAATGATGAGAGGTATAGACAGAGTGGATAGCAAGAAGCTTGGGGTCATGAGTGCAAGATGAGAAGGGAAAAGTTTAAAGGAGATATGCTTGTAAAGTTCTTTACACAGAGGGTGGTGGGTGCTTGGAATACGTTGCCAGTGAAGATGTCATTTAAGATGTATCTATACAGATACAGGAATAGATAGGGAGCAGAGGGAGATCAATTCTTAAAAACTAAGCGACAGGTTTAGATAGAGGATCTGGATTGATGCAGGCTTGGAGGGCTGAATGGCCTGTTCCTGTGTTGTAATTTTCTTTGTTCTTTGCTTTGTTGTTAATTAGGCCAAACTGGACAGTAGGGTAGTTTACACAAACATACAGTTTTGTGCCAATTTAGGGATTAGTAAGATCTGATTTCCAGTGCTACACCAGTGAGTTGAGACAGTATCATCTTTTGTGTTTGAATGATTGGCACAAGGATGGGCTGGGTAGATCGCATTGATTATGAGATCCCTGATTTGGACTGTTAACCTGGGTAGTTCAGTGAGCCCTGGCTAACAGATATAAATAAGAGTCTCATGGATTCTCCTTGGTCTGGAGAATGGCTCTAAGTTAGCTGTTCAGAGTCCATGTAATGTGCATGTGTAAATAAAGGTTGACATAGTGATGGGATACCAGCCCCCATGGAGTTATTTCAATTGTGCACAATTGCTGTAATGTATATTTCCTTGATTCCTGTCTTTCTTAGCGTTGATCCATAATTGTGTAAAGCCTGGGTTGTAAACCCATGTAATTCACCATGTTCCCATTCTGGACTGGGTGACACTGACTTTTGTATATATTTGAATTAGTTTCACACCAGCAATCCAGTCATACATCAACTTTTACCTTTATTCAATGTTTGTGAAAAAGTGTGCAATGCATCTCATAGAATTTGGATAGGTGACTAGGTAAGATTACTCTCACTTATGTTCCGAGCATCATTTCTACTGGTGATGGTAACCCCATGTCTCAAGGTGTAGGTCTGAGATGTAACATGACAATGCAAAAATCTTCTTTTGTTGCTCTACATTTCAGGCGGAGTGATTTAATGCTGCAACTCACATGCTCGATGAGACTATTAGATATGAGGTAATGTGGCGAGAAGGTCACAGTCCCATTTTCACACGTACCCCTGAAAGGTCTGTCCAGAAACTACTCTCCATTGTTCAGAAATGTTCTGTTCAGAGTATTGAATAGTCTGAATATTGTTTCTGCTATAGAAGCTCTTGAAGTGTTCTTTGTCTGTCTGACAATTGGGAAATTGAAGAACTAATGAGTAGCTGAGATTAAGTCATCTATAATTATGCTAAATTGGTCAGAACAGTTTTGGACTGAGGAACTGATAGAATCTCATGTGTGTAAAGACCTTATCTTTCTTATTTTTCTGCATTTTTTAATTGTGCAGTGAAATAAGAACTGAACTGTCTTACAAAATAAGGATTGCTGACACTTATTGTAAGTGTTAGTAATTAGCCACTTTTTCAAGCAATTGTGGATGTCTAGGTGGGGATGAGATAGAGCCAAGGGCTATTTTCTAAATGGAGCTTTGACTGGCAACAAGTGGCTGACTGGTCTGCGGATTAGTGGCCAGCTGTTGATGAGAACATCAGTCTGTCTGCCGACATCAATGTGATTGGTTCTCAGGCAGCTGAACAGCTTGAGGATGTGAATATTTTGGGAGAAGCAATCTGATCTCAGCAAAAGCACGAGGTGTCTCCTTTCTTTGCAGTTAAAAAAAACCTCAAGCCCAAACATTGGTTTCCTCTTTCCTGTTGTTGCAAAATCTTTGGGCAACAACTATCCTAGTATTTGACAATTAGGTCAAACTGGGCAGCAGGGTAGTTTACTCAAACTTACAGATTTCTAACTGACAAATCAAAGACTGTTTAAATGGAACCAATCATCCCGTGCCTCCTAAAAAAAAATCTGTAGAAGAAACATTGAGAAGCAATGTTCTGATCAGAAAAAAGGGATAATCTCAACAAACACTATGGGTATAGAATATTTCCCAATATTTTCCTCTGCTCATAACATCCAGATTGTTTTCCTTTCTCTGTCTGTATGTGTGAAGAGGGATGTTGATAAGGAGATTAGAGTTTTAGCTACTAGAGTTACATAACAACATTCATAACTGTTCATCTATAGTTGGAACCTCTTCAATTGTAATTGTTATAAAGTTGTATATAGTGCTCATGATGTGGAAGACAGGAAGCTCAAATTTGTTTGTAAAAATGATAGGAGGAAAGACTGTGTGGTCCCTTTAAGAGATAAAGTGCTTTATTAAGCTTAGGGTTTGACACAGAGACTGTGTCTGTAAGTAGCTGAACATTATACAGACAGTTCTGAAATTGAACCATGTATCAACTGGCTGTGAGATTGGAAATCATAGGCTTGTTTTGATGTGTTGGCAACTAGCTGGAATCAGACAATTAATTTAAACTAAGCATTTAGAATCTAAAAACCAATTGAATTCAAATTGGATGGTTTGGACAACCTTGGACCAATGCTATTGTAAGAAAATTACTGTCACCACAGTCTACAACCAGAGGGTTTTTGAAAATCAGCGTGAGAGCTAACTGCCATCTGAGAAGAGAGAAAACCTGCCATTTGAGCAACAAATACTTAATTCTCACATGAAATCACTAAGCTCTCTGAAAAAAAGCACCACAAGAGATATCAGGGTAACTCTAGCTAAGCGTCCTCAGAGAAGACATTACAGAGAAACCATCCCTGGCAGCAGAATCAGCAAAAGAAAGGTATTCGTGACATGAGATCAGCAGAAGAAAGGTTGGAGAGTCAGGGGAGGAGGCAGGGCATTCTGAAAGATATATTCTGTTGAACATTGAGATACTTAATTTATTGTCTTCTTATTACTTAGATTTATATAAATAGGACCTGTGTTTATTGGAATAGCATACCAGTAGAATTTAGTTCTGGTCAGGAAAAGTTAGCAGTTAAGGAGGAATTGTTTTGTTTGTTCTGTTAATTCTGTTTATTTGTCCACTGCTGGGGTAAATAAATATGTTGTTATGTGTTACTTATAATGTGAGTATCATTGATTCCTTTCATTAAATCACTCTTTTAATAGATTCCGAGGGGTAAGGATGAGCTTCTCTGGGTGTTTGGGTTTAATTATTAGAAGGGAACTTTTACTCCCACCATAACAAACTGGAGCTGGTGTTTCAGTTTAATTATCAGAGAGATTCAACCTTTTCCCCTTCATTACATAATTAATAGACATTCTTATTAAATACAGAAACCTGGTCCATGCTGTCTGTCCCTTTCGATCTAAAAAAAAGGCAAATTGTAGAATTTTACTTACTTTTTAAAATATTTCACTTCTGTGATGACTCAGAGAGTAATGGGGCTTCATTTCCAGGGCATTATCCCAGCGAGGCATGATGTATGGGTGTGAAGGATGGGTATGTCATTGGGTTGTTACATTGGGTTGTTGCTTTTATGTGAACATAGCATTTTTTGGAAAGTTGTTCAAAGGAATTGCATCTCATTGGAGGTAGAGTCCAGCAACACCTTTGAGATTCACTATGGAGTTAAATTTGCTTAAGTGTAAATCCTGGATGAACAGAATGCAAGTATTCTTGGTCCGTCTGTCACCAAAGGTATCTTGGATAGTCAATGATGTTTAAAGTAATACACAATGATAGACCACTCAGACTGATCAGGTAAAGTATTGATAGCCTCAGTGCTGAACTGCCAAAGAGGCATTGCTTTTCTCATGCAAAGGATTAATGATTTATTGAATGCAACCAATTTAGCAATTGCTAGTTGGACCATTTATTTCCAAAGATGCAGTACACGTATTTCAGAATTCAGGCTGGTAGGACAGTTGCACTAGCTCCTATATCAGTCTTGGGTTTGAGTTTATTTGCCAGCTTTTTTGGGTTCTAATATCGATGGTGGAAAAAGACATCGAGTTGGGTGAATTGATGCATTCAATGTGTTACATTTACCTTGGAGAAGGTTTGTTCTTTCTTTGCTCGGAAGTTGTTCTACTTCAAGAAATGCCTTAGGCCTGTCTTGTTGGAAACTTTGTGTATTGTTGTGTATGCATAAAAATCCATGGTACATTCCTTGTTTCTGTTGCCACATTGCTCTGCCTGCCTTCTGTTTCACTGCAACATGTTATAGTTACTGACTGCATCTTTGAGGCAGATTGCTTTCATTGCTGAGCCCAGTGTCCTTCCATATTGAATGCTACGCTCAGATCTTAGAATGCAGTGCAGCTTGACCTTGAGTGTGATCGACCACATTTATTACACAACACGCTTGCTTTCTGTGTCCTGGCTGTAATGTTAATACCATTTGTTGCACCCCATTCTTGCAAGTGCACTGCCTTATCTGCTCAGTCAGTTTGCCTCTGAAATATTGCACTTTTGTTATGGCATCAACTACCAAATTCATCTATTGATTCATGTGACCTTTGTCTGTCAGACATCAAATTAAGCAATAAATTATTAACTATGTGGAAGTAGGCCATTTGGCCCACAAAGCCCAAACTGACCCAATCCCCCCCCACCCCCACCAACTTATCCCTGAATTTCCCAAAGCTAATCCACCCAACCTGTGCATCCCTTGTGTTATGAAAATGTGGGTGTACTGTAACTTTAAGTGAGTTAAAGTTAAAGTCAGCACCAAGTGTTCTGAAAAAAAAGATATAATATAAACATTTGGTCCAGTAATTACTGTCACTGGTTGCCTGGAGACAAAAACAGATTTGAATTGGACCAATCAAGTTTAACTATACCCCCCCCCCCCGCAACAAAAGCCAAACACTAATCAAGTTTGAATTTAGCATATTGACAATCTTAAAAGCCAATGACATGATCCAATGTTTTGAGGGGTATAAGCCAGGGGAAAATTGAACAGTTGTGAGGAGAACTGCCAAACCAACAATATCTACAACTGCCCAGAGAATAGCTCTCTTATAGGTATCTTTGTCAATTAGGAACCTGTAAAACAGAATCTCCAAGAAGAAAAGAAGACCGAAATACCAAAAAGAACCAAAAGCTGCCTGGTTTTGAGATAAGAAGTTTTGTTCAGCAAATCTTAATCGGGAGTTTTACCAGACTAGTACTAGAGAAGAGAAGGTAATAGTTAGGTCAGAGAGGAGTTGTAAATAGTTGCTAGTTAATTATTCACTGTTATACTTTAAGAAATAAAGTTGTTAATTTTTACCTTAAATAGTTCTTGGCCTCTTGAATTTTCACAGATTACTGCATGGGATAAATCTTTTCTGTGTTGCTGCTTTAAATTAAGCAGCTGTGTTTACCCTGTGTCATAACACTGGACACTATGGGCAATTTGGCATTGACAATACACCTAACTTGCACATTTGGACTGTGGGAGGAAACCAGAGCACCCAGAGGAAACTCACACAGACACAGAGAGAACATACAATCCCCACACAGACAGTTGCCCGAACCCAGGTTCTTGACACTGTGAGGCAGCCATGCTAACAGCTGAGCCATCACTTGGCATTAGGGTATGTTTGGTTCTACTGACTATCTGCACAAACATGGCCAACTCAGAGATACTTAAATACATCTCTTTTCTTCTGTTTTATGTGCAGTGGAAACTTCTGAATTGTTGTTACATTGTGTTTTCCACTGCTCCTCTTAGCTTTCAAATCTGTAAAGCTGTTTTGTTCCATTTTTTGAAGGCAAGCATCTCTGCTACACATCATGTAATTACAGTATTGTGTTATCTAAATGTAATACCAATGAGATGTGTGTGTCTATTTACCTACAGATCTCGGGTGGGTTTATTTACAACTAAACTAATATTTACAGTGGAGATTGCTTGACATTGGCTGTGCCTTCATCATTGCAATGCAGAGAACTTGCGGCCTATTGTGACAATATCAGCTTACTTAGCTCATTTTGTAGGGTTTTGTTTGAGCAGAAAATCAAGGTTTTGAGCTTCTACTTACATTCCATTGAAGCAAGTTTTACCAATGCTCATATGAGATGTTAAAGTCAGCTGTTATGACATTCACTATGATTACTGATCAAATTTTATTTATTTGTTCCTGAATGGTAGGTATTATGATCTAGGCCAATGTTTAATTCCCATCCGTAATGATTTTTTATTCATTTTTAGGATGAGGGAGTCACTGGCTAGGCCTGCATTCATTGCCCATTCTGAATTACCCAGAGGGCAGTTAAGAGTCAACCAAATTGCTGTGGATCTGGAATCATAGTTGGGCCAGGCCAGGTAAACATGGCAGCTTCTCTTCCTAAAGGGGAAGCAATTAACAGTCACATTTCTCTGGTTTCTGGAGTCAAATATAGGTCAAACCAAGCATGAACAACAGATTTCCTTTCCAAAAGGACATTTCTGAACCAGATGGGCTTCCAACAACAATAAAATCCTACCTGCTTGCCTTTAAGTGACCCTTTCAAATCCACATTTTTATTTCTATTAAATTTAAATATCATTATTTGAAATGATGGAATTCAAACTCATGCCCCAGAATATTAGCCTGGGGTCTAGGATTTCTAATTCCTCCCGTTACACCGGTACATGCCCAGTAAGTAAATGTCAAGGAACTGTGATCTGTCAGGTCACATCAATTTTGTTTCCAAAATTGCGTTAATATTTGATGTAATACTAATGATGGGGAAATTTTTTAGAGGCAGTGTTAACCTCTAACTCTTAATCCTATTTTAATAAAGTCCATGCCTTCATTGTGCTAAGCGTCAGAATGCAGAGGGTTTTCAAGAAGTTGGCACAATTACAATGGGCCAAATGATCTCCTTCAGCACCAAATCATCCAAACATTCTATGCTATACTTGTTTTAGCAGAACATTTGCACAAGGCTGTATTTAAACTGTGACTAATTTAAAAATAAAATACGTTGAACCATTCTTACCCAATTGCTAACCATCAAGGGTCTTCTAAGCATGGTTTTACATCAGTTATTTTATCTTATCTTGCGTATTAATGCTATTGGCTACATGACTTTGATGCTAATAATTTGTATTTACTCAGATGCGCCAGCTATCATCATTACAGGCTTAGCAATGATTTGGATATGGTATCAGATAATTAATTAGGCTTTTCAGTTTTCTAAAGAGCAATTCTTTTTGAGTGTGAATCAGCTTTTGCATAAATGACATGAGGAAACAAATTCCAGAAAGCAAAAAGTTCATTGACATAGCTTCAGGTTGCCTCAATGATTTATATTTAACATTGCTCTGAGAGACAAATGGAAGCAAAAACTCAGGAAACTGTGGGCTGAATGACCTGTTTGCGTGCTGTACCTCATTCTCTCAAATCTCTGAATTTTGTGGCTGGTAATGAGTCAAATAATTTTTTGCTAGGAAGTTATTTGAAAAAAGACTAGTGAGAAAAAAAAATGATTAAGTAATAAAGCAAATTAGACTGGTAGGGGACAATTTAAGATCTATATTGACAAAACTTCATAATGTCCACAATTAGCAGTCTAATGAAAGGTATTTGATTTGTATACATTATTTTTAGAGTTGGGATTTTAAAACAATAGCATATAGCTTTGGCTAGTTTTGAGAAGGTGTTGTTTAAAGAGAAAAGCTAGATCAGACAGCCCTTGTGGATTAGTGATCAAGTCTAATGTTTGTCAGAGAGCAAGGACCCCTGCTGTATTAATAGAAGATTGTTTGTACAGTGTATTTATGACAGGGAGTTAAAGCATTGGATGGAGTTAGCTTACTTTAGTCATTAAAAGAATGTTTTATAGGTTTGGTTCAGAAAGGATGTTTAGTGTTTAAAGTCTGATTCTCAATCTTCATCCACCCACTTCAAGTTTGCCAGGAGCAGATGGAGCTACCCAGAAGGTAGCTTAACACTTTGAAGATTACAATGAGGTTTATTTTTATACATCATTTGAAATTTAACTGTGGTTAAATTTCATTTTGAACCAATCATTCAAAATACTCAAGGATTGATGTTAGCTTTGAAAATCCAGAGATTAGAGTTTTCAGATGTTTTGGAGGAAAACTGACTGGAGTCAGGAGCAAAAGTAGTTTATCTTCTGAAAAGCTGTATAAAGCAGTCCAGGGAAAGTTACCTCAGCAGAAATGTTCAATTTGTGGAACTTACAGACCAAGAGTGTTTGGTTTGAGATCCATAGCTTCTTGAAATCTGAGAAAGTTAAACCTCTCAGTTTTATGACTATTCATTTACAAAGACTTCACAGTGCACAATAAAGAACTGTAAAGTATCAATTAAGTCAAATTTAGTGATTGGATATAGAGAAGTAATTTCTCTGGACTTCAGTGACTGGAAACAAAATGACACCTTATTTTGTTGTGTGTTTTAAGATTTTTTTTAAAAACTGTGTTATATATCTAGATGGCTTGCTAAGTACATTTTTTGTTTTAATCTTTTGCATAATAAACTTCTGTTTTCTTGTCATGGAAATTCTGCAGCATCAAATGACTGTTTCAGTCAATGATTTCCATGTTAACTAAAATGTAAAAAAAAATCTGAATGAGATATCTATTATTTCTGGAATATGATTCATCCAGGAATACCATTAGCTGGAGCCTTATTGAGACAGTACTGCTTCTTCTCAACTTTACCACTGTCTTCGACAATTTAAAATGTGGAATTCCCAATGCAGTGCATTCAGCTGTTTTTAACATTCTGTTCCTATACTTTGCAATGCGGCAACATTCAGGACTTTGGCTTTTCGCAAAGAAAAATCACCAGGAGGAGTAATAAATACTGAGGAAGCTGAAATACTCTGGCAGGGCAGAATAGATTTTATCTGCTTTCTCCCTTTCACAGCCCGTAAAACCGAAAACTACAAATAACTCCTGACCTAACTGGAACTGAAATGATGTAAAATATTATTACTTATTTAAAAAAAAGTATGAAGAATGGCTCAGCTTGCCATGAGACTCACATTATATGAAATTGGCTGCTTTTCAGATGGATTTTTACTTCATTTCAACGACAATTTTTACAAACGCAAACTTTAAATATACTGTTTGCAACAGTTAGTCAAAAAGTTTCAAATTATGTGTGGAATGTGTTAAGATTATGGACTTCTCAACCTTGGTTTGTAATCCCTTGAGTTTAAACAATTGACAGAAGATCAAATCAGCTCATTAAAACAATAAAGAGACATAAATAAGATGGTTTCAGACGAAGCATTGCCTTTGGAATGTCAGCCTGAATTATCTGTACAAGTTTGTGTGGGAGTTCAACGCATAATCTTGTGGCCCACAATTAGACATGCTGTCAACTGTATTGATGTGCAAGGGACCAGAATTTCTTTTGTGTTTTTTTTTCCCTGGCACAGCATCTACTCAATAAGTCCAAGAGGATTTGATGAAACTGAAGGCTGATGGTGACACTATTCAGAATATGGGACATAGAGCATAGAACAATACAATAGACAATAGACAATAGGTGCAGGTATAGGCCATTCTGCACTTCGAGCCTGCACCACCATTCAATATGATCATGGCTGATCATCCTTAATCAGTATCCCGTTCCTGCCTTATCTCCATAACCCTTGATTCCACTATCCTTGAAAGCTCTATCCAACTCTTTCTTAAATGAATCCAGAGACTGGGCCTCCACTGCCTTCTGGGGCAGAGCATTCCACACAGCGCAGTACAGGCCCTTCAGCCCTCAACATTGTGTCGACCTGTGAAACCAATCTGAAGCCCATCTAACCTAACTATTCCCTTATCATCCATATGTTTATCCAATAACCATGTGGAACTTGAATGGACAAGGCAAACACAGGGTTCTCTTTCACCAGTAAGATTTAGGGATTATGAAATAACACAGGAAGAATGTTGAAATGGTGTGAATTAAAGGCAGAATCAGAGGTCAGGTGGCACAGCAGATAACACTCCTGTCTCTGAACTGGAAACTATGACACAATTCCTACTTCAGCACTTGATTGTCAAGGAAGAATGCATTCATAAAATGACCGAACAGATTGATCATCAATCTGTAAACTGTTCCAAGATACTCAATGGCAAGTGAAAAGAATGGGAAAATCCCCCAGGTTAGCCAGACTACAGAAGACAATGGGAAACTAAAATCATACTTTACCCAACATAACCAAGGATTAACATGAATCAAATGGAAGCTCATTGATGCCAACCACTTCTTTGGGCATTGTACCTGGAGAGAGAGAGAAAAAAACTTTGAAATCAGGTACAGGGGTGGCACAGTGCCTCAGTGGTGGGGCAGCATGGTGGCTCAGTGGTTAGCATTGCTGCCTCACAGTGCCAGGGATCTGGATTTGATTCCAGCCTCAGGCAACACTCTGTGTGTAGTTTGCACATTCTCCTAATGTCTGCAACTGTTTCCTTCAGGTGGTCCGGTTTCTTCCCACAATCCAAAGATGTACAGGTTAGGTGAATTGGCCACGCTAAATTGCCCATAGTTTTAGGTGCATTAGTCATTGTTAAGTAAGCATAGGCAAGGGGAATGTGTCTGGGTGGGTTACTCTTTGGAGGGTTAGTGAGGGCCGAAGGGCCTGTTTCCATACTGTAGAGATTCTAATTTAATCATAAATAAAATAAAGTTGGAAAGAAAGACTAAATGAAGAGAGAGTAAAGAAACAGAAAAATAGGATTGGTTAGAAAATTGATTTTATAAAACATGCTGTGAAAAATTCAAAACTTGACAGAATGCTTCGCTCGGGTGGATTTTCAGTGTCATGACAGGAATCTGACACTTGGATGAATTCTTGGTTTGGTCTCCATCATTGGGTGAGGTCCTACTCATAATAGAGTTAGGAGCTGTCTACCTGACTTCAGCGGTAAAGGTAGGCATAGCCATGTTGGGATCTGCTGTTGCCTTGATGATGAGAGAGGCATTTCCTGGGAAAGCCAACGAGATGTAATGAAGGAGCCAACAGCCTCACAGGAGAGATCAATGCTCATGCTGACTCTGTAGATTTGTCACCAAGAGAACTGCAATGACATTGATGTTGGCCCATGCTGTAAAGCTGTGCAATAATATGAACAAAACTCTTTGGGCATCAAGGAAAACAAAAAGCATTTGGAAAAAAAATAGTCCCTCAACCATTCTCTTCCCCACAGACTGTTTGAAAAAAACTGTGAGTGGTGTAGGGATACTGAAACGATCTCCAGTACTGGGATTCCCAATGCCCATCTGAACTAGATCTGGCCCTTGGAAACTTTCAGCCATATTTGTCAGACTTCAGAGTCAGAATAGTTGATTATTGATGTTTGTTATGTTGTTAAAATTGTGCTCAGGCTTGAATTAACCTTCTGACGAGTGGTTAATTTGCAATTAATGGGAGAAAACTGCAAGTTTCCAAAGGAAACAGGGAACGTCAGGGAAAGATGTTTTTTTTTAGCCCTGAGCAGTGCAACATATCTCGGGCATCAGCTCTGGGACATTTCCATGAGCCACTTATCTAATCCACTTTGAAGTTGTTACACTTATATCAGTAAATAATGGCCAAGTTATGGGCATTCTCATGTGTTTGATAGCATTGCCTGTTCCTTGCATTCTGCGTCTCAAACTGTTCAATTGTTATTGGATGCAGTTGAAAGAGTTATTTCACGGAATAGCTTAATTCTAATTTGGAGATTCCCAAATTATTTCCAAAAGTAAACCAACATGCATTAAGAGCATTAGATATCCAGAAAAAAATAGCTTCAAAAGAAGAAATTCTGTGACAGTCACGAATCACTAACAATTCAATTCCTTTCAGTGAAACTGTTTGTACTTTTGGGGTGTTGTACTTTACTGTTCGACAACTTTACCATTTTTACCAAAGGTAATAGCAACAGAGACTCAGAGAAGTAAATTGGGAGGCAGGTTTTGGAAAGGTGCAGAAGTAACAGGGTTGTCATGGGTGACTTCAACTTCCCTAACATTGATTGGAACCTTCTTAGTGCAAATAGTTTGGAGGAAGCAGATTTTGTCAAGTGTGTCCAGGAAGAATTCCTGACTCAGTATGTAAATAGGCCAACTAGAAGGGAGGCCATATTGGATTTGGTGCTTGGCAATGAACCAGGTCAGGTGTCAGATCTCTCAGTGGGAGAGATTTTCGGTGATAGTGATCACAACTCCCTGACCTTTATTATAATCATGGAGAGGGCTAGGAGCAGACAATATGGGAAAGTGTTTAATTGGGGGAAGTAGAATTGCAATGCTACTTGGCAGGAACTGTAGAGCATAAATTGAGAGCAGATATTCTCAGGGAAATGCATGTAAGAAATGTGGAAGTTATTTATGCAGCACTTGGAAGATTGCTGGATAGATTTGCCCCAATGAGGCAAGGAAGATCCCGTCGGGTGAAGGAATTTTTAGATTAGATTATTTTTTTAGATTAGATTATTTACAGTGTGGAAACAGGCCCTTCGGCCCAACAAGTCCACACTGACCCGCCGAAGCGTAACCCACCCATACCCCTACATTTACCCCTTTTACCTAACACTACGGGCAATTTAGCATGGCCAACTCACCTGACCCGCACATCTTTGGACTGTGGGAGGAAACCGGAGCACCCGGAGGAAACCCACGCAGACACGGGGAGAACGTGCAAACTCCACACAGTCAGTCGCCTGAGTCGGGAACTGAACCCGGGTCTCAGGCGCTGTGAGGCAGCAGTGCTAACCACTGTGCCACCGTGCCGCCCATGAATCTTGGATGACAAGAGGTGTGGAACATCTAGTCAGAGGAAGAAGGAAGCTTACTTAAGGTTGAAGAAGCAATGATCAGACATGGCACTGGAGGGTTACAAGGTAGCCAAGAAGGAACTGAAGAAAGGACTTGGGAGAGCTAGAAGGGGACACAAAAAAGCCTTGGCGGGTAGGATTCAGGAAAACACCAAGGTTGTATGCAGTTATGTGAGGAACAAGAGGATGGCCAGAGTGAGGGTAGGGCTAATCGAGAAGAATGGAGGGAACTTGTGCTTGGAGTTGGAGAAGATAGGTGAGGTCCTTAATGAATGCTTTGCTTCAGTATACACTAGTGAGAGGGACGTTGTCATTGTGAGGACAGCATGAAGCAGGCTAAAATGCTTGAACAGGTTGATTTAAGAAGGAGGATGTTCTGAAAAGTTTGAAACATACGAGGATAGATAAGTCCTCTGGGCCAGACAGGATATACTCTAGGTTACTACCCAAAGAAGTGAGGGAAGAGATTGTTGCACTTTGGCAATATTCTTTGCATCCTCACTGTCTACTGGAGTCATACCACATGTTTGGAAGGTGGCAAATGTTATTCCCTTGCTCAAGAAAGGGAATAGTGATAACTCTGGAAATTACAGACCCAGTCAGTCTTATGTCAGTGCTGGGCAAATTATTGGAGAGGATTCTGTGGCCTGGATTTATGATTATTTGGAAAAGCATAGTTTGATTAGAGATAGTCAACCTGGATTTGTGAGGGGCAGGTCATGCCTCACAAGCCTTACTGAATTCTTTGAGGATGTCACAAAATACCTTGATGAAGGTAAAACAGTGGATGTGGTTGGCATCTGGATTTTAGCAAGGTATTTCATAAGATTCCCCATGGTAGGCTTATTCAGAAAGTAAGGAGGCAAGGAATACAGGGAAATTTAGCAGTCTGGATGCAGGATTGGCTGGTCTATAGAAGACAAAGGGTGGTAGTAGATAGAAAGTATTCAGCCTAGAGCTTGTTGATCAGTAGTGTTCCAAAGGGATCTGTTCTAGGACCTCTGCTCTTTGTGATTTTTATAATTGGCTTTGAAGAGGAAGAGGAAGGGTGGGTTAATAAGTTTGCAGATGACACAAAGGTTGGTGGAGTCGTGAATAGTGTGGAGGGCTGTTATAGGTTGCAATAGGACATCGACAGAATGGAGACCTGGGCTGAGAAGTGGCAAATGGAGTTCAACCTGGAAAAATATGAAGTGATTGATTTTGGAAGATTAAATTTGAACAGAGTTAAAGGCAGGATTCTTGATAGTGCAGAGGAGCAGAGGGATCTTGGGGTCTACGTCCATAAATCATACAAAAGGTGCCACTCAAGCTGATAGGGCTGTTAAGAATGTATATGATATGTTAGCTTTCATCAGCAGTGGGTTGAGTTTAAGAACTGTGAGGTTATCTTGCAGCTCTACGGAGCCCTGGTTAGACCACCCTAAGAATATTGTGTTCGGTTGTGGTCTCTTCATTATAGGAAGGATGTGGAAGCTTTGGAGATGGTGTCGAGGAGATTTACCAGGATGCTGCCTGGACTGGAGGGTATGCCTTATGAAGAAAGGTTGAGGGAGTTAGAGCTTTTCTCATTGGAGTGAAGAAGGATGAGAGGTGACTTCATGAAGGTGTACAAGACAATGAGATGTCTAGTGAATAGTCAGAGAGGGAGCATGATTTTAAGGTGATTGGAAGGAGGCTTAGGGGAGATGTCAGAGGTATGTTTTTTACACAGAGAATGGTGCATGGAATGCACTGCCAGCAGTGGTAGTAGAGTCAGATACATTAGGGACGTTTAAGCAACTCTTGGATAGGGACATGGATGATAGTAAAATGTAGGGTTGGTAGCTTAGTTTGATCTTAGAGTAGGATAAAAGTTTGGCACAACATCAAGAGCCAAAGGGCCTGTTCTGTGTTGTATTGTTCTATGTAACAACCAAAGCAAATAAGGTTCATGGATTTCTGAGGATGAATCTACAAAGACTATACAAAATACAAATGTTTCTTTCCCAGGACAATCTTGCACCAGGACAAGCTCAAAGGCAACAGTTACAGCTCCATCATTTCAAATCTTCAGGACCTATCTTTAGATTAATTCTATTTATAAGCATTAAATATCTAAACTATCTTCCTAGCAGGTCACACTAGCTTTAGCTAGCATGATTCATGTAACTGTTGGCAAATATGGACTTTAGTCTCTGGTGATTATCCAACTAAAGCTGAAGCTTTAGTTCTCAAGAGAAAGCAGCTGGATTGTCTGCAATGCAGGATAGAGAGAACTGTGGGTCATTTACAAATTTAAAGGAGGTCATTCAGGCCCATCATGCTGTGTCTCCTAAGAGCTGACCCTTTGCCCACTTTGTCCCTTCACCCATTAAACTGTTTCTCTTTGGATTATTAGTGTTACGACTGTGTTAGGAGGTGTGACTGACTCCTTTCCTTGTACCATTCCTGCCCAAGCCATAACAGAGTTTGAATTTAAATAGAAATGAACATTACTAAGACTACTCAGTTCAGAGTGAGAAACAGGTCAACTATGTTCCATAAAGTAACAAAGAAAGGATTAGTTTTATGTTAAGATGATCAATTAAATACGCAAACATCCATGAAGGAAAGGATTAAGATATTCACTTACATACATGCAAATGAAGTTTTAATTTGGATAAAGGCGAGGTATTGCATTTTGGTAAAATAAACAAAGACAAAACTTATACAATTACAAGTAGGGACTTGGGTCACGTTGTCAACCAGAGAGAGCTGGAAGTTCAGGTACAGAACTCTTTGAAGTTTTCATCACATTTAGGTAGGGTGGTTAAGTAAGTGTTTAGCATGCTTGCCTTCATTGTTCAGATCTTTGAGTTTAGGAGTTGGGATGTTATGCTAAGGATGTTGGTGAGGTCTCTTCTGGAGTAGTGTCCAATTCTGGTCTCCCCATTATAAGAGGAATGTTATTAAGCTGGAGAGAGTATATAAGAGATTTACCAGGGATGTTGTCAGGAGTGAAAGATTTGAGTTATTAAGAGAAGCTGGGACTTTTTGCACTGGAACATAGGATGTTGAGAAGTGATTTATAAAATCTTGAGGTGTACAGATAAGGTGAATGGTAGGTGTCTTTTCTCCCAGTTGAGAGATTTCAAGATGAATTTTAAGGTGAAAGGAAAATAATTTTAAAAAGGCGTGAGGGGCAATTTATTTTACACAGAGAGTGGTTCGTGTTAGGAATAAGCTTCTAGAGGAAGTGGTGGATGTAGGTACAGTTCCAACGTTTAAAATACATTTGGATAAATACATGAATAGGAAAGATTTGGAGGGTTAGGGGCCAACTGCAGGCAGGTGGGACTAGTTTACCTTAGGATTATGGTTGACATGGACCTGTTGGACAAAAGGGTCTGCTTCCATGCTGTATAATTCTCTGACTATTCAACTCTTTTACTTGAAAAAAAGCGCACACAGAAACAATTCCTCCAAATCTTGAAAAAATGTAAACTCTGCAGCACATTACCAAGAGTGCTTTACCCAAGTTACAGATAAAGTCAGGAAAACAAAATAAATATTCAGATTGTTCAAACTGTAGACTGAAGTCGAAGTCACTTTGCATATAAATTGTTGATACTGGGACAAAGAACAGGAAGTGCTGGGGAAAATTACCAGGTCAAGCAGCATCTGTGGAGACAGAAACAGAGTTGATGTTTCAATCCGTCACCTGACAATCCTCCCAGCACCAACAGTTCTGGGGTGGGGAGGGTCAGTGGACTCAAAACATTAACTCTGCTTTCTCTCCATCAATGTTGCCCAACCTGCTGAGTTGCTCCAGCAATTTCTGCTTTTGTTTCAGATCTTCAGCAGCCACGGTTCTTTGTTTTGTCTTTATATTATTTTTTTGACACTGGAATTTCTCTCTGCATCAGTTATGCCTAGCCAAATCCTCATTTTCTAGAGACACTAGTGTAGATTCAGACTTTTCCTTTAAGGACTCTCCACTTGCAGTGAAGAGGTCTTCCAGTGGATTTGCAAGACACAAAATTTGAGAAACTGGGGCTTCTGGTAATGAGGGTGAGAGTGGACAAAGCCTGTCTGTGTTCAAAACCATGATAGTTTATACTCACAGACTAACTCATGTGACCTCTCTCTGAGATTGTTACAGGCTCAGGTGCTCCATTCAAAAGGCTTGTGTTCTTTGCAAATGCAACATGTTTTCTGTCCTTCTGCTTTGAGAAGTGTCCTTCTCCTCAAAAAGCCCAAAGCATAAGGATTCAACTAATTATATCTAATTAACTTAATGAGTATCTATTTAAATATGAATAATAAATTGAATGAAAATATTCAGCCAATGGCAATATAAACTAAATATCAGGTGATAGATTAGGTTAGATTCCCTACAGTATGGAAACAGGCCCTTCAGCCCAACCAGTTCACACCAACCTATTTCCCTCTAACTAATGCACTTAACACAATGGGCAATTTACATGGCCAATTCACCTGACCTGCATATCTTTGGACTGTGGGAGGAAACCCACACAGTCACCCAAGGCTGGAAGTGAACCTGGGACCCAGGCACTGTGAGGCAGCAGTGCTAACCGCTGAGCCAATGTGCCACCCCTTTCTTTGTAAAAAGTACAGGAGTGCTAAACACTGAATTTTAACATACTGCACAGTAACAGGACCATTAGACAGCAGTGGGAGTCTTACCCACACCTGTGCAGAGGCTGCTACCTGAATTCAGTGGCTTAGACCGCTCAGCCACCACACCAGGTACAAATAGATAGTAGACCTTCGTAACATTGTCCAATTCCCTTTGTAAACCATGACTGCATTTATCGGTTTCCAGTGTCCTTTTAGATGGAAGTGACTGTGGCTTTGAAAAGGTGCAGTCTAAGGACCTTGGTGAATTTCTGCAGTAGTTGATCTGATTGTGGCTTTAATAGTGTGACCATCATCTTTTCCCCCACTCCAGTATTCCCTTAGCAGTAGATCAAAAAACTGTCTAAAACATGTTTAGACTTGAGGTCAACTGAAAAGTTCAACACTGTGATTCAAAGAATTTTGTTGGGTGTAGTTTTTAAGGGTCACAGAACTGAGAGGATTAAACAAAATTAAAATACTTATCACCCCAATCTAATTGAATGGCAGATAGACTTGAGAGCCTGAATGGCCTACACTGCCTCTATGTTCTGAAAACAAGGCAAAAGAGGTGCTTGTCTCACTGATGCAAATCACACTTGACTCCCACTCTGTTACAGCAGAGAACATGTTGTGTGTATTGAATGAAGAAATCTCACAATATGGTCAGTGGCAGGTTGCTGGAAAATCTGCCAAAGGAAGTTCATCAAGACTACTTCACCAGAGCAAAATTCACTTATTTGCAAAATGCTAAAGTGCACCTTAGCAGGTGGTTACAAGGGTGACTCATTCAGTTTTGTTAAGGCTGTAGTATTCTAATGTCTGCTGGCATTTCTACTGCTCATACAAAATCTGTACCAAACCTGAAATGTCATTTGTGATTCGTAAAGGATTAACTCAGTTCACAGTCGAATATAGATCGCTCAGTATCTCAAGTCTGTTCAGCTAGACTGTTCAGTTAGACTGAGACTGATTATATTGTAGCTATATTTATGTACCTTTGTGGTTTAACTCCATCTATTCTATCAAAGCTTTTAAACATGTGGAACATTACAATTAGGTCAACCCCCCTAATCTTCTACACTTAAGGAAACACATATTTAATCTAAGCAAACCATCAAATTAATCTGTCCCCAGTTACCCAACCATTATTTGATAGATCTGAGAGTGTATAGCAACTCCTATTGATTGAATAATCTTTGGTTGACCTATGGCAGTCCCAGCTGAATTATTTACCCTCCTGTAGTTTATTTTTGTGGATTCATATTATTTTGCCTCCTCTTGGTCTCTCTGGACTTTTAGTTAGCAGAGATAATGGATTGGTGATTCTTGGAAATATTACTTGGTTATTTTTTTCCCCACTGGTTTGAATCCATTTAACTCCAGGAGGCTCCGAGTCTTTGGGGATTTCGGGAAGTGTTGATAATGATGATTGGCAATTGAGATCCCACGGTGCTTTAACTTCCCATTTCTTCTTTAATAACTTTAATGCTTTTCTTCAAAGTAACAGACAAAAAAAAATCAATTACTATTTGTTGCTACTGTTACTATCATGATTCATTTTCATGGTTGAATTATTTCACAACCTGGCCATTAGCTGAAAGAAAAGCAGAAAAGGTTTGCATTTATTTTGTGCCTTTCAGCACTACAGTGCATGCTAGAGTGCTTTATGGCCAAGTACTTTTGCAATGAAGCCACTGTTGGAATACAAGCAACTACAGACATCAATATCCACACAGCAAAGTCTAACAAAGTCCTCAGGTAGCCAATAGGATAATGAAAAATTAACCTACAGTCTAAATGTTCTTCCTTGATGAGGGTTGTCTTTCAGACTGGAGGCCTGTAACCAGTGGAGTGCCACAAGGATCGGTGCTGGGTCTGCTACTTTTTGTTATTTGCATAAATGATTTGGATGCGAGCATAAGAGGTACGGTTTGTAAGTTTGCAGATGACACCAAAATTGGAAGTGTAGTGGACAATGAAGAGGGTTACCTCAGATTACAACAGGATCTTGACCAGATGGGCCAATAGGCTGAGAAGTGGCAGATGGAGTTTAATTCAGATAAATGCGAGGTTCCGCATTTTGGGAAAGCAAATCTTAGCAGGACTTATACACTTAATGGTAAGGTCCTAGGTCCTAAGAGACCTTGGAGTGCAGGTTCATAGCTCCTCGAAAGTGGAGTCGCAGGTAGATAGGATGGTGATGAAGGTGTTTGGTATGCTTTCTTTTATTGGTCAGACTATTGAGTACAGGAGTTGGGAGGTTATGTTGCGGCTGTACAGGATATTGATTAGACCACTGTTGGAATATTGCGTGCAATTCTGGTCTCCTTCCTATTGGAAAGATGTTGTGAAACTTGAAAGGGTTCTGAAAAGATTTACAAGGATGTTGCCAGGGTTGGAGGATTTGAGCTATAGAGAGAGGCTGAACAGGCTGGGGCTGTTTTCCCTGGAGTGTCGGTGGTTTAGGGATGACCTTATAGAAGTTTACAAAATCATGAGGGGCATGGATAGGATAAATAGACAAAGTCTTTTCCATGGGGTTGGGGAGGTCCAGAACTAGAGGGCATAGGTTGGGTTGAGAGAGGAAAAGATATAAAAGAGACCTAAGGGACAACTTTTTCACGCAGAGGGTGGTACGTGTATGGAATGAGCTGCCAGAGGATGTGGTGGAGGCTGGTACAATTGCAACATTTCAGAGGCATTTGGATGGGTATATGAATGGGATGGGTTTGGAGCGATATGGGCTGGGTGCTGGCAGGTGGGACTAGATTGGGTTGGAATATCTGGTCGGCATGGACGGGTTGGACGGAAGGGTCTGTTTCCATGCTGTACATCTCTATGACTCAATGACTCTATATGTTATCTGTCTCACCAAAATGAACTAGTTCAGTTCTAGTTTTTAATGTACAGCAGAAAATATTAATAGCTTTCAGAATTTGATGGAGTTAATGACATCCCAGACACAGTGGAAAAAACTCAGACCTCCATGAGCAAATCCAAATAAATAGAAACAGAAATAGGCTATTCAGCCCCTCAATCCTGCTCCATCGTGCAATAGAATCATGGCTGACCTGACCTTCCTTACATCTTCTTACCAGGAAAATATTGCTTCCTTATGAATTTCACATATTCCCACCCCACCCTGTATCCTGGCTGCAATTCATTCAAAACCTTTTGATGAAATGTGAACATTTTGTTGAATTAACTGAAAGAATTGAAGAACAAATATTAAGAAGGGGCCAATAAACACAATAGGATTTCTTATGTTCTGACTTCAGTTCAAAGCCCAGAAATTCAACTTTGCTGAGTTCTCTACAGCTAACAATCTGGTTTGAATCAACATTCTGAACTATACTCTCCAAGTTCCAGCATGCATTTTTAACATTTTAGTCTGCGGAAATAAATCTGAATACAGCGTACCAATTTCTTTCAATTGGCACCACAGTGTAGTGGAATCTATTTTAATCTTGAACTTGTAACATCTAATTATGAATGTAGACATCAGTGAATGTGATCTATTTCCATTTCCCTGATCAAACCTCCTCTAGTTTGAACACTGCAATCAAATCTTTGAATCTGTTTTTCTCTCAGGGAAGGTGCTCCAGGTTCTTCAGAATCTTGTCAAAAGCGTAGCCTTTCATCCTTCATACCATCTCAGTGAATCTCCTCTGACTTTTTCCCATGGTATTGGTTACAGTTCCTGCAACAAGGCATCAAAAACCCGACACAGTGGGTGGAATCTTGTAGGGGTGTGAAAGGTATGGATGTGAGGGATTTGTGATAGAATCAAGTGAGAAGTGCAGTGAGGCCAGTCTCAATATCAAGAGAAACATTGAATTCTTTAAGCATTTGCTGAACAGTGTGGCGAGTTTCTCACTACAGTGTAACGAGTTGTAAATAAAGGGGGGGTCATCATTTGTTAAGTGATGTATTAACACCACAACTTGCTTCATTAATTTCACAGACTCCCTACAGTATGGAAACAGCCCATTTGGCTCAGCAAGTCCACACCGACCCTCTGAAGAGTATCCCACCCAGAACCATTCCCCTCCTCTATCACTCTACATTTCCTCTGACTAATACACCAAACCTACACATGCCTGAACACTGTGGGCAATTTAGCATGGCCAATTCACCTAACCTGCACATCTTTGGACTGTGGGAAGAAACCAGAGCACCTGAAGGTAACCCACACAGACACAGGGAGAAGGTGCAAACTCCACATAGACAGTTGCCCAAGGCTGGAATCGAACCTAGGTCCCTGGCACTGTGTGCTAACAACTGAGCCACTGTGCCACCCCTAATGTTCAGCTTCTGACCTTACCAAATGCAGCAAAGGTGCCAGATGGTGAGAATTCTCAATATGGAAGTCAGAGCAGGCACTTGGAGACTTCAGCTCACCACTGGTTGCAAACACCGTCCATGTTATTGTGTATCAACATCATCCCTGGACACCAGCTGTACACACACACTCCTCACCTTGGACATTGGCATCAGACATTTGCCAACACACTCATGATCTTCATGGCACACATCTAATTCATTTGCAGCACACCTGAGAAGCCCAGAACTGCATTGCAGTGTGCAGCATTGAAAGACTGCTGCTTGGACCCTTTTGCGTACATCAACAGACTGCTAGCTCATAGACTGGACCAGACTGCATCTCAGGGCTATTCCCCTAGCACTTGAGTAGTTAGAGAGTGATATTTTGCAAAAGAAATTACCTATTCTGTGCAATTTGTGAGACTGCATATTCGAGGTGTGTCTATTCCTTGGAATCACAACAAGGCCATGGTGATCACCATATAGTCAGCCCTGCCATCATGCACATTTCGTCAACACAAATAAGCTATAATACGATTGAAGAATTTAGGCCATTATTTGTAGAATGTGACCTTTCCTTGGCTATAGCATGATTCTGGTCCCATTGGTTTAAATGGTGCTGCTATTATGTGATTTTGTTATAATGCAGGGATGGAACTATTGCATTGTATCAGAACAGACTGTAGTTATTTCAACCTGTGTGAACATGTATCACAATTCCAGGAAAGGTGGGACCCAAACCTAGACCTTCTAACCAAATGACAGAAACATTAGCACTGCACCACAAGAGCTTATGGTCGTTACAATAACCCCAGTCTCGGTGAGTTGGGAAAAAGGTTACACGAGCAAAAGATTTTACGATCAAAATACACCGTGACATTCCTATAGAAAGGAAGTCGGTTCAAAGTGATATGACACAGCAAAAATCTAACATTTCAGAAATTGAACCCAAAGTCCCAAGATTAGTAAAATCCACAGGATTGAAGATGTTCATTATACAGAGGCACTTACCCAGGCAAGACTAAACAATCAACTATTGGAACTTAAAACTGACATAAAATAAATTTTAAATGAATTACTGGACTTGGAATTTTGTTTTTTTTCAGATGCAGAACTGAAACA
The DNA here is from genome assembly GCF_020745735.1 of Hemiscyllium ocellatum. Lineage (NCBI taxonomy): Eukaryota > Metazoa > Chordata > Chondrichthyes > Orectolobiformes > Hemiscylliidae > Hemiscyllium > Hemiscyllium ocellatum. The sequence goes on along the minus strand of NC_083421.1, from coordinate 27,521,000 downwards.
AGATCTTCTCCAAGCTCCAAGTGTAAAACTTCATGGATCAGAGGCAACCAAATTTCCATCATGGGAAAGATTACTGTCATGCCAATAGAAAGCATAGAAAGCTTGTACATAACCCATAACCAGAAATGCTCAAATTCAATGTGAAGAATTGCAACAGATCTACAGCTAAATCACAAAGAGAATGAATTGTGAAGTCATGAGAAGTCTGAAGTTTTAGGGCTGAATTTCGTAGGGTGTCCCATATTCAATGTTGAAAGCAACTTTTCACATCATCTTAATCCAGAAAACAGTCTGCATTTGTTTAGTCCAAAGAAAGTCCCTCACCCATATTGTTATCCGAAAGGTAAAGCAAGAGTTTGACCAATGTTACAAGAAGTTATCTCACCTGTAACCAAACCGACAAGATGGTATTCAGCTATAGCTCCAATGTAAACCTACCAGCTCTAAAGTGGTGCAGCTAATATCAGCCTACCCTGAGATCTCAGGCATGATTGTAGGTTAAAGCTGATACATCCCTCCAATCAGAAGCAAGAATGTGATTGCCAACATCATTGATCCTAGAGACTAGGTGAATTCCATTCTTATGAGAAATAACATTGAAAACAAGCAAAAGCTCAGATATTCAAATTCTAAAGGTCACTAATGCATGACAGTAAACTGTAAAGGAAAAAAAAATTCAGAAATTTCAGGCAATTAAAGAGGTCTTCCAAAAGATTCCAGCACTCCAAACTGATAAATTAAAAGTAGAGACTCAGTCACTGGACTGAGCAGGACATAACATGACGTGTGGGAAAAGGACATACCGAAGTGAAATTGCAAGCTGTAGTTAGCAGAAGAGGTATCCCTGAGGGAGATCCCAAACTTCAGGTCAAACTTAAATGGCACAGCCTTCAAATACGAACAGTTGAAACAACAACGGTGTTGCTGAGTTCAGGCTGCAAATTAGCCAACTGTTGATGCAACTCTATCACTGTCAGATAATGATTCAAAGGATGCCAATGAGAAAATGTGTGAGATATTGGATTATTTAAAGAAGGAAATTCAAATTACAAGAAATCAAACAGGAAGCTGGAATCCAGTGGAAAACAGGTGTACAGACTAAATGGAAGAGAAATATAAGCTGCAAAATCCCAATGCAAAGCTTGAGGGGAGGTACCATTTGGTCAAATCCTGACTGCAGTGTGCTCTTGTAGCTCAGCCGAAGACACGCCATCCACTTCCACTAAGCAACACCGGAAATAATGTTTTTGAAAACAGGAATACAAAGAAAAAGACACTTGAAATGTTTAGTTTAATTTTAAAAGTTGATTTTTTTTTCCTTTAGTCATGAGAACATTATTTATCAGAACAATTACATTGATATGTAGAGGCTTCATTTCTAAAGAAAAGGATTTCCGTTATTGCATTTTTCTAAATGGACATGGACCTACACATAGATGAGTATGGGTACACAATTATCCAGAGTGTCACATCATTTACAACTGCACAACAGCCACAGTAATGAGAACCAATATATCAGCCACCGCACATGGTATAATCTAATAGAAACATTCAAAGAAAAATTGTGTCAGGCCAGAAGTGTGATTACTTCAGACTTTGAACATCCACAAGCCAAAATTTGCATCAAACTTCCACAGAAGCTACAGTGTTACAGCAGGAGAGTCACTGTCACTGAGATTTAAGAGAAGCTTTCTGTTATTAAAATGTTGACTTCTGTACAGCATCTTTCATCTGGAAAATATCCCAATGGGCTCCGCAGAGCTGATAAAGATACCTGGTGGCAGCAGAAGAATCAGTAGGCATGTAAAATTGATAAAGTAGGTTTTGTGATGGCTTTTTAACATTGATAAAAGAGGTAGCAATGAGAAATTATTCCAAACAATGGATTGAGTTCATTCAAATTATTGCTGCCATTGTTGGAGCTGGGGAAAGAGAAGGAACAAAATCAGAAAAGGACCAGAAAAACTCAGCAGATCTGGCAGCATCTGTGGAGAAAAAGCAGAGACCAAGAGAACTGTGCTGATAGTGCAGGAATCCCCTGGGGTTCCACTTATTCACTTTCATGTGAAGTCATTGGTTCCTCTGTTGGGTGAAATCACAACCAAATTGTGGTACCATGGACAGCTCAGTTGCAAAAGAGGGAAGGAGGAAGAAAGGAACTCTAAAGCAGCAATCTATTACATGCCATCATATCTGTTAGTGAGCAAACCAATAGAAGTGGGCAAACAACCACAAAGCTGGGAAGGTGATCTTAGGAGAGAGGATATTAGATTTCAAAGGATTCAGAACCAGTTCTTGTGAAGGGGACTTGTACAAGTGAGACTGACTATGTTTGAACTGGGATGAATATCCTCTTGAGGAGTTTTTTTTAGATCTTTTAGGGATTGTTGAAACAAGATTGATGGGGGGGGAAGGAAACCTGAGATTAGATTTACTTAGAAATACAGAGTGTGGCATTGAAGACTGAAAATTAGGGAGTGGGCCTGTAAGACAAAAGAAGCAGAGGTTAAAATGTGTTCACCAGGCAAAGTCTTTTCTCTGGGGTCAGGAAGTCCAGAACTAGAGGGCATAGGTTTAGGGTGAGAGGAGAAAGATATAAAAGAGACCTAAGGGGCAACTTTTTCATGCAGAGGATGGTACGTGTATGGAATGAGCTGCCAGAGGATGTGGTGGAGGCTGGTACAATTACAACATTTAAGAGGCATTTGGATGGGTATATGAATAGGAAGGGTTTGGAGGGATATGGGCCAGGTGCTGGCAGGTGGGACTAGATTAGGTTGGAATATCTGGTCGGCATGGACGGGTTGAACCGAAGGGTCTGTTTCCATGCTATACATCGCTATGACTCTATGACCGTCGGAATTTGGTTGGATTGAAAGGTACATATATGAATTCAAGGAAAATAGCAAACTCAGATAGGCATATGAATAAATGATATAGTTACTATAACAGAAATGTGGTTTAAAAATAGCACATCAACATCTGGGTCAAAATCCTGGAAGTCTATCCCTAAAGAATTGTGGGTCAGCTTACCACCACCTTCTCAAGGGCAATAGGAATAGGCAATAAATGCTAGTCCAGACAGCAATGCTCACGTCCCACGAGTAAATTGATAACAAAATCCTTTCAAGTGGAGTTTTCAAGCATCATAGAGAGAAGGATTAAACAAGAGCAAGTGTAGCATTATTATTTAAGGAATCAATTACAGCTTTGAACAAATAAATGAATCACCAAATGAGGCCGTATGGATTGATTTCAGCAATAATAATGGGACAGGTAAACTACTAGGAGCGTATAATAGACTCACAAATAGTATAACGAGATAGAAGAGAGAATGCATAGTCACATTTCTGACTGCAAAAACAAAAGGGTAATAACAGTTGAGGGTTTCAGCTAGTCTAATATCACCTCGAATGCAAAACATGTGATTGGAACAAAAAGCACAAAACTCTTGAACTGCACTCAAGAGAACATGTTTTAGCCCATGTAGGACAAACTCAATAAGAATGGGGCACAATTTTACATTCAGTCTTAGGAGATAAACCTGGGCAAGTGGATTAGGTTGAACTGGGTGACCATTTTGGAGGTAATGATCATAATTAAGCTACATTTTGAATTATTATGCAAAAGGGAAAATTTCTATGAAGCCGGGAGGTGATCTGTCAAAACTGGACTGGAAGCAGATACTTGAAGGAAAGTTGGTGACAAATCAATGGGAAGCATTCAAACATGAGCTTCTATGGCACAATGCTGATATGTCACAACAAAGAAAAAGGGTGAAATTGCCAAATCTAGAGCTCCTTGGTCATCCAAACTTATTCAAACCAGAAGCACATGTAGGCCATTTCGTCCCTCAAGCTGTTCTACCATTTAATATGATTATAATCTCAAATCCAAATTCTCAGCTAGCCCCGCTCACCATTCACTCACTTGCTTATCAAGAATCTATCAATCTCTGCCTTAAAAGAATTAAAAGACACTTTTAATAGTTATGCTGCCTTCTCAGGGAGAGAGATGCGAAGACTCACACACCTCTGAAAACAGTTTTACCTAATTTCAGACTCAAATAGACAATCCTTTAGTTTTAAATCGTGAAATTCAAGGTCTACATTTTCCACAACAGACCTATCAAGACTCTTAGGATCTTCAAAGTTTCATTCAAGTTGCCTCTTACTGTCCTAAATAGTTACATGCCCAAACTATCCAACCTCTCCTTATTAGAAAACTCACATGTTCCAGATATTAGTCCAATCTTAACTGCTCCAAAACCTTTACATTCTTAAATAAGGTGCAGTAATTGGAATGATATCAACTTGGCAGACCTCATAGAAAATGAGTCCTCTGATTAGATCTGTTAACCTGGTTACCAAAATTCATCAAGCCAAAGTACAAAGGGATCTGGCAGTGCTAGTCGAGGATTCTCTAAAAGTAAATATGCAGGTTGAGTCCGTGATTAAGAAAGCGAATGCAATGTTGTCATTTATCTCAAAGGGATTGGAATATAAAAGCAGAGATGTGCTACTGAGACGTTATAAAGCTCTGGTTAGGCCCCATTTGGAGTACTGTGTCCAGTTTTGGTCCCCACACCTCAGAAAGGATATACTGGCACTGGAGCGTGTCCAGCGGAGATTCACACGGATGATCCCTGGAATGGTAGGTCTAACATACGAGGAACGGCTGAGGATCCTGGGATTGTATCCATTGGAGTTTAGAAGATTAAGGGGAGATCTAATAGAAACTTACAAGAGAATACATGGCTTGGAAAGGGTGGACGCTAGGAAATTGTTTCCATTAGGCGAGGAGACTAGGACCCGTGGACACAGCTTTAGAATTAGAGGGGGCCAATTCAGAACAGAAATGCGGAGACATTTCTTCAGCCAGAGAGTGGTGGGCCTGTGGAATTCATTGCCGCAGAGTGCAGTGGAGGCTGGGACATTAAATGTCTTCAAGGCAAAGATTGATAAATTCTTGATGTCAGAAAGAATTAAGGGCTACGGAGAGAATGCGGGTAAGTGGAGTTGAAATGATTGAATGGTGGAGTGACTCGATGGGCTGAATGGCCTTACTTCTATTCCTATGTCTTATGGTCTTAGGGAGTCCTGAGTAAAAGATTTAAACAGAAATGTCAGGGAATCTGTTCACTCCAGGAACCATTTCTGAGTTAGCTGGACCAATGCCATGTACCGCACCCGTGTAAACAAAGGGTGATTGGTCATGGGATATCAGCCTTCATAGAGTTATTTCAAAGGAGTGACAAATACTTTGCACAGTATTTCAGATAGGAGTTAATCTCTATCCTGTATGACTGAAACATAACCTCTCTAGTTCTATATTCAGTTCTCCTTAAAATAAAAGAGAACATTTTATTACCTTTCCTTATTACTTGCTGTATGGACATTTTAACCTTTCTTTCAATTTATGCATGAAAACATGAAGATCCCTCTGTAACTCAGAAATCTGTAATTTCTCACCATTTAGATAATCTGCTTCTTTATTCACTCTTCCTGCCAAAAGGCACAACTTTGCTTTTTCTTACATGGTACTCCATTTTCCAGATCTTTGTCTACATAACGTGCCTATATTGTTTTGGAGCATCATTATGGGATTTTGACAACTTACTTCCCTACCTATTATTGTGTCATGAGCAAATGTTGCAGACATACTTTCCATCTCTTCATCCATGTTGATTGGAAGCTGTTAAGGGTCAGCACTGATCTTTATGCCACACTATTTGCTACATCTTGCCAATCAACAAAAGACATGTTTGCGGCTACTCTGTGCTTCCTTTAGCTAGTCAACCTTCTATTCATGTCAAATTGCGATCCCTTACACCTTGAGCATTTATTTTTCCACAATAATCTGCGATGAGACACTTTATCAAATGCCTTGAGGAAATTTAAGTGCAGTGAATTCACTATTAGAGAGTCATAGAGTCAGAGAGATATACAACACGGAAACATATCCTTTGGTCCAACTTATCCATGTCGACCAAATATCCTAAATTAATCTAGTACCATTTGCCAGCACTTGGCCTAAATCCCTTTGAACCCTTCCTATCCGTATACCCATTCAGATGCATTTTAAATGTTGCAATTGTACCAGCCTCCACCTTATCCTTTGACAGCTCAATCCATACACCACCACCCTCTGCATGAAACTGTTGCCCCTTAGGTTCCTTTTAAATCTTTCCCCTCTTACCCTTAATCTAGTTCTGGACTCCCCCAACCTAGGGAAAAGACCATGTCTATTTATCCTATCCATTCCCCTCATGATTTTATAAACCAATATCAGACCACCCTTCAACCTCTGACACTCCAGGGAAAACAGCTCCAGCCTATTCAGCCTCTTCCTGTATCTCAAACCATCCAAATCTGGCAACATCCTTGTAAATCTTTTCTGAATTCTTTCAATTTTCACAACATCTTTCCTATTGGATGGAAATCAGGATTGCACACAATATTCTAAACGTGTCCTAACCAATGTCCTTCACAGCTGTAATGTGACCTCCCAACTCCTACACTCAATGCTCCAGCCAATAAAGGAAAGCATGCCTTCTTCATTATCCTCTCTACCTTTGACTCCACTTTCAAGGAACAATGAACCAGCACTCCATGGTCACTTTGTTTAGCAATACTCCCAGGATCTTACCATTAAATGTATAAGTCCTGCCCTGATTTGCTTTTCCAAAATGCAGCACCTCACATTTATCTAAATCAAACTTCCATCTGCCAATCCTCAGTCCTCCATCTGATCAAGATCCCACAGTACTCTGAGGTAACCTTCTTCGCTGTCCACTACACCCCCATTTATCCTCAGCATATATTACATCTTCAAAGAACTTCATTAAATTGGTTAAACATAAATTTGCCTTTCAGAAAAGTATACAGATTCTGTCTAATTGTCTTGATCTTTTCCAAGTCCCTTGCTATAATTTCCTTAATAAAAACTCTGAACATTTTCCTTATGACAGCTTTTACACTAGCTGGAAAATTTCCTGTATTCTGTCTCCCTTCCTATTTGAGTCATGGAGTCACATTCACAATCATAGAATCCACACAATGTGGAAACTGGCCATTTGGTCCACACCGACCCTCCAAAGATTGTCCCACCCAGACCCGTTCCCTACCCTTTTCCTCTGCATTTCCCCAACTTGTGTACATAACCTACACATCCCTAAACACTATGGGCAAGTTAGATTGGCCAGTTCACCTGATCTGCACATCTTTGGACTGTGGGAAGAAACCGGAGCACCTGGAGGAAACTCACACTGACAGCAGCCCAAGGCTGGAATTGACTCCAGGTCCCTGGCACTGTGAGCCACCATACCATTCAACCACTAAGCCACTTCTAATCTAATAGACTATCCTTGAATTTATGGGATTATGGCAAATTAAAATGAACACATCAACTATTTGACTTGCCACCTCTTTTAAGAATGCAATTCACCTGGATTTGGGCACTTGTCAGTCATAACTCCAACATAGCATGGTTCATCCAATACAAGTTAATTAATTAAAAGCCTTTTTTTGTTTATCCAATTGAGTCCTTACAGTCAAACATTTCACTCTTACATTTAGTTCCACATTTCTGGTTATTGCACTTCACTTTAATTCCTCCCTCCCATCCATTTCCTGATGTCTGGTTTTCCCTCAGTGTAAGGGTGAAATGTTCCACTCCAAGGATTAAATTGGGGAAACAAAAAGACTTTGAATTAATTACTTTGTACTGGATGAACTAAGGAACCTGTTGGAGCTATGACTGACAAGTGCCCAAGTCCAGGTGAATTTCATTCTGGGGTAATAAAGAGATGACAAGTCAAATAGTTGATTTGTTAATTTTAATTTGTTGAGACTCTGTCATGGTGATGTCAGTCGCCCTAGAAATCCAGAACTGCAGGCTAATGTTTTGGAGATGTGGGTTCACATCTCACCATGGCAGATGGCAAAATTTGCATTTAAAAAAGCTAAGTATGCTAGCCCTACAGCAACTATATAACCACAGGTGACTATTATACAAATTAGTTTGTTTCACTATTGTTCCTTATGCTCTGTTCACAGGGTCCAGCCTCCAATTGATTCCAGGACTACAGCAATCTGCTTGACTTTTAACTGCTATCTAAAGTAATAACGGTCTACACCACAGGAAAAGAAATGCTTCAGCCCATCGGATTTACACCAATCAAAAAAAACTATCTAACTATTCAAATCCCATTTTCCAACACATGACCTATTGGTTCTGGTCAATTAGGGAATGGCAATAAGTTCAGGCCTAGCAAGTGAATTCTCACATTCTATGAAATAATATCAAAGAAATACTGTTTCTAGGATGTTATTCATATCCTCAATTCCTTAATAAAAAGGCTAGAATGTGGGTACAGCAAATAATACGAGAGGTAATAAAATATTCACTTTTATTGTTACGAGAACCGAAATTAGAAATAAGGACTTTATGTTTCAGTCATATCGGGCACAAATGAACCCATCTCTGAAATACTGTGTAAAATACTGGTCACCCCTTATTTAAGAATGTGAACAGTGGTGAGAAATACCAATTCAATTTAACAGTCATCCCTTTATTTTCCATTATCACTTCTTTTCCATTATCTTTTCATTATCTCCAGACTCACTTTCTGTTGGTCAAATACTGACTTTCTTCACTCTTTTCTTTTTAAAATATTTATATGAACTTCTAATATTCTTTAAACATTTATCGCTAGTTTTCTCTTGCCCCCTCTTTCTCCTCTCTTTATTAATTTTTAAATTAAAATTTGATGTTGCCATGTGCTGTCCAATCTCTTGACGTTCCACTTGTGTGTCTGAACCATTATATACTTTCGTCTAAATTTGGTACTATCTTGAACATTTTGGGCTAATTTTGGGCAGATGGTGAGTCTGACCTTTGGAATTGCTAACATTGGAAGAGGAGAAGGCCATTTATCGCACTGGGCTATCACCACCCTTTAATGCATTGATGATTGATCAAACAATTAATTGTCATTTTCCCATTACTGAAACTTTAGAAATCACAGGCCAGGTTCACCAAATCTCTCTGCTTAGGAAGTTCCCATCACCCTGGGAATAAGTTTGTGAACATTCAAAGTATTCCTCAATGGCAATAATATCTTTCCTGTGATTAGAGAATCACAACTGTACACACTACTCCAGGTGTGGTCTAACAAAGCTCTGATATAATTGAGTAGGAGAAAGTGAGGACTGCAGATGCTGGAGATCAGAACTGAAAAATGTTTTGCTGGAAAAGCGCAGCAGATCAGGCAGCATCCAAGGAGCAAGAGAATCGCTGTGGCTGATCACTTTAACTCCCCCTCCCATTCCGCCAAGGACATGCAGGTCCTTAGCCTCCTCCATCGGCAGACCATGGCAACACGACACCTGGAGGAAGAGTGCCTCATCTTCCACCTAGGAACCCTCCAACCACAAGGGATGAATGCAGATTTCTCCAGCTTCCTCACTTCCCCTCCCCCCACCTTATCTCAGTCACAACCCTCAGACTCAGCACCGCTTTCTTGACCTGCAATCTTCTTCCCGACCTCTCCGCCCCACCCCGTCACCGGCCTATCACCCTCACCTTTACCTCCTTCCACCTATCGCATTCCCAACACCCCTCCCCCAAGTCCCTCCTCTCTACCTTTTATCTTAGCCTGCTTGGCACACCTTCCTCATTCCTGAAGAAGGCCTTATGCCCGAAATGTCGATTCTCCTGCTCCTTGGATGCTGCCTGACCTGCTGCGCTTTTCCAGCAATACATTTTTCAGCTCTGATATAATTGAAACAAGACTTCACAGCTTCTGTACTCAAATCCTCTTGGAATAATGGTTAAAATTCCACGAGCCTTTCTAACAGCTTGCTACATGTGGATTCCTTTCGTGACTTACCATCAGCACCAAGTTCCTTTGTATATCTGCACTTTCAGAACTCATACTCCATAAAAGGTGCTATGCACGTCTGTTGACCAAAGTGGATAATTTTAACATCATGTTCTACTTTTCATGTGCTTTTCCATTCATTAAGTCTAACCAAATCCTCCTGAAGCCTTCCATTTTCTTCACAAAATTCATTCCCACTTCTGTGTATCATCACAAATTTGAAAATATTATATTTGGTCCCCATCGCTTGTTGTAAGTTGTTGTTGTATGTTGTGAACAGCGAGGGCCCAAGTACTGATCCTTGTGGTACCCCACTAGTCGCAGTCTGCCAATGTGAAAATGACCCACTTATTCCGAGTCCCTGTTTTCTGTCTGTCAGCCAATCATTAAGGCCTTCGAGGAAACACAAGGAGTGGTGCATGTGGAGATGGCAAATTTTGTGTCTGCAAGGTATGTGGTTTGCTCCCAGTCAAGGGGACTACAGTCACAGAATTGTTGAGCTGCAACAGAAAATGGAAGTGGTGCAGTGTGAGCAAATAAGGGGGCAAACTCTTTGCAGTGCAAAGTCAAGGAAGTAGAAAGGGAGGAGGGTTCACTCAAGGAGGTCATACTCATCAGGCTTTTCCAAAAGTATTTCTCCCATCACCTATCTAATGGTGAACATGTCTTATCCAGCTTCATGTCAAGCAGTAAAACAGATTGAAACATGAAAAGTCCATTCAAGGGGATAACATAGAACATAGAACATTAGAGCACAATACAGGCCCTTCGGCCCTTGATATTGTGCCAACCTGTGAGTGGCACAGTAGTTAGCACTGTTGCCTCACAGCGCCAGAGAACTAGGTTCAATTCCCGCCTCAGGCAACTGATTGTGTGGAGTTTGCAAATTCTCCCTGTGTCTGCGTGGGTTTCCTCCAGGTGCTATATCTATCCTATACTCTTGCATTTTCATTCATATGCCTATCCAATTACCATTTAAGTGCCCTTAAAGTTGGCAAGTCTACTACTGTTTCAGGCAGTGTGTTCCATACCCCTACTTCTCTCTGAGTAAAGAAACTACTTCTGACATCTGTCTTATACATATCACCCCTCAATTTAAAGCTATGTCCCCTTGTGCTAGCCATCACTATGTGAGGAAAAGGATCTCACTGTCCACCCTATCTAACCCTCTGATTATCTTGTATATCTCAATTAAGTCCCCTCTCAATCTTCTTCTCTCCAACAAAAACAGCCTCAAGTCCCTCAGCTTTTCCTCATAAGACCTTCCCTCCATATCAGGCAATATCCTAGTAAATCTCTTCTGAAGTCTTTTCAAAGCTTCCACATCCTTCCTATAATTCAGTGACCAGAATAGTACGCAATACTTCAAGTGCAGCCACACCAAAGTTTTGTACAGCTGCAGTATGACCTTACAGTTCCGAAACTCAATCCCTCTACCAGTAAAAGTGAACACACTGTATGCCTTCTTAACAACCCTATCAACCTAGGTGGCAACTTTCAGGGATCTATGTAAATGGACACAGATATCTCTCTGCTCATCTACACCACCAAGAATTTTATAATTCACTCAGTATTCTGCATTTCTGTTGCTCCTTTCAAAGTGAATCACCTCACACTTTTCTGCATTAAACTACATTTGCCACCTCTCAGCTCAGCTCAACAGCATTACCCACACTCCACTGACCTCAGTGTCATCTGCAAATTTACTAATCCATCCTTCTGCATCCTCATCTAGGTCATTTATAAAAATGACAAACAAGACTGTCCTCAAAACAGATCGTTGCAGTACACCACTAGTAACTGAACTCCAGGATGAGCATTTCCCATCAACCACCACCCTTTATCTTCTTTCAGCTAGCCAATTTCTGATCCAAATTCTGATCAAGATCATTCTTTTTTGCAGTTTATGCATGGATGCATTAATCCCTACCCATTCTGAAACTTACCCCTTGTTGAATTTGAACCCTTGGCTGCAATGAACTGCCTCAGGGCTTTTAATATCGTTCTCCCAAGTGATCATTCTCTATGTTAAAGTGACGTACAATGAGTGCTCTCAATAAATGCTGGAAAAAAAAAGTTCTCTGTGAAGCTACCAGTGTGATAACAGGCATTAAGGAAGTGAGGACAGGAGAGAGAAAGAGAGACAATAAGTCTTCAACAATCCAAAGTTTGTAAATTTCTATCTGCCTGTCAGTTGGAAAGAGCTGCAGCCGTAATCTGAACCAAATCCCTTTAATGCAGTCTTTCTGATAGCTCTATAATTTTAATTGAAGGATATGAGCAAGAGGTGAATTTATCATTTAAATTGCAGAGCAACAGTCAAAATTCTTTCTCTTTACCATCAGCTACGACATCTCCCAGTCTTTTTTCTTATGAAAATGAATCAGCTTTCATGGACCTTGTAATTATAATCACATCAGCTTCTGGTCTAATGCATTTCAACTTTGCTGAATTGCCATTTTTGAACTACATTTCTAAGCTGTTATCTCAAATGGCCTTTTATAAATTAAAGTGCTGAAAAAAAAAGGAATTTTGGTATGCTTCTCATTGACACAGTCTGAGTCGATAACACCTTTCACCATGTTAATTAAAGTATAATGGGACCATTCAAGGTGGTGGGGGAGGTGGTTTTGCATAGGGAGCCAGATTAACAATTGTGACTCATTGAGTAATGTTTTTAATTCAGTGTCAAGATTAAGACTTTTTGATCATTAAACTCGATATACTCTTCCTAGACAGCTTGGCTCGGCTTTTACGCCTCTGCACTCCAGCCTGTGATTTTCACACTCCCTTTAATGAGTGGAAAATTATGAGCTGTCGAGTGACAAAATGAAAACCCCAGCTTCCTGCTCCAAAGGAAGACACGAGCCTGATTCATTCCTGCATCATCCATTTGCTCGCATCGCTGATGCTTGTGGGGGACAGATAGCAAAGGACCTATTCACTTTGGTTGCAGCTTCTCTGAAGTGGATCTTACAGTAATGGCAAAAAGCCAACACTGGCCTGAGTAGCAGATCAATGTCTAAAAGATGTAAGATTCAGCTAACTGAATGACATAAAATCATAAAGCACTGAATGAGGCCAGTCAGCCCTTTGTGCTTAATCTTTGAAAGGTCTGTCCAAGTTGTTTCACCCCCCGCCCCCCACCCCCGATCCTTTTGCTATTGAATTCCTTGGGTCATGTACAGTGTGTAACTGTGCCACCATTTTGGTGTCCTCTGCAGTCAATCTTGCTGAATGGAAAGTATGCGAGTCATTTTCACCAGACTGTGCAAATTCAGCTTCATCTCTTTTGGCAATCTTAGTTTGCTGTTCCAATTGAAACATAAACTAATGCAAAAGAAAGATCTGCAAATGCTGGAGATCTAAAGCAAACAAAAACAGAAAGTGCTGAAGAAACTCAACAAGCCTGGAAGCATTTGTGGAGAGAGAACAGCATTAACCTTTCGAGTCGTAGAGTCATAAAGCACAGAAACAGACCCTTCAGTCCAACTTGTCCACACCAAGTTTCTCAAACTAAACTATTCCCACTTGCTTGCTTTTGGCCCATATCCCTCAAACTTTTCCTGTTCATGTACCTATCCAAATGTCTATTAAATGTTGTAATTATACCAGTCTCCACGACTTCTCTGGCAGTTCATTCTATGTATGAACCACTCTCTCTGTGAAAACGTCGCCCTTCAGATCCCTTTTAAATCTTTTGTCTCTCACTTTAAATATGCCTCCGAGTTCTGAACTTCCCATCTTAGGGAAAAAACCCTGACTATTTACCTTATCTATACCCCTGATGATTTTATAAATCTTTGCAAGATCACTCTTCAACCTCCTATACTCCTGTGAAAAAAATGTCCCATCGAATCCAACCTCTCCTTATAAGTCAAACCATCCATTCCTGCTAATATTCTGGTCAATCACTTCTGAACCCTCTCGAATTGAGTGATATCCCTTCGAGTGCAAGGTGACAAGCGCTGTTCACAGTATCCCGAAAAAAGCCTCACCACTGTCTTATACAGCTTCAATATAACGTCCCAACTCCTATACTCAATGATCTGAGCAATGAAGGCAAGCATGCTAAACACCTTCTTAACCATACTGTCAACTTGTGTTGCAATTTTCCAAGAACTATGTACCAGAACCCCTAGGTTTCTCTGTTCAACAACACTACCCAGGGCCCTACCCTTACCTATATAAGTTCTGCCCTTGTTTGTTTTACCTCAATGCAATGCCTTGCACTTATCCAAATTAAACACTACCTGCCACTCCTCAACCATTGGGCCAATTGATCAAGATCTCTTTGCAATCTGAGAACCTTCTTCACTGTCCACCATAACACCAATTTTGGTGTCATCTGCAAACTTACTAATCGTTCCTCCTAAATTTTCATCCGAATCATTTATATAAATGACCAACAACATTGGACCCAGCACCGATCCCTGCAGAATACCACTGGTCAGAGGCCTCCAATTGAAAAAGAACCTTCCAGTTCTGGGTGGAGTGAAGCTAAAGTATGGATCGAATCGTAACTTCTTTTTGTTGGTGTCAGTTCTGCTGGGTTTCTCACTGAGTTTCCCTCTGCCAGGGTTTCCTTGCCACATCTTAATCTACCTGACCCTTATGGCCCCATCCACACCCTCTCTCATTTGCTTCTACTCTTATTCTGCCAGTCGCCATTGTTTGGCTCTTGTGGAATTCAACAGCATTCCTGGGCTGGCACCATCTCTAAAATGCCAATGTGCACCCAGGTATGTACAGTGACTTTGCACAGTTCCAGACATCGGCCTCAGACATTGCAGATAACGCGAGATTAGTGCCCTGCATTGTGGGCAAGGACATGGAAGTCTTAATGGACACGATGGTGCAGGGGCAGGATTTCCTCTTCATCCAGGATCCCCAGCAGTGGAGGCATGATGGAAAGTTGATTGCCTTCTGGTCCATGAAGTTTTACACTTGGTTCTTGGAGAAGATCTTGTTTCAGTTCTGCATCTGAACTCTCTTCTGCATTTTGCTCGCTACAATACTGCAGCTTACTCCCAGTAAATTACTCACAGGCATGAAGGTAATCTGCAGATCAGGCAAGAATTGTTCACCTTAGGTCTTTAATTCAAAACTGGAACCACTCTAGGACACAATAATTAATGTGTAGATGATTCTTGTGTTTGAGCTCACTCAAAACCTGAGCTGCAGGTCATTGTTGGCTCCTTCTCTGAAACACATGGGAAAATGAGTCTTTCACGAAAATCCCCAGAAAATTAAGATCCTTTTCCAAGTAGCCAACACAGCACAACAACTCCCCCTGTTGATTAAAATCATCAGCATGAAAAATGTGAACTACTTTTCCTGCCTCAGGAGCCTCATCCTATTGAAGGGAGACATGGGTGATGAAATTCCTCCTCAGCCCTAATATGACAGCTCAATTTTTGGCCAGCTGAAGGAGAACATTTGATTTGTGTCTATACCTGGCTGATGCAATTCTATCGTAGCTCCTTTATTATTGAGTTGGACCAGTAATGTCCAATTGCATTTATGTTGATGCAGATTTGCAAGATTGCTCCTTTCCAATGCCTATAAATCACATAATAACAAGGGACAGAGGCATCCATTTATGACGTGCATTCCATAACCATAGAGAACTTTACTGCCAAAAAAGTGCGGAAAAGTACCATAGGAAGAGCAGAAACCAATTTGCACTTTGTAAGGTTTCATAAATGATAATCAGATAAAGAAAGATAATCTGTTTTAGGACCATTGACTGAGGTATAAATCCTGGGCAGTAGACTGGGTAGATTCCCTTGATATAATCGATCATGTGTCATGGGATCTCTTAAGTCAACTTGAGCGGACAGACTGACTTTGATGCAACATCTCATCCCAGAAGTAGCAGTGCACTGTAAAAACTGTATGGTTGTGCATTAGTCATTTCTACAACATCTCCAGTTGAATTAAACATCACAATGCTAGTTTATTACAAACTGCACAGGCAGTAATGTTGTTCTCTACACTGTACTACATTTTCCAATTTAATGGTTCAAAATAGATATTCAATTAACTAAGTTGCAAGTGTATTGGAGGAGAATTTGAGAAGTATTTGAATCTCTGGGGCTGATTGTACACTTATTATGTAATAGTTAAGATTATCTATCAGACATGAACAAAACTGGTTGTTTTGAGCAAGGACATAACAATAGTATCAAATTGTCTTTTTAGGTCAAGCAACCACAAGCCCAAAATTGGACATTCTAAATTGACTCGAAGCTGAAGAACTTAGGCCTGACAGAAAATTGACAAAATTAAATTATAAACAGCTATTGGGTACAAATAGAATTGAAAACCAAGGTCAAGGAGTTCACAATGTCTCAGACAACCCATTGCAACCAGCACAAGGGTTGTGTCTTGGAGAATTATCAATCAGACTTTCTGGCACCTTGACTTCCAGCCAATGCCTGAGGACACGTACTTTACACCTCACTGGCATGGCAAGAGTGAAAAAGTGTTGGTGCAACCCCAGTGGATGCTTTGAACCAAGCTCACGACTCCATTGGCTGAAAACCACAGAACATTCTGGAATGCCTCTGACAAGGAAGGTAAAAATACACAGCTGGAAGCTACCCTTCAGTGAAGACCTGCAGCAAGACTCATGGTGGAAGACCATGCAGCAACCTGGGAAGATCCTGGAGAAAATCTGCCCTGACCTGTGAGACCCACCTTCATGGAAGAGAGCCAGCCCTATGTCAGAGAGAAAGTGGATTCCAAAGCCCAGCTCAAACACATGGATCATTGCGGGTAATATCCTTTCTCAGATAGAGCTAGATAGAGAATAAATATTGTGGAAATTTGGGAAGTGCTCACACGCTGTTTCAAAAAAGAATATTTTGTTACTAAAAGCAAATTGAACTGCAAATCGAATTCTCTGTCCCTTTGTCCACCTCATCAACAATTGCATTTCAGTAAAGTACTTTTGCTTGCAAAATGTAGTAACAGTGTCATTAATGCTAGGTTCCAGCCACACCATTTTCTCTACATATCAGTTTGCATCAGTGCATTTCTAAGGTAAAGCAGAATTCTCACATGAGCAGGCTTTTCAAACAGATACGGAATCACAGAATCTCTACAGTGTGGCAGCAGGCCATTCAGCCCATCAATTCCACACTGACCCTCCGAAGAGCATGCCACCCAGATCCACCCTCCTGCATTCCCCATAGCTAACCCACCTAGCCTGCACATCCCTGAATCCTATGGGCAATTCACCTATACTGCACATCTTTGGACTGTAGTAGGAAACCAGCGCACCCAGAGGAAACCTATATAGTCACAGGGAGAATGAGTAAACTCCACAAAGACAGTTACTCGAGGCAGCAGTGCTAACCACTGAGCTATCATGGTGCCCTGATAGGCACATGAGCAGCAAATGCAGAGCACAGTAAATGATCATGGAAATTTAACACTAAATTGGGATAAATGCCGTTTTGGAGAAGAAAGTAAGGAGACAAATCTGCTTCACACTGTGAAAGGTTACAGAAACCCCTTGCCATCAGATAAGATCCTTAGATATACTGGTAAAAGGACAATCTGCTCAGAAAACACTGGGGGCACTCCCGCTTGGATGCAGCAACTTTCCATAAAGGACAATAAATAAGTGACCAGATCATTTGACATTTTATGCTTTGTTTGAGGGTTATGTACTTTCTAGGTTAGAGGGAAAAATCTTCTGGCTTGCAATAGCATCTTTACCATCTATCTGAGAGGACAGAACTTATTTATTTACTTATCTAGCTGCTTTTATTCATTTCAGAATTCTTTGTTTGAATTTCCTCTGTGAAAACGGGCTATCATAGTACACCAGTACACCAGTGACAATGTTACAAAAGTACTTTCCTGTATATAAACCATTTTGAGATATTCCAACGATGTGAGCAGCACTACATCAAAGTCAGTCTTTTCTCTTACCTCCTTTGATTCAGTCATTATAAAAATCAAGTGGTTGGTCTCTCAACAGAAGTTAAATAAACTTACAAGTGCTCTGAAAATCAGTACACGAACAGTTAATCAGTTTTGTTTTTGCATTTCCTTGTTCCTGTGATTATGCAGCCCTCTCAAATCAAGTTGACATTCTCGCAAGGACTCCGTCACCACTTCCAATTTTACTGTGAAAATAAGCAGTTTCATACATTAAATTATACAACTAGTTATTTGTGCTACGGAAATTAATCGTCACCAGTACAAAACCTCATAAAAGTATTTGAAATTAATTATTTCCAGGCAATTTGCATCTGAAGTTTTCATTATTCAAGTTTCTAAATTTATCAGTGCAATTTAAATACTCGCATTTCCTTCCCCATATAACCCTGCCCTCCTTGTGAATCAATTTTCATTTCAATCATACCCCATCTTCCGTTCTTTGATAGCTCCTTTTTTCATTGTGCTGGATACTCTATAAATTGCAACCAAGGGAATTTGAACCTGGCCCTGGAATATTTAAGGGTGTGAAAGATTTCACGTTGCTACTTTGAAATATTTGATAGTAATGCTACATCAAAGGTCATTTCTAAGCTCCAATGAAGATGCTGCATTCAGTAAGCTTCCTGATGCTGTGTTCAAATGAATCTTAACATTTTCGAAAATTCTCAAGTAAAAAACACCATTACCCAGAAGTTATTGCACAGAAACAAGTGGCATGGTGGCTCAGTGGTTAACATTGCTGCCTCACAGCAGCAGGAACCTGGATTAGCTTCCACTCTTGGGTCACTGTCTGTGGAGTATGCGCATTCTCCCAGTGTCCATGTGGGTTTTCTCTGGGTGCTCCGGTTTCCTCCCATGGTCCAAAGATGTGGCGATTAGGTGAATTGGCCGTGCTAAATTGACTATTGTGTACAGGCTAGGTGGGAAAGGCAGGGTTAGAGGGATAGGGTTTGGTTTGGTTGGGTTGGGTAGGATACTTCTTGAAGGGTTAGTGTGGACCTGACAGACCGAATCGCCTGCTTCCATACTGTAGCAATTCTAAGTGATTTGGCCTAGAAAATCTACCCCAGAGTTTAGCTCTGTGTTATCCTGGTCACCTAATCAAAATATGAGTTGCATAATCTGGCTGCAGATATAAAGGCAATTATTTACAGATCATAGAGATAGTGACATTATTCATTTCGGGCACATGGATTTAATTCATATCAAGTACCTTACCCCAACTCCCTCTAGTCGAACTATTAGATGTGCTTTGTATACCATAAAGTCTGAATTCATGTTGAAATCTATGTCTTGAAGTTTATTTATTTGGCTGTGATATCACAGATGTAGGAGAAAATGAGGATTGCAGATGCTGGAGGTCAGAGTCATAGAGTTTGGTGCTGGAAAAGCATAGCTGGTCAGGCAGCATCCAAGGAGCAGGAGAGTTGGTGTTTCAGACAAAAGCCCTTCATCATGGAGGGGCCAAGGAGAGAGGTACACTCAAAGTCTTGGTTTTGTACTTCCTGATGTCACCGTCCATCGTACACATATAACTGTCTGACTGCATTGACTTCCCTACATAGAGAGGTGACTGCAGACGAGGTAGGTACCTGCATAAACAAAAGTCACATAAAGTGATATCATGCAATTGTCTTCAAAGTACACAGCCTGTTTGTTTTTGAATCTATACCATAATGTAAGATCACACCATTTTCATTTTAAAGAACGGGGATTTTTCCCTGTTTAAAAACTTACAAGAATGAATATATACATATTATGGGCGGCACGGTGGCACAGTGGTTAGCACTGCTGCCTCACAGCGCCTGAGACCCGGGTTCAATTCCCGACTCAGGTGACTGACTGTGTGGAGTTTGCACGCTCTCCCCGTGTCTGCGTGGGTTTCCTCCGGGTGCTCCGGTTTCCTCCCACAATCCAAAAAATGTGCGGGTCAGGTGAATTGGCCATGCTAAATTGCCCGTAGTGTTAGGTTGGGGTAAATGCAGGGGTATGGGTGGGTTGCGTTTCGGCAGGTAGGTGTGGACTTGTTGGGCCGAAGGGCCTGTTTCCACACTGTAAGTAATCTAATATTGCCTCTATACACTCCGATAAACCCTGGTTGAATGTCTGACATGGCTAGGCCTTGTCATTTTTCAGTAATTGTGACATGGCGAATCTTGTAGATTTGCACCATGGTGTGCCATCTATCATCACTGATGGATGATTATCATTTTTATGTAGATGTGTACGGTGTCTGGCATGATATCTTCAACATCCAAGTTATCATTCAGTGTGATGGAATGCCATCTATATCTTCACAGAAGTTGACCACTGCTCATCACAATTTCATATGGAATGACTGATCAGCCATGATTCTGTTGAATAATGGAGGAGGTATGAGGGGATGAATGACCTACTCTTGTTCTCCTTGCTTGTGATCTTACATGGACACAACATTGTAGTGTCTTCCCACAAATCCACATGCTCATACAACAATCTTAAAATCTATACATTGTCTTCAATCAAGTTGGAGTAACTGCATGCTCATTGGTCGTGGTCCTTTTCCTTCATCTTTCCAACAATGCATGAGTGTATGTGTTTGGATGGTGACTGTGTATGTAGCTTTATTTCCCAAACATGAGAGCTGTCAATGAGAGAAGCCAATACCAAGTAACATGTGATTTAACATAGCTATCAAAAAAATGTTAGTAAGTCACTTTGCATTGACTGACTTATCATGGATTTTGCATTAGGAACAGTGAGAGTGAGTGAAGCCTGATGTCTGGTTTATGATGCACAATTATGTCAACAGAGTGAGTTCAATTGCTCCACCAGCTAATGTTACCATGAAAGATTCCCTTTCTCAACCTCTCTCCTTGCCTGCGACATGGTGACTCTTAGGTTAATCCACCCGCCAGTTGTATCTCCCTCTCTCTCTAATGGAAACACAGCCATTATGTGTTTGGTCTTTATAACACTGACTGTTCATATCTAATTCTATGAATCTTTGCCTCCCTACAACCATTACCATGCCCTTTTCCTTCCATTCTGTAATTCTCGTGATCTCCCTCACCCTCTAACATTGCTCTTCACTTTCACTTTTCCACTCAGAGTCAGATTAGAGTTGAAATATTCACTGTCTCTCTCCACGAGTGCTGCCAAGCCTACTGAATTTCTCCAACACATTCTGTATCCATATCCAATAAACATGTGCATCCAACTAC
Source organism: Hemiscyllium ocellatum (assembly GCF_020745735.1). Taxonomy (NCBI): domain Eukaryota; kingdom Metazoa; phylum Chordata; class Chondrichthyes; order Orectolobiformes; family Hemiscylliidae; genus Hemiscyllium; species Hemiscyllium ocellatum. The sequence continues at coordinate 27,499,958 of NC_083421.1, read as the reverse complement.
AAAAGTAATCAACCACTTGCATTAATACAGCTATAAATGTTTTGCTTTACCTGTAATGGCAGCTTGAAATTAACCTCCAGCGTGAGAGACATTGCCTTGCAGCTGTGACTTTGGCAGTGCGTGTCAGTGTTGTGCCAATGGAGAGGTGTCACTACAGGGAGAAGTACAAAATTCACAATTGATTTGTACAAAGCCAGCAGTGGACCATATTCCATTTTAATACTGCGTGGAAGTGAACAGGACAAGCCTGAATGCCTTTTATTTATTTTCTCTCTGGACAGACAGCTTTCTCTTATAGAATTTGTGTACATGTCCACGGCAAACACTCTGCAACAGGGAAATGTATTGCAGAGTTAAGATAACAGATCGATTTCAGCACCATGAAACTTCTTAAGGCCGTTCAACAAATGGATAGGAGGAAGATGTCAAATACAAAATATTATCATTACTTCGTGCAGCCAATATGTCATTAAACTTTTCAAATTCAAAACCAGTTGCCAGTACAGAAAGTGAACTGTACTAGACATTTCAGCTGCCACTGACAAATCAAACCATTATTCTCTGCAGGCTATCAGAATTTGTTTTTTGCATGGCTTATTGCGTACAAAGCAGGACATTTCTATCATAAATGTCATTCATTCAAAGTACTATCAATAACTGTTCCTATGTAGTCATGATTTGGAGATGCCGGTGTTGGACTGGGGTGTACAAAGTTAAAAATCACACAACACCAGGTTATAGTCCAACAGGTTTCATTGGAAGCACACTAGCTTTCGGGACGATGCTCTGAAAGCTAGTGTGCTTCCAATTGAACCTGTTGGACTATAACCTGGTATTGTGTGACTTTTAACTTTGCTCCTATGTAGAGTAAGTTCTTCATCTTCCGTAGTTACACCGGCACCACTCCCCACCTCTTCCTCCGCTACATTGATGACTGCATTGGCGCCACCTCGTGAGGAGGTTGAGCAATTCATCAACTTCACCAACACATTCCACCCTGACCTTAAATTTACCTGGACCATCTCTGACACCTCCCTCCCCTTCCTGGACCTCTCCATCTCCATTAATGACGACCGACTTGACACTGACATTTTTTACAAACCCACCGACTCCCACAGCTACCTGGATTACACCTCTTCCCACCCTACCTCTTGCAAAAATGCCATCCCGTATTCAAAATTCCTCTGCCTCCATCGTATCTGCTCCCAGGAGGACCAGTTCCACCACAGAACACACCAGATGGTCTCCTTCTTTAGAGACCGCAATTTCCCTTCCCGCGTGGTTAAAGATGCCCTTCAATGCATCTCGTCCACATCCTGCACCTCTGCCCTCTGACCACACCCCTCCAACCATAACAAGGACAGAACGCCCCTGGTGCTCACCTTCCACCCTACCAACCTTGGCATAAACCAAATCATCCGTCGACATTTCTGCCACCTCCAAAAAGACCCCACCACCAGGGATATATTTCCCTCCCCATCCCTTTCTGCCTTCCGCAAAGACCATTTCCTCCGTGACTACCTGGTCAGGTCCATGCCCACCTACAACCCACCCTCCTATCCTGGCACCTTCCCCTGCCACCGCAGGAACTGCAAAACCTGCGCCCACACCTCCTCCCTCACCTCTATCCAAGGCCCTAAAGGAGCTTTCCACATCTATCAAAATTTTACCTGCACATCCACTAATATCATTTATTGTATCCGTTGATCCCAATGCGGTCTCCTCTATATTGGGGAGACTGAGTGCCTCATAGCAGAGTGTTTTAGGGAACATCTCCGGGACACCCGCACCAATCAACCACACCGCCCTGTGGCCCAACATTTCAACTCCCCCTCCCACTCTGCCGAAGACATGGAGGTCCTGGGCCTCCTTCAACACCGCTCACTCACCACCAGACACCTGGAGGAAGAACGTCTCATCTTCCACCTCAGAACATTTCAACCCCAGGGCATCAATGTGGATTTCAAAAGTTTCTTCATTTCCCCTTCCCCCACCTCACCCTAGTTCCAAACTTCCAGCTCAGCACTGTCCCCATGACTTGTCCAGACTTGTCCTACCTGCCTAGCTCCTTTTCCACCTATCCACTCCACCTTCTCCTCCCTGACCTATCACCTTTATCCCCTCCCCCATTCACCTATTGTACTCTATGCTACTTTCTCCCCAACCCTACCCTCTTCTAGCTTATCTCTCCATGCTTCAGGCTCACTGCCTTTATTCCTGACGAAGGGCTTTTGCCCAAAACATTGATTTTGCTGCCTCTTGGATGCTGCCTGAACTGCTGTGCTCTTCCAGCACCACTGATCCAGAGTCTGGTTTCCAGCATCTGCAGTCATTGTTTTTACCTAAGTTCAATAATAGCAATTCTTCAAAATGAAAACTTCTTCTGCCTCTTGCTATAATTTATCTGTCCAGTAGGGGCTTGGATAGGCATAGAATTCTCTATTATACAGTGTGCTACATGTGCTCATTGTCAGTCGTGGCTCAGCACTTTGATAAGCCAGTTGGGTGTGGGTTCAAATCCTTACTTTGTGGAAAAAAACCTAACACCCCAGTTCAGCACAAAGGGACTGCTGAGCTGTCAGAGGTGTTATATTTTGATAGCATGTTAAGTCATAATCTGTTCTGTCTGCTGAAGTGGTTCCCATCAAAATATCCTGTGGTACAATTGCAGAGAAGCTAACGGAGCACTTCCAATATTTTAGATGCAGTTAACACAGCAGGTAGGTGTGACAGACCTGAACAAGGACCATGGAAAAGCTACAAACTTGCAAATGGGTTGGCAGCAAAACATGCCTGACTCCTTGTAACAGTCAGAAAGGTTTTTGTAACCTTCTATCAAACATTGTAGATACCTCGGAATCAGAGTTGGACCCAGTGGATATTGCCACCTCGACATTGTTGCCTACTAAAGAAAAGATGAATCTATTTCGAGAAGGTCCGGGTGTAAAAGGCAAGCTATAGTGCATTACACATTGCCGGTTCCCGAGGCAGCATTGGAGGACCCTGACCTGGTGCTGAAACGGCCTTGGGGAAGCTACAAAAAAGATGAGTATCAGCCTATGTCCTTGGACTTGGAGGGGGTGGGTTGTAGTGATTGCAATGAAGTAGAATGTGAGCTCTCTCGTTGGGACTGATAAAAGCAGAATTGCCAGGGGTTCTGTTCACTAGCTCTGAGGGAGCTGGATTAGTGTCGAGAACTTTCCATGTGTAAATAAAGGGTGGCTTGGTGACAGGACACTAACTTCTGTGGAGTTACTTCATACAGGAGGGACAAATGATAGAGAGAACAACCTCGATTGGGCAAGGTGGGTGGGGAGTCTTTTGCTCTGATAACTGATTACTTGGATAACTGATTGTTCAGATAATGGATAACGTTTTTATGGGACTTTGAGATCATGTTTGGATAATCCGACATTCGGATAATTGATGACCGGATAACTGAGGTTGTTCTGTATTGAAGCCTTTCTACATGGCAGTGCTCGCTTTGGGAGAACAGTGAGATTAAACCACACAGCAAGATGAGTAGTCCTGTCACATGGACTTGTGTCTGCTAATAATGGGGCATCTTGTCAGTGAGGCAATCTTTGTCATGGTCTGTATTAGGTTGTTATCTGAACTAGAGGTTTTTGTACAGAATAAGTAGTCAAGAATGAGCCTCCCATTTCTGCAAATTCCTCTGCCTCGTGCAAATATGGGACAGGATATTCTTTCCTTTCAATTAAATCATTTTCTCGATTTCTTGGCAATTTTAGATCCAGCAGCTATTTTGAATATGGGTGAGCTTTGGTGATCACTTGATTTCTGATTGGGCATAATTGGGAGAAGATGAATCATCATTATCAGTGGAGGTCTAAGATATTGAAGGTAATCTTTCACTTTATTTCTTTACATCAAGCAGAGCTTGACTGACATAAGCTTCCACAGTGTGGAGATTGATATTGGGGGAATATTTAATTCTAACCTTTTTAAAAATTTGTCCCTGATATGGAGTAACTGGCATGCCAGTAATTGAGACACTGGTGAATTCTCGAACTGCCGTTACCCATGTTGTGTTGGTACACTCACAATACTGTCAGGTACTCAATTCTAGCATGCTGACCTACAGAGAGTAATGGAGCACCAATCTATTTTTAAGTTAGGGTGGTGTGAAATGTGGAGAGGAAAATACAGGTTGTGGTGTTGTCCTGTGTCTATTGCCCTTCTTCCAGATGATGGAGAGAGGGAGTTTGGGAGGTGTCGTTGAAGGTGCCTTAGTGAGTTGCTGCCAATGGTGGAGGAACTGAGGAGCTACTGTGATGAATAGGATGACATCTTTGTCCTGAATGGGGTCAAACATCACAAATGCAATTGGAGCTGCACTCGTCCATGCATGCAGATAGTATTCCAACACATTGTTTAATTCTGCCTGGTACATGGACTGTCAGAGTGTGAATTACTTGATGCACACTTATGTGTCTTATCTAATTAAGCTCAGTCAATGTTGTCTTTGAATTCATGTACTGAACGCTGCTGTAATTGACAATGTTGCTTCTCATTAGGGAGCTCTCCCAGTGTTTTGGCTGACATTTGTCCCTTAAGTATTGTCATTACACCAGATCATTAGGGCATTTTCCTCACCAATGTTTACGATAATGTGATTTGTAAAAAATTGTTTGCCACCTTTTCCTACATTTATAAAACTAACTGCACTTCATGAATGATATATACCGACAAGTTTAATCTTTGTTTACTTCTCACCATTTAAGATCAGGGTAGCAATTGACTTTTGAACACTAGTTACTCCAAACATTAAAAAATTATTCTTTGTGTTTGTTAATTTCAGAAAAAAAGGTTCTTCAACAGTAGTCAGAGTTGTAAAATAAAATCAATTTCAATAACATTTTCATTTAGCCTTTAAACGTCCTGTTTAAAATCAAAGAATTTCAAATTATAGAGAGCATATAAAACAACTCAACAGTAAGTTTATTTCAGTGTAAGGGCAGTGATTCTTTGTATTCTGTCTATTTGTTATCGTTTGTACAACTTCATTTGACAATGTTCTTTTGCTGTAGGTTTATGTTAAATGGACATTTGATAGAAGCATCAAATCCTCAGACTGTAAACCAAACAATGCCAGCCTCTGTAATCTATTCCAGGTACAGAGTGATGTATGAATCGAATTGTTTCAGGTCCATTTGCAAAGACTGCTTTGGATCACGTTCACACTTATGTAAAAACATGGGATCATCTCATATTCTGTAATTGAATGGCAAAACAGGTTCAGCATTGTAATGGTGACAGAAATCATAGTAAAGGCAAAGCTTTTTCTTTCTGTATATGGTAATGCAGTGGCTTAAATCAACTGTCTTTTCCCAGTGAATTAAATTTACAATCCTCGATTTCAGCTCAAACAGTCTTCATTAAGCTTACCTTGGCAAACTCCTCCATCCTTGCATGACATCTATTTAGCCAATCTATCCCTCTCTGCCTCCATTATTACTGGATAAGCCTTTGTACTCTCCTGAAACCTCTGCTTCTCCAGGTCTTTCAAAACAGTTATGCAATTGAACATTTTTTATCTCACCCTATCCCCCATTTAATCTTTCATGTTCATTGCAGGTGGAACTCATGCAATTTGTCCCATGTTGGATATGCTGGGATGTCTATCTATTACCACCATCTCTGATTGTCATCTAGCTATACATTGAGATCGGAGTTGACAGACTGCAAGAGACTAGTTTGGTTCTCAAGTGATCTTTCATTGAACATTGTAATCAAACAATGCACAGGAAAAAGCTTTAAATGAGGCTGCAATGCAGAATCATTTCATTGTGGTTCTTCCTCCTCTGATGATTTAGAACATGCTCATTTACATGTTAACATTAACCTTTTGCATAACAATGTCTTCGTCAGATTCCTGTAGAGGGATAACCTTCACAACAATTCAGTGAGAAGTTGAGTGATGCATCTAAACAGGCACGGTGGCTCAGCACTCTCATGTCATAATTAAACATCTCCTCAGAAAATGTATTGTTATCAAGTCTGTTTTGTTTAAGAAAATATATTTGCAATGCCATACTAGTAGCAAGAACTGAGAATCATCTAACAGAGTGCACTCTGTGGAAATGATTGATGAGAGCAGTCCATCTGGTTTTTCACTCAGTGCTGTGTTAAACCAATGTGGTGGTCAGTCTATTCACTCTGGGGAGTTTCACTCTGCTACACTTCAATCACTTTTGTTCCTGTCTCTGGACTTATCTGACGCCTAGGATATTAATTAGCACAAGCACACAATGAGCTGAGCTGCTGATGGTAATTCTGCCATGATGAAACACATTGATGAGGGTGAATATGTTAACATCAAGCTCAAAACTTAAAAGGTTAATTGAAAAAAAATGCTTCATAATAAGTTAAGTGCACTCAGAGAACAGCACTTGGACATAGGTACTTCACTGAGCATATATATAGTTAAGACCAAACCTGTCAGAATGCAAGTTCATATATCTCTGCTTTGTATTGATGTTAGTGGGGGAAAGGGCACATTAAACTCTTAGAAACTATAAGATACATTTGAACAGATAACACATTGGTGAGTGACTAGCTTCATAAATCCATGCCTGGACAGTGCGGTCTCTGATTCTTTGTTCAGTAGAAACCATGGGAAATGCTAGCTAGTTTCATAGGTTCACCTAGACTGGCAGATGTAGCATAGCAACAGCGAAATGTCTCACATTGCAGTATGGGGAAGAAAATAAATGGATTAAACTGTCCTGTTGTGCAGTAACAGCACCTTCTGTTGGCTACTTTGCAAATAACTTCCAAGTTTCGAACATGATTTAACAAATTAATGTTCATAAGATCAAAGCCATTTTGACAGAATTGTAAATTATTGGATGAGGGAGGTGAGGAGGTGGATATATCAAATTAGTTACTGATTAACCCTGGTTATCAGGCTTTTCACTTTCCAAAATTCTTAAAAGAATTCAATACACGGTGTGTGTTGAGCTCTGTGTTGAGACAAGATGTGTGAAGTTATCATTAGTTCCAGCATTTAGTTTTGGGTGAGAGGAAGGAAGAAGTAAGCCATGTTTCTCAATCTTGGTTACTATTTAAAAGTGACTACGGTAAAGTGTGTGCACTTTAAAAAAGGGAGGGAATTAGAATTAGAGTGAGAATTCGAATGTGAGCTAGAATTAAAATTAGAGTTGGAATTAAATTTAGAATCAGGTTCATTGCCATGTGTATTCAAGCACGTGAATACAGGAGTGCAGTGAAAAGTGTACAAAGTCACCATTTCTGGCAGCATCTTAGGTACAAATATAACTTGGTACAAAATCTTCAGTGTACATATTAGAAAAATGAAAAATGTTAAAAATCAGCATTACAGTCTGTATACAAAGATCTGGATGTAGAGTCATAGAGTCATAAAAATGTACAATATGGAAACATACCATTCGGTCCAACCTGTCCCATGCCGACCAGATATCCCAACCCAATCTAGTACCATCTGCCAGCACCCGGCCCATATCCCCCAAACCCTTCCTATTCATATACCCATCCAAATGCCTCTTAAATGTTGCAATTGTACCAGCCGTCACCACTTCCTCTGGCAGCTCATTCTATACACGTACCACCCTCTGCGTGAAAAAATTGCCCCTTCGGTCTCTTTTATATCTTTCCCCCCTCACCCTAAACCTATGACCTCTAGTACTGGACTCCCCCACCCCAGGGAAAAGACTTTGCCTATTTACCCCATCCATGCCCCTCATACTTGTGTAAACCTCTATAAGGTCACCCCTCAGCCTTCGACGCTCCAGGGAAAACAGCCCCTGTCTGTTCAGCCTCTCCCTATAGCTCAAATCCTCCAACTCTAGGTCAAAATGGAAAGATACACAAAAGCGGTCACAGAATTTTGCGCAATCCATTGGCTTGTCTGACTGGCAACTATCATTCTTTCGTGTATGTGTGTGTCTGTGTGTGTGTATGTGTGTTAGTAACAGTCACACAGGCTGCCAAGCCTCCAAATTATTATCTCATCTCATCCAGGATCTATCTCACAGATGCCACATGGAGTTCTGAGAGACTGAGGCACCCTGAAATTGCTGGAGTGTAAGGACACCAATGTAGATACATAGTATATGAATGGATGGCCTAACAAGTGACAAATCTATGAGTCTGGTTCACATTGATTGTCACAGGCCTATAGTTAATAATAGACTGGCTGAGGAAAGCCAGCCATTAAGGTGAAATATTTCGCATTCTGGGTTCGACTGATTATACCAATTTTGGCTTGATACACTGAGATACTTTTTAATGCAGGGCATGTCCTACCCATTAAAGGATTTGTGAGTAGCCTCGAAGGCACAATGGCTCCTATCAGTGGAAATGGTTGATCCTTGACCTGTCAAAACTCTGCAGAGGAAAGGACCTTTCTTCTGGAGGCAGCCATTCTCTCTGCAGCATCCAGATGCCTTTCCTGGTGTGGGATGCTGCAGTTGCTGGTTCTAAGGCATTTGATGTCCTTATTGCTGTGGATGCTAAGTTGTGTGGTAATGTCCCTCCCCAGTGCCTCACTTCACCATAGCCAAGACCCAGAGCACAGCAGCAAAGCATCACTGGGGAGCAGTGTAGTGTTACATCATGAGGTAGCATCACAGGACAAGAAACCATGTGGGGTGAATTCCCCGGTAACTTTATACTTTTTATAGTAATTTAATTATACTAATTAGCAATAAAATAAGACTAAGTCAATTAATTATTATAATGCTGAAGTCAAATTCATTTATCATATAGTTACAATCAGCGTTCACTTAATTAATCAAATCTTAGGCATAAAGTTTAAATTATACAGAAAGGAATAACGAGTGCTCAATTTATCAACAAGTTAAAATCTGAAGGCGTTTGGTATGCTTTTCTTTATTGGTCAGACTATTGAGTACAGGGGTTGGGAGGTCATGTTGCGGCTGTACAGGACATTGGTTCGGCCACTGTTGGAATGTTGCGCGCAATTCTGGTCTCCTTCCTATCGGAAAGATGTTGTGAAACTCGAAAGGGTTCAGAAAAGATTTACAAGGATGTTGCCAGGGTTGGAGGATTTGAGCTACAGGGAGAGGTTGAACAGGCTGGGGCTGTTTCCCCTGGAGCATTGGAGGCTGAGGGGTGACCTTATCGAGGTTTATAAAATCATGAGGGTCATGGATAGGATAAATAGACAAACTGAGGTGGGGGAGTCCAGAACCAGAGGGCATAGTTTTAGTGTGAGAGGGGAAAAAAATAAAAGAGACCTAAGGGGCAACTTTTCACTCAGAGCATAATACGTGTATGGAATGAGCTGCCAGAGGATGTGGTGGAGGCTAGTACAATTGTAACATTTAAAAGGCATTTCGATGGGTATATGAATAGGAAGAGTTTGGAAGGATATGGGCCAGATGCTGGCAGATGGGACTAGATTGTGTTGGGATATCTGGTTGGCATGGACAAGTTGGACCAAAGGGTCTGTTTTTGTGCTGTACATCTCTATGATTCTATGATTCTATGACAGGCTAACAGTCCGCCAGTATTATTTCCCCAGCCTGCTTGGACACTGTGTCTGTCCCTCACCAGGATGCTGCTAAAACCAGGCCCCGGTCCTCCCTTGTTTAGGACTTAGATCTCTATTTTCATCTTTCACTTCTACCTATACATCACACAGACAGACATACTCACTGATTGTGGGACAGCTTTTGCATTGAATATAAACTCTGGTTGCGATAGAGACTGCATCTGGAGTGGGCATGGTAGCTCAGTGGCAGACCCTATCCTTGGCTGACTGTCTGTGTCGAATTCGCACCTTCTTCCCATGTCTGTGTGAGTTCCCTCTGGGTGCTCAGGTTTCTTCCCACAGTCCAAGGATGTGCAGGTTTGATGGATTAGTTATGGGAAATCCGGGACTACAGTGAGGAGGTGGGGGTCGGGGAGCGGGTTGAGTCTGGGTGGCACGCTCTTTGAATAGTTGATGTAGACTTGATAGGCTGAATGGCCTGCTTCCACATTGTAATGATCCTCTGAGAAAGTTTGGGCAGGCAGTAACTCTGAGATCGTAGAATGGTCAGAGTGGGAGTTGCTTTTGTACCAGCAGTAAGCACAAGGGGAATATCTGGTACAAGGTACAAGACATCTCTTGCCAGTGGATTGCTTACAGGGCAATGTAATTGCAAAAGAGTGTGGATCAGGAAAATAGAGACGGCTGACAAGAGGGTCTATGATGTGTGTATTACCCGAGAGAAAGCTTATAAGCTTATATCCCAGCAGTACTGAAGTGAAAGCATGTTGTAAAACCGAATGCCTGAGATTGACAGCTTCTGAAAGAATACTGGAAGTAAAGTGACAAGTGCCCAGCGGGAGGAGTGCACCATCTCTGGTTGTACGTTTGCTGTGCTGAACATAACTAGCCAGGGCTGAGACTGCTGACTGCACTCATTTGTATTGCAGTCATTGGAAGCAGCCTTAGAAGCACATCCAGATAATAACACTGGGGCTGAGACATTGGTTAGGCTTTGGTTCGGCCACTTTTGAAATATTGCATGCAATTCTGGTCTCCTTCCTTTCGGGAGGGTGTTGTGAAACTTGAAAGGATTCAGAAAAGATTTACAAGGATATTGCCAGGGTTGGAGGATTTGAGCATGAGGGAGAGGTTAAATAGGCTGGGGCTGTTTTCCCAGGACTGTCGGAGGCTGGGGGAGGGGTGACCTTATAGAGGTTTATATAATCATGAGGGGCATGGATAGGATAAATAGACAAAGTCCTTTCCCTAGATGGAGGAGTCCAGAATGAGAGGGCATAGGTTTATGGTGAGAGAGGAATGATATAAAAGGGATCTAAGGGGCAACCTTTTCAGCAGAGGGTGGTGTGGGTTTGGAATGAGTTGCCAGAGGAAGTGGTGGAGGCTGGTATAATTGCAACATATAAAAGGCATTTGGATGGGTATACGAATAGGAAGGGTTTAGAGGGATTTGGGCCAAGTGCTGGCAGATGGGACTAGATTAGGTCAGGATAACTGGTTGGCATGGTCAAGTTGGACTAAAGGGTCTGTTTCTGTGCTGTACCTCTCTTTGATTCTGTGACTCTTAGCATTATGGCAAGTAGCAATGCAAGCAACATGATACATCTTGTGTGGACATGAAGTCAGGCATCATGCTGACACTGTTGTAGTCAGAACTACATGGAAACTCAAATAAACATATGTAGAGGTGAAACAATTACGTTTATATAAACATGTTGATGAATTGATAAGTTGTGTTCTTTCTCTCTCTCGCACTGCTTGTCAGGTTCTGCAGCTGAGGTGGACGGTGCCGGCCCAGCAGGAGATCCCATTGGTTCTGCTGGGTTTGCTCAGATGTGCCCGAGGATGTTTCTGTCTGGGTAGCCTGGACACAGCAAAAGGCAAATGTACCCTTCTCAGCTTCAACTTTCAACATTCAAAAGGTGACATACAGGCTGGAGGCCTCCTCTGGAATGTCTAGAGAGGAGATGTCAGTGCAATCCCTCCTCTGCTCTGGGGGTCTTGTAGTGGGGCAGGGCCACCTGGAGTGATCCCCATTCTCCCCTCTCTCTTCTCACCCTGCCTTCAGTCCTGAGGACCACTGGCCAGACTGATGGCATTCAGGTGCCTGCAGATCGCTGGTGGACCTTGTGGGTGTTCCATCACAGCTGCAAGCCTGTCAGATGGTCACAGGATTCCCTGCAATGCTGCAGATTCCAGACAGTGAAGGCTATTGTAATTGTCTATCACTCCCGTTCCTCCATGTGTTTGTGGGCAAAGTCCCTGCCTGCCAGCATCACTCTCCTGCCTGATACTGAGCAGGCACCTAAGCCCTTGCAGCCCACTCTGTACCAGGATGGAGAGCTGGCACAGTGGGACGCTCACGAGATTGTGCTCCCACATGTCCCAATGCTAACGCTCCCACTGAGGGCTCAGTATCTGAGCTGGTGAGGGTACAGGAGCCAATTTTGCCAGTATTTCCTCTTTTATCTCTGCACTCCAATACTCAAAGATCAGGAAGGTAGCCAGTCAATTCCTCACATGTGTAATGTCATCAATATCTATAAGCCAGCAGAGAGAAAAAAAAAGCTGTTTGTTTTTAATTAGAGGATGAGGGAATCATTGGCTCAGCCAGTATTTTTGTCCATCTCTATTTGCCAAACATTAACAGTTGACAACATTGGCTGCCAGTCTGGAGTCACATGTAGGCCAGACCAGATATATGTGGCAGATTTCCTTCCCAAAGGACATTAATGAACGAGATGGGTTTTTCCAATAATCAGCAACCGATTCATGAGCATGAAATTTCACATTTTATTGAATTCAGATTCCACCACCCAACCTAGTAGAATTTAAACCCAGGTCCCCAGAACATTACCAACATTAGATTAACAGTCCAGTCCACTAGGACATCACTGCTCACTGATTCCCCATGGCTAGAAATGGGGTGCAATGGATGAGGCTGACAGTGGGTTTACTGTGAGTGCTGCAATGGAATGAAGGGTGTGACTCAGTTGCCAGAATGTGGATGTCAGTCTTCTCTTATAAGGGATAGGATTCTTGCAGAGTCAAACGTGCATCATTTCCTGACCTGTCGGGACCCTTTTGGCCTGTATTATGGGCTGGCTTCACCTGGAATGAGAGAAAGGGGCAAATCGAATGAGGTGAAAATGGGTGACATGGCTATTCATTTTGCTGCAGGTGTGGGAGAGGTATTCTGGGGCAAGTGAGAAAGCAGCGCAGAGACCATGTAGAGTTAGCAGTGTGGGAACTGGCAGAAAGAACAAAATTGAGTGGAGGAAGGTGTTGTCAGCAATAGAGTGAAGGCAGAGTTGGAGGGTGGCTGGGTGCGCAGAGAGAGTGAGTGTGAGGCAGCGGGGGAGAAGAGATTCATTCTGGCAGAAGGTAGATGGTCATTGAACATCTCATGACACAACTGGCTATTCCTCCACACTGCTGACTGGGATGGCAGCCTGGGACCAGGCTGCTAGGCCCTGGCATTGTGGCCTCCATCACCAGTCTCCAGGACGAGGGCTCCTCTCCTCTGCACTGCTCCCATAAGCAGCACCTCCAGGTCCTTGCCAGAGAATCACACTATCTTCCTGGGAAAAGGCATAAACGATACAACAAAGTCTCCTGATGTTGAGACAGGGTTCGGCAGACCTGTCATTCTCATCTGCTCCAATCTCACCACAGACTATATCACTCAAACCCTTCTAAGATTCTTCCTCCCTCAAAGTTTCTGTGTTCTCAAAAGATAATTTCCAATTGTCATTCTTGATCCTAGGCCTGACCAAAGCAATCGTTTGTTGGGTGCAGGGAGCACAAGGTGAAGGGAACATTTAGAACAATTACCTGCCTCTTTACATTCCAACCTGAGGGTTTGTTGGCACAGTGGTATTGTACCTACCTCTGGACCAAAAGGACCAAGGGTCAAACGCTATCTGTTTGAGGGGTGTGCAATAATATCTTTGAATAGCTTGGTTAGAGAATACTTAGATTTGCCTACGTTTCCCTGGAAACTAAGCATGTGGTAGCTTTCTATAGCTTTAAACTCAACTGGAACTGAGAAGCACCAAAGGAAGTGGAGTACTTTAATGATACCCAGATTATGTTTTACCTTAATTTACAGGAAATGCAACAAATTGCTGATAATTTACAGCATTGCCTGTAACATAAATAAACGGTCATTGTTATCACATCATCTCAGGGCAAGCTCTCTGCTGGTTGGAGTCACACCTGGCCCATAGGAAGATGATTGCAGTTGTTGGAGGTCAGTCATCCCACCTTCAGATATCTCTGCAGGAGTTCCTCAGGGTAGTGTCCTAGGCCCAACCACACTCAGCTGCTTCAACAATGACCTCCCCTCCATCATAAGGTCAGAAGTGGGGATGTTCACCAATGATTGCATAAGGTTCAGCGTCATTCATGACTCCTCAGATACTGAAGAAGTCCATGCTCAGATGCAACAAGATCTAGACAATGTCCAGACTTGGGCTGAGAGTGATAAGTAACATTCACGCCACACAAATGCAAGGCAATGACCATCTCCAATAAGAGGCAATCTAACCACAGCCCTTTGACATTCAATGGTGTTACGTTCACTAAATCCCCCACTATCAACATTCTTGGGGTTTACTATTGGCCAAAAACTCAAATGGACTTACCACAGGATCACATTGGCTACAAGAACAGTCAGAGGCTAGGAATAGTGTGGCGAGTGACTCACCTCCTGACTCCCCAAAGCCTATCCAGCAACACATTTTCAGCCTGTAATGCCCACATTGCACGACTGAACAAAATAAATTAAAACAATTGTTATCTTAATTGAAAATTAATGCAATTAAGCATCACATGCTATGAGTTAAGAATGCCCAATTGTGTCCGACCAATTTGTGCCACCTCCCTTCTCGAGTAAAGCATTTAAAAGCAACTTGATGGAGACACTGAAATTTTCACGAGTGCCTACACAATACTTCGAGCTATATGAGTGTCAGCAGACTGTGAAACATTTCAGTAGTACTGTTGCAGCATTGAGAATTTCAGTTTGATAATAAAAGTAATGCTATGTCTTTTGAACAGTGTGCTCATTATAGGCTTCAAGGTAGTTATTATCATTCCCACTGCACTCAAACCAGCAATGAACACCTCAGGCACACTGCTGATTAGATGCTCTTTGTGGTGCTGTCCCTTTATGTTATTCATTTGAAGCAAATGGTAATATAACTGTCCACAGGATTATTCTTTCACACATGGTGAGATGTGTTGCTTCACACATATGAAGTAGAACTCGATGTTTAAGAGATCAAACTGATTAATATCATCAGGACAAAAGCTGATTGAAAGTTGTTGAGGTTATCAAAATAATACAGAGATACTCTTCAGTTCAAGGTAATTTTCTTTTTATGTTTGGCCTTTTCTTACAAGTATTAAACCTCAATCCTGAGAGTAAAACAAAGAACTGGGGATGCTGGGAATCTGAAACAAAAACAGAAATTGTTGTCAGAGAATGTGGTAGAGGCTGGTACAATTCCAACATTTGAAAGATAATTGTATAGTTACATGGATAGGAAAGGTTGAGAGGGATATGGGCCAAAGACAAGCAAATAGGATATTTTCAGTTTTGGAAACTTGGTCAGCAAAGACGCATTGGGGTGAAAGGGTCTGTTTCCATGCTGTGTGACTCTGTGACTCTATGATTTGAAACATTAATGTTGCTGTCTCTGCATAGATGCTATCAGACTTGTTAAGTCCCTCCAGCACTTTCAGTTTTTCTTCGTGGGGAGAAAGCAGAGTTAGCATTTCATGTCTTGTGACCCTTCTTCAGAAGCATCCTTAGAAGTTTGCTGATGGTCTGGTATGAAAAGATCCAGAAACTGAGAGAAGTACTGGAACAGGACAGAGTTCTACTGATAGGGCACATCTCGTCTGGATTGGGAGAAACCAAGGTCCCAGCAAAAATGTGAAGTCAGACTGTAGACAGGGCACAAGGAGATGTGTGGAAAGGGCTACAATCTGATTGGGAAGGACTGTAACCATAAGGAAAGGGCAGCAAAAAGTCATATGGTATAACGAATTAGGAGCAATAAATAAATCTGCTAAAAACAAAGCAAGAGGAATAAAATGTTAATATGCAATATATGTAAATATATGAGATGCCTTTAAAGCTATTTATAGACCATCATCAACAAAAAGAAAGAGAATATACCCACAAGACATGCAGACAGGAAAGTGACATTTACCGAGATAACAGATGTGTGCATGAATATGCAAAGATGGCAAATGGATTGGAAGCAGGCTCAACGGAGTTTAATTTAGATAAATGTGAGGTGCTGCATTTTGGAAAGGTAAATCAGGGTAGGACTTCTAAACTTAATGTAAGGTTCTGGGGAATGTTACTGAACAAAGAGGACTTGGAGTGGAGCTTCATAGTTCCTTGACAGTGGAATCTCAGGTCGACAGGATAGTGAAAAAGATGTTTAGTATGCTTTCCTTCATTGGTCAGACATTGTATATAGGTGTTGGGAGGTCATGTTATGGCTGTACAGGACATTGGTTAGGCCACTTTTGGAACATTGTGTGCAATTCTGCTCTCCCTCCTGTGTGAAGAATGTTATTAAACTTGAAAGGGCTCAGAAAAGATTTGCAAGGATGTTGCCAGGGTTGGAGGTCTTGAGCTATAGGGAGAGGCTGAAGAGGCTGGGGCTGCTTTCCCTGCAGCACCAGAGGGGATAGGGTAAATAGACATGGTCTTTTCCCTGGACTGGGGGAAACCAGAACTAGAAGGCATAAGTTTAGGGTGAAAGGGGAAAGATTTAAAAGGGACTTAAGGGGTAAATCTTTCACACAAAGGGTGGTGCATGTATGGAATAAGCTGTCAAAGAAAGTGGTAAGGGCTGGTAGAATTACACCGTTTAAAAAACATGTAGATGGGTACATGAATAAGAAGGGTTTAGAGGGACCTGGGCCAAGTACTGGCAAATGGGACTAGATTAATTTAGGATATTTGGTCAGCATGGACTAGTTAGACCGAAGTGCCTGCTTCCATACTTTACATCTCTATGACTCTATAACTCAATAGAAAGGGTGTAGGTTGATAGACAATACATCTGACTAAAAGCTGGGCACAAATTGAACTAAATTTCCCTGACTAAAGGGTCTTCAGAATTGACAAATAAATCAATGAATGTGACAGAAGAACCATACTGATAAGGTACAATTACAGCAATAGATCCAAAGGGATTTCAGTTAGATGAATGAATAGGTGCTGGAAACATTATTGGTAAATCTGAAGAAAAACCAAAAGTTGCAAGACTCTAGTGGGAACTGTCCACAGACTTCCTGACAGTGATATCAATGTAAAAACCAAGAAAACATGTAAGCAAGACAAATTTATAATGATTGGAGATTGCAATCTTGACTGAACGAAGCAATGACGTGGGGGGGTTGGGGGGGGTGGTGGTGTTGGACTGGGGTGGACATAATCAAAAGTCATGTCCACCAGGTCGTAGTCCAACAGATTTATTTAAAATCACAAGTTTTCAGAGTGCTTCATGTTGATCAGGTGAAGTTGGGAAAGGCACAAGGAGAAACAAAATATGTAGGCAGAGAGTTAATGGCAAGGTAACGGTAGGTAATTAAGAATATTAACAGATATAAGAACAAATAGTGTGAGTAGAGTGTTGACCAGCTGAATAACACATCTTTGCAGGTAATCAAGGGTGTCAACAGATTAAAACTAATGGTTTGAGTTAGGTGTCAGCAGCTGAATAATAACTGAAGGGGGATGACCTATGAACAGATTAATTAAGGCAGAGAGATAATTACAAATAACCAGAAGTAAGCTGGTACTAGAGACAAGCCAAATGGCTGGAATAACATGAACAGGTATTAAAGTTGCATGACGAGGGTCTAATAAAACTACCAAATAATCAAAAACTGTACAAACTAGGCATCAAGATAATCACAAGTAAATCCCTCCACTTCACCTGATGAAGGAGCAGCACTCTGAAAACATTTGAATTTAAATAAATCCGGTCGACAATAACCTGGGATTGTGTGATTTATAAATTTGAAAGGCACAAAACAGCTGACATAGTAACAATGATGTTCTAGATAACAATTTTGTCAGCTACTCTGAAGCAAAATGTTTAAGAGCTGATAAGTTTATTAAGTCATGACAGGTTTAGGGAGGAGAAATGAATCAATAATTGTGGGTGGCTCAGTGGTTAGCACCGTTGCCTCACAGTGTCTGGGACCCAGGTTTGATTCCAGCCTCAGGTGACTGTCTGTGTGGAGTTTGTACATTCTCCCTGTGTCTGTGTGGATTTCCTCTGGATGCTCTGGTTTCCTCCCACAATCCAAAGATGTGTAGGTTAGGTGAATTGGCCATGCTAAATTGCCCATAGTGTTCAGGGATGTGTAGGTTAGATGCATTAGCCAGGGGTAAATGTAGAGGAATGGGTCTGGGTGAGTTATTTTTTCAGAGAGCCTGTGTGGACTAGTTGAACCGAAGGGCCTGTTTCCACACTGTAGGGATTCTAGGGAACACTAAGACAGCAAGGGAAAAATGATTGTACTTAATGCTGTCAAGAGAAAGAAGCGATGTCTGAATCCAAAGGTTTCAATGCAGAATAGCTAATTTTGAAGTTGTGAACAAGAAATTGTTTGCAGTATATGTTGGTAAACCATTAATTGATGAACAGCAGGAATTATTCAATTGTTTGCATGTTTATAAAATTAATAGTTAACTCAAAATTCTACTTGTGTTCTTAATCGACTATGATTAGCAAACAAGGCAAGAAATAGCATCAGGACTAATAGGCAAGGCTTACACAAATAAAAAAAAGCAGCACTTTCGTTGATTAAGGGAATTATTTTCATTGATAATCAATTTGCAAAATCCCAGGGATTCAATTAATAAAAAATAATAATAGACAAAAAGAGGGCGCACCAGCAGAAGTATTTCAATGCACTCTAAATTCTAGGATTAAATAGCAAAAAATTTGTAGCATGAATCTTTTTAAAATTGAAAAACTATGAATGTTACCTGAAATCCCTGCCTAATGTGCTTGGCTCTACCCCAGAACATCTTAGTAGGTAGGTTTAGAAAGCATACCAAACAGAACTTGTGTACTATTTGCCAGAGAATAGGGTGAATGCTTTGAGTATCTTTGAGTCATAAGACAAAATACTAAAACAGGTTATTAACTTATGCATTGTTGTAACAAGTCCTGTATTCAGTTTAATTGACAACATCAGCGCCAACAGTTAAACTATCTGCTGCATACAGCCTAAGAATTTGGCCAATCGTGACATTATTTCTTTTCCTATAAGCCACGGCTGCCAGGCAGCTTGCTGGTAGTTTAAAGACTGGCACATCAAGCTTTGACATACTATCTCCCATCCATGTCTTTAGGCCTAACTAAAATTCTTTAATTCCCCCTACACTGCCCACAACAGCATGAGCTTCAAATTCAGTGCAAGTTAATATTTTAAAATGATTGCAATACTGACTCTGCTTGAAACGTAACTACAACGTCCAGAGCTGAGTGGATAATGGCTTTCTTACATCCAACAGTTGGGAGCGCCGTTGTTATTCCAGTATTTCACATCAGCTCTCGCTCATGGAACCTTATTACGAGCATACATGACAGCTGTGGATGGCATCTCATCAGAGACTGTCCCTGTAGTGTCTCCATATGTCCTGTCTAATTAACCTGATCAAACAGCTCTAAGGTGCTTTGTCTCTCTCACATGTAGCAGTGTATGCTGCAAAGATCTATAATCCATAACACATACAGTGCACAAAGCAGATAATTTGAGTCATACTCTGACATTTCTATTCTTAGTCTCTTGTCAGTTTTCTCCTCAAGTCTTGCAGTGCCACTGGCCAGTTGCTGGATAATAGTTTCATGAGCAGTAATCTGCTCCATGTCCAATTGGCTCTCATCCATTACTAATACTGGACTCCACTTCCTCTCAAAGGAGAACACAACCAAACTCAATCTAGTGGTCACCAACATCTGCACGCAGTACAGCGAGTCCTACAAAGCCAGGTTAGGAGATTTTCTTTCTTTATTCATTCATGGGATATAGGCATCATAGGCTGGACTTGCATTTTATTGCACATCCCTAGTTGCCCTTGAGAGGGTGGTGATGAGCTACTTTCTTGAACCACTGCAATCCATGTGTTGCAGATGGACCCACAATGCCTTTAGGAAGGGAATTCCAAAATTTTGACCCAGTGATACTGAAAGAATGACATATATTTCCAAGTAAGGATGATGTAGTTTGCAGGGGTATTTGCAGATGGTGGTGTTACCATGCGCCTGCTGTCATTGTCATTCTAGATGGAAGTCTCCATGGGTTTGGAAGGTGCTGTCTAAGGATTGTTGGTGAATTTCTGCAGTGTATCTTATAGATTGTACATATTGCAGATTTTGATGCATCTGAGCATGGACTGTTTATGTATCTGAGGAGTCATTAGTGGTGATAAGCATTATGTGAACATCCCTACTTCTGTCCTTATGATGGAGGGATGGTCATGATTGAAACAGGTGAAGGTGATTGGGCCTCAAACACTATCCTAAGGAACTCATGTAGAGATATCCTGGCGATGAGCTGACTGACCTCAAATAATCACAATCATTTTCCTTAGTGCCAGTTATGACTCTAATCATTAAAGAGCTTCCCCAGATTCCCATTAAATCCAGTTTTTCTAGTGCTCCTGGATGCAACATCATGTTCAAATGTAACTTTGATGTCAAGGACTGTCACTCTTACCTCAACTCTGGAATTTCCTTCTTTTCTCCATGTTTGAAAAAATTATAATAAGATCAGGTGGCCCTGCTGGAACCCAAACTAGGCGTCACTGAGCAGGTTATTGCTGAGCAGGTACCGCTGTTGGTGACACCTTCAAACACTTAACTGAAGTAGACAGTAGGAGGCTGGAAGAACACAGTAAGCGAGGCAGCATCAGGGGGTGTAGAAGTCAATGTTTCAGGTGTAACCCCTCTTCCGTCCTGAAGAAGCGTTACACCTGAAATGCCAACTTCTCCACTTCCTGATGCTGCCTGCCTTGCTGTGTTCTTCCAGCCTCCTGCCCTTCTACTTTGGATTCCAGCATCTGCATTTTTTTTTGTCTTTATCACTTTACTGAAGACAGACTTTGACTGGTTTTCCTATGCCTAACTGAAACATGGAATACGCAGTATTGCTGTTTGGATTCAAGATCAGTTAACATGCCACAGACTAGCAATCAAACCTGGAGTCTTGTTATTCTGCTTAGCCTGGTTATGTCTTGAATGTTGCTATAATTTAACAAGGCAAGTCAGTATATAGTTCAGATGTTGTCTTGCTTCAAACTGTTAATGAGTTTATTTAGATGCTACCAGTTGACCATTAAAATACCAAAATAATAGGCATATTGATATACTATCATAGGTTGCAATTTTACCCCAACAGTACACTCTAATTATATAATCTCTTTCAAATGAATTGTCCATGTTTGTTTGCCATAGCCCTTTCCCACTGCAGTCTTGAATAATTATTATGGCTTATGTTGGCTCAACTATTTTCAAAATGGCAAAGCTCAAGAACTCCTAATGAAGGGCTTATGCCCAAAACATTGATTCTCCTGCTCCTTGGATGCCGACTGACGTGCTGTGCTTTTCCAACACCACCTTCTCAACTCTGGTCTCCAGCATTTGCAGTCCTCACTTTCTACAAAGCTCAATAATTGACTTATTGAGACAAGGATGTTTAAATCTCTGGCAAGCAAGATTTCACAATGGTACACTACCATTCTAATGCTATTCCATTATGCTGTCTCCAGATATATGCACCATCTCACCTAATAGTACAGACTGCAAAGTTTCCCCTTCACACACTGAATTTTCACAAAGACCCAAATAGTCATGAGTTTTACTCAATAGGATCTGATAGATCTATACTCCATGGTCACTGTCCTCTTCATCCTGTAATCCATGCAAATCAGTAATAGCAAATCACTAGTTTCACAAAATCATATGGTCGCTCTCAGACAAACTCAAAGATCACGCCATCAAATCAGTCCTTCAACAATTTACTTCGGAGCTCAGGTACAGCTACAATTTGAATGCTTTTGCTAAGTCACTTCAAACACAGGACATATACACTTCATTTGATGCGATTCCAAAGGATGCTGCTTATAGGTCTTAGCTTTTTTGTTAGGTACTGACTCAGTTTCCTGCTGACAAGGAGGCTGCCAGCTGGTTTATATTACTTTCTTAGTGCATAGTTACAGGCTGCAGAAGCAAAACCAGAAATTGCTGGAAAAGCTCAGGAGGTCTGGCAGCATCTCTGGAGAGAAATCAGAGTTAGCATTTCAGGTCAAGTGACCTCAGAACCCTAAACATTAACTTTGATTTCTCTCCAATGATGCTGCCAGACCTGCTGAACTTTTCCAGCAATTTCTGCCTTTGTTTCTGATTTCCACCATCTGCAGTTCATTGGGGTTTTATTTACTGGCTTCAGCACTGACTTCCAGCCTGTCGATGTGTCTGTGGTTCATTTTGTAGTCTTATTGCAATGTTGCCACCTCAGCTAGTGCAGTCTCAGCCATCTGGAGGACTGCCAAGCACCATTGCAAAAAGATGAACAGACCTATCCACTTCACTCACATTAAAAACATTGAACATAGAACAGTATAGCACAGGAATGGGCCCTTCAGCCCATGATGTTGTGTTGAACCTGAAGCCAAATTAAACTAATCCCTTCTGCCTGGCCCTGGTCTATATCCCTCCATTCCTTGCACATTCATGGGCTGATCTAAAAGCCCCTTAAACGTCCCGTTAGTGGGGTTGATTGGTGTGGGTCTCCTGGAGAAGTTCTCTAAAGCGCTCTACAAGAAGGCATCCAGTCTCCGTAATGTAGAGGAGACTGCATTGGGAGCAACGGATACAATAAATGACATGTGCAGAAGTGCAGGTGAAACTTTGATGGATGTGGAAGGCTCCTTTAGGGCTTTGGGCAGGGTTTAAATTCAGGTATTGGAGACTGCCCTTAATTTAATGTGCTGGGACACCACTGACTCATTGCTATCCCCCTTGATTCTAACTGAGGACTGATGACAATCATGAGAAACTTTTTGCCTTTCTGATTCTGCTAGCTAGCACAGCAACATAGCAGTACCATATGCCTGGTATCTCTGGCTGCAAGGGCAAAGTACATAAGGTTAAGACAAGGCCAGCCAGGGATTCTGGGAGTGTCTGGTGGGCTCAATGTAAGTGAGCATGATGGTGATCAGTGAACAGACTGGAGAAACAGTCTGATACATCAGCTGGGCACATCGCCTGAACGCAAAGTGTCCTTGCTACAGCATTACAATGATAATTGCCATTGCATCTTGAAATGCAGAAGCTGACAATAAGTGGATCAGAAAACCACCATGACAGTTCTTACGGGCAGGCACATGTTTGGTTCGATAGATTAGAATTAAATTGGATTACCTATAGTATGGAAACAGGCTCTTCAGCTCAACAAGTCCATACTGACCCTCCAAAGAGTAACCCACCCAGATCTATTCCCCCTCCCTATCTTTAACCCTGACTAATGCACCTAACACTATGGGCAATTTAGCATGGCCAATTTACCTGACGTGCATATCTTTGGATTGTGGGAGGAAACCCATGCAGATGCAGGGAGAATGTGCAAACTCCACACAGACAATCACCCGAGGCTGGAATCAAACTTGGGTCCCTGGTGCAGCAAGGCAGCAGTGCTAACCATAGATGTGGGACAAATGTAGCTCGTGCCCATGGAGTGTGACCTGAGATGTTGGAAGTTGGTGTCTGATATGAAGGTCTTTTCAAGCAAGTCTTGACTTCCATGTTGACAATTCACAGCATCATGTTTGCTCACACCGGGTGTTAGAATGGGAGGCTGCACATTTGAGGTGAAATATGCAGTTAATAAGATTTTTAACAAGCAATAATCCCACTTAATAGGCAACTCACCATTTCCCAGCAAGAATCACATCGTGACAACAGGAACTTGGATAAAAAGATGCAATGAGTTGCACCCTAAGTTGAGATAGGTATTGAGATAGACTTCAATAATATCAATATGTCCCTCCAGTTTCCTATTCCCCCCTCTTTATTTATGACTGTCTGTGAAGCAAAACTCTATGAGAACTCTTTGGGTACTTTTTCTAATATCTTCTTACAGTTTTGGAGTGTTTTTATAAGTTAACAGCACCATGCAAATACAAGATGATGTTGATAACACAGAGCTAAATGTGAAATGTGATCAGTAATTAAGAACTAAATTCAAAGGGAAAAAAGGACAGGGAATGAAAGAGGGAAAAACAACTGCAGTGAAATCGTGGTTACTGAACACTTACTGATTCTGACCCGAAATGCTTGCACCACCTTCCACTCTCTCCAACATTGGCAATATTTTGCTTCTTTTCCAAATATATTTTAAAAATTCACCACCATTCAATTATCAATCCCAAACACTGCATGACAACATGGTTGAAGTCTGCATGAAGATCAAGCTAAATTGTTACTTTTTTTTCTACCCACAGAAAGAAAAATCCAAATGATTTATGCCTGAGATCATAATTGGTATTTTCAAACCTAGTTTCAGTTATTGAAGATGTCATTCTTGAAGGGATTTGTTGATTATAAAGAAATTATTCCTCTGCAAGGTATTGTCGTTTCCTTATTTTAAGAAAGAAATGACCACTTTTATGTAGCTTGTAAATAACACAGGCTCGCAGTTGACAATACATCACACGTTGAGTGTGAAAGAGTGATTATTCTGGAGCAACACAGGGGTGAATGAATGATAATGGTGTTTCTTTTTTCAAGAATAGCACTAAGTCATGTCATTGGTGTAATATGCTGTTCATACCATTGTCTTTGTTTGGAAAATTTTCCAGTCACTTACTCTTCTATCTAATTATTTAGTCTCTTTTCAAAAACAGATTATGAAGTTCTATGGCAGAGAACCCAGCAGTGAAACTGTAACATTACAAGAGTCAAACCTGCCAGATAAAAAGTAGCAATAATCCAATTTAAAAAGGTTCTGCCACTGAAAAATAAACACCTTAGAAGGGAGGAAGGGGATGTGAGTGTTGCAATCTATATTAATCAGCACAAAAACCTACATCCAAACCCCTGTCCTATACAAATGTGATACAAACCTGAAGATCTGTAATCTCTATTCCTCATCACAGAAATCCTTTGAACTAAAATCAGAAATTGCTGATCTGGCTTAGCAGGTCTGGTAGCATCAGTAAAGAGAAAGCACAGTTAACATTTTGGCTCCATTGACCTTTAATCAGAAGGGTCTGAAGAGGGGCCACTGGACCTGAGATGCTCTGCTGAGCATTGTCAACATTTTTGGTATGATTTTGTTAGTTTGACTCCAAGGCGTAACATTCATGGTCAGCAACAAAGAATGTCAGTGATCCTCCAGAAAATAACTGAGCTTACTTGTAACTCTATCAAAAATCTTAACAAATTATAGTTAAGTACCATAAACATATCCTTCACAAAGGCAAATTCAGTAAAACAGATTGTCTCACATGAAATTCTAGCAGCAGGAAGAGAACACTAGCTTTTAGCTGTAACAGAGAGAGGGATAAGAGCTACCATATTCAGCTTCATGACCCCAGCAACTGTAGAAAGCTAAAACTAAAACTTAACCCCACCCATTCAGGCTGCTTCTATTGTTTCAACTTTAAAATGAGGCTTCACAAGCTGTTTACTTATTGGCTTTGAACAGACCACTTGGAACCTTTATCTCAATCTTGACAAAAAAAGGACAAAATACACCTTCTGGCAATGGACTGGAAAACTGAAGGCAAACTTTATTTTTTGGTGACCCTAACCATATTTTAGGCCTGTTATATTGCTTTGACATGGGGGAGCAGTGCTGTTGTTCCTGCCCCTTTGCAGGATATGAACTGGCCTTAAACAGCTGTCAATCAGTTGGAGGGCTGGCAGTATCTCATTGTAACTGAAAACAGTGGTCAGTACTGACAGTGACCAATTAAGAGATACAGTAGCAGACATCACCCTCAGAACAAAGTACACAGGATGGCATCACCATGGCCAGGCAGAAAGGCCTAGCAATATAGAGAGATGGCTGGGAGACATGTTGTCAGTGTGGGCCACTGGTCATTTGGGGATCCCTATATGGTTTATCAAGTGTTTTTTTGGTGTAGCAAATTTCCATGGTGAATGGAGTGGGACAATATACTTAAGTGGCCATTTTAGTGGCACATTGGCTTCTTGATGGACAGCATCCTCCACCTATCCCAAAACAGGCAGACTGTCAGGGCATCAGGAAAGTGACACAAACTAGAACTATTCCTCGGTTCTGAATAAGACTCATTCCAGACTCAAAAACACAACTCTGTTTTTCTCTCTACAGATGCTGCCAGAACTGCTGAGTTTCTCCAATGTTCTTTGTATTTATTTCATAAAGAACCTCCCTTTTCATCCTCCCACAAGGTGCCATTTATTGGTGCTGCTCTTCAGATGCAAATTATTAGCCTGTTCTGAAAATTTGCAAAGTAGTTTTGGGAGCATGGTTGGCAGGAATATCAAATGAGTCTTTTTCACAGTTTTTTTCTCTCAGTTAAACATCAGAAATAACTGGGAGAGTGCATTGGACAGCGTTGCAGGATTCAGAACCATGGCCAGCAACCAATGTTGGCTTCCTGATCAACAATTCCAAAGACTCGACATAGATCTATATCACTAGAATGGATCGATCTCACTAGAATGGACTTATATCACTAGAATGGATTGATACACGAGAATGGATCGATCTCACTAGAATGGACCTATATCACTAGAATGGATCTATATCACTAGAATGGATCGACATCACTAGAATGGACTTATATCACTAGAATGGATCGACATCACTAGAATGGATCTAAATCACATGAATGAACTACACATTTAAAAGTACACTCGCACCTTTTATTTTAAAATAATCTGGTCTCAAAAAGACAACTTAAGACAAGGATGCATGGTCGCTTGATACTAGAAAACACACAGTTTAGCAAATAACAATAAGCATTGATTTGTTCAAGGGACATTATACTTGTCTAACTCATTTGTGTTCTTTGGTGAAGTAATGAAGTGGGTTGATGACAGCAACCTGATGAAGGAGCAGCACTCTGAAAGCTAGTGCTTCCAAATATACCTGTTGGACTATAACTTGGTGTTGTATGATTTTTAACTTTTCACACTCCAGTTCAACACTGGCACCTCCAGATCTTGATGAGAACAGACTGACTAATGTGCATGTGGACTTTAAAAAGATACTTGACAACTTATTACATAACAGACTGGACAGCAACATTGAAGCAAATTGAACTAAAGAGTCAGCATCATCATGGACACAAAGTTGGCCATCAGACAGAAAACGAAGTGCAATACTGAGCAATTGTTTTTCACATTGGCAGTATATATATCTCTGGGTTGGTAATGATGGATTGTGCAGTGAAGAGTAGGATGCAGAGTTAATTTAAACTAATGACATAATATTAAGGAGAGTACAGGAGCAGGCTGGCCTGTGGGTGCACAAACATATGAAGGTGGCAGGACAAGGTAAAAAAGCTGTCAAAGGGTGTGTAGGATCCTTAGCTACACTTTAGATACACACTTTAGAAAAGCAAAGAGGTTCCACAACGTCCTTAACACAATATAATGATTAATTGGGCCCCAGCTGGAACATTGATTCTTCTGTCAGGCAGTAAATACAGAAACTTGAACACACGCACCTCAGGTTCAAGAATAGCTTCTTCCCTGCCATTCCTAAACTGCTGAATGGACCTGTCTAACTCCAAATAATGTTGATCTTGCTAATGTTGATCTTGCTTTGTGCACCTCCTATGCAGCGATGCCTTGCTTTGTCTAAGTCCTCAATGATCTGCCTGCACTGCTCACAAAATAGAATGTTTCACTGTACTTAGGTACATGTGGTTACAAAAATTCAAACCAAGGTCTAGGCATCACTTTAGGAGAGATGTCAAAGCTCTTGCGAGAGTGCATCGCAAGTTGACTGGAATGGTACAAGAGATTTATATAGTCAGTTATATGGAAACAAAAAAAAGCTTGTCTCCTCACACCAGAGAAGGCCATGGGATATTTAATAAAGCTGTTTACAACCTAGTACAGTTGTGATTGGGCAAATAAAATACAGTTGTTTCCAATGCAAGAAGGAGCTGGAACAGGTAGAAATGTGAATAATTGACAAAGCAACCTGAGGCACGATGGGGAGAAACAATTTTCTGCAGCATTTTCTCACAATCTTCATTATTGACAGGGCAGTGGAAGCAGAGTTAGCAATTATTCCAAAAGGAACAGGATAAATACTTGAAAGGAGAAATTTGCAAGGCTGCAAAAGATTGAGACTAATTGAAAAGCCCTTTCAAAGTGTCAGCATGAGTACTTTGGGCCAAAGGACCTCCTCCTGTTATCACTTTGTGATTCTTATGATTGACCAATTATGTTCACATTAATGTGAACATTTTGACAGCTATCAAAGCATGGTGACCTTTACTGACGTGCAGTTACCAAAAGAGTCATGGAGTTGAACAAACTCTGTGTTGAACAGGAGTATGCTGCCTCAAGCTACTGAATTCAGCAGATGTTTTGGAGCAGTCTCTAGCTAAATGGACCAACAGTCTTGGGAATTAGAATAATCAGACTCTTAATTTTCTCAGGGTTGGATGGAGACCAGATTGCTTAGTATGTAAGACATTAAGAATTAGCAAAGCAATCTATTCATGGCCCCTTGATTCTCTGACTCAAATGGTCAGATGCTATTCCAAAGTTATTAAGAATCACCCAAGTGTTAATGAATGAGTGATTGATTTTGCATTCATTTTTCTCAGTGTATAATTACAGAAGTTGTTCAAGTTCTTTATGAGGTAAATCACACTGACATTCCTCATTATTGTAGATGAGTTCATGCATTGGAGGACAAATCTCCTATTTTGGGGCCTCAGGAAATTCCACATATTTGAATCATAGCCTGTGTTGAGTCAATTGAACGCAGCCAAATTGACAATCAGGAAATAAGGCTTGGTGGCTGTAACTTTAGCACAATGGTGCACACCTCAATGATATTTAATGGTCCCTATTCATAGTGTTTAAATGAGGACAATGCCAGTTGAATTGCATGCTGACTTGAACTATCATAGCTCTAGCATGCACTGTACCTTGCAGGAGGTATTGGAGGCCATGTTGTACCTGGAGAACGTTACCCTCACAAACGATGTAAGACCATGCATGAACTCATCTACAATAATGAGGAATGTCAGTGTGATTTACCTCATAAAGAACTTGAATAACTTCTGTGGTGAAAAGGAAAACATAAGAGAGGAAAACAAATATCATCATTTCAGAGAAGGATATCTAATACTAAGATATATCATCTTTTCCATTACACTCAAAGGAAACCAAAAATTTGGCAAAATGTAAAACAGGCCATGTTATTATCTGTTCTTGCACTAGCAGGCAAGATGAACTTTTTTCTCCATAGCTATCAAGTAATGTGGCATCTGACAGTCATAAAGAGAGACAGCGAAAGAAAAGGAAAAGCCTTTGGTTATTTTATTAAAGCCAATGATTCAGCTCTGACACTGCAAATGGACAGGAGGAGGTGAGCTAAACTTATGAACATACAGTGGAAGCATCAACAAAAAAAGGTAATGGTAAATGCAAGGTTTACTGGATAGGGTGAGGGACTGGGTTTGGTTGGTATGATCTTTGCAGAGTCAGTGCAGACTTGATAGGCTGAATGGCCTCTTCCTGCACTGTAAGGATTCAATGGGTGATGAAAGGAGGGAACCATTGAAGTGATGGAGCAACGTAGCAAGTGGATATCATTGTGTAAACAAAAACACAAAACTGTTTTGAACCTCTTCTCTCGAAAGAAGGTTTAGCAATGGGAGATACTTCAATCAGGTAGCCAATTATCTTATTCAAGCAAATGACTATATGTTAGTGAAACTGTGGCAAGTTCAAGTGGCTAAGCTGAACAGAGTAAATTGCGGTCCATAAAATGGCAAGTCAGAAGCTACAAAACTTAGTGAATTATTGGAAATTATTAACTGTCTGCAAAGAACAATAGAAAATGGTAAATGATTAATCAAAATGGAAACTGGTCAAAAAAAAAGATATTAAGTAGAAGTGTTCACCAAAAGCCAAAAGCAAATTTCAAAACTAAGTCCAAATGCTTAATTACTTGCCGTTCTGAAAGAATGTTTCCCTATGTAGATGTGGTATTACCGTGGTTAATAATTTCCAATTGTGTGCTACTTCTTATTTTGATGGCTACAGTTAGATGTTCCTGCTCTGGCTCTGGCTTTTATTAAACTGTCATCAGGCCTGTCAAACTGCTTTCCTCGCTATTTTAAAAATTCCTGCGCCACACAATTATATGACCATCTTGCACACTATAGTTTTCAAAGGGGATGTTAATGATTTTCTTATCATTATCAGTGCTGCAGAGACTTAGCTGTACCATGCAGTTGATAGTTTGTCTATATTTACCCATATAATGCTTTGACACACCATCAACAAAGAGACCCAGATCCCTGATAGAAATGAGATGGCAGGAACAATCTTTATGCCAGCCATATTGCTAAAACAGTGCTGTTACTGTCAATTTCCATATCTCTTAGGTGAATATATGAACCAACATCGCCAATGACTTAAGAAATTTACTGTGTTCTGAAATGCTGGTAGAATAAACACATTTTACAACATATTTCATCAAGGAACCTGGGCTCAAAGTGCAGAATATAAATCAGACAGGATGTGAAGAAAAAACTGCAGATAAAGACAAGTTTTTCAAACTATGACTCACATTCTTCATGACATTATAAACCATGACAGTTGTTGAACGAGCACCAAGGGAGGAGGAGCGGTTCAATAACATTCTGGAGTTCAAACCAATCTTCAGCAAAGACGTGATATTATTGAAAAAGATGGAAGCACTTGCAGTATTAAACTTTGATGCCAGGCAAATCAGATTTAATTGACACCAAACAGAGTATACTTTTGCTCCTGATACAAACATTATATCTCTCTACATGACAGACCATTATACCATTACCCAGTTATTTCATATGGCTGGATAGTGATCTCAACAGGACCAAAGCAACAATATTTCAGATTCTGAAATGAAAGGTCATTCTTCCCCAACAAATGTAAAACTTTAAGATTATGTATGGTGCCTTCATTTTAAATACATATGTTGTAGAAATACAGTGTTTTACTGATACTTAAAAAAGTGAAATCTGTAAAATATAACAACTATTATTCCCAACTATAGCTTTATTTGTTCCTGGCAGTTCCATCACACAATTTCTGACTGTTGTTTCTCCCAGCTCCAATATATTTTATCATAGACTAAACTGTGAAAAGAAAAAAAAAATCGTGTCCTTTTTAATCACGTTGAGTTTTCTCTCGGACTGTTTAGAAGGGATTCCTGGACATTGCTTCCTGCAACCTCTATGACTATAGCTTCAACCCAGGATTGGAAAACATGCAATTGCCAGAATGTTCTTATCGTAATCTTGAGCTGAATACCTGAAAGACAGAAACACAATTAGCTTTGAGATGTATCTGTGATCAAGAGTATCCCAGAGGAGGAAACAAAAAGGAAGTTTGATCTTCTTTGCTATCTTAACAAGGGATATGCTTACCACAGAGGGTGCTTCAGAACCCTAATGTATCAGATTAGATTCCCTACACTATGGAAGCAGACTCTTCAACTTAATAAGCCATTCCTGAAGAAGGGCTTATGCCTGAAATGTCAATTCTCCAGCTCCTTGGATGCTGCCTGACTTGCTGCATTTTTCCAGCAACACATTTTTCAGCTCTGATCTCCAGCATCAGCAGTCCTCGCTTTCTTCAGCCTAATATGTCCACACTGCTCCTCTGAAGAGCAATCCATTTCCCTACCCTGTATTTACCCCTGACAAATGCACCCAACACTTTGGGCAATTTAGCATGGCTAATTCACCTGACCTGCACATCTTTTGGATTGTGGGAAGAAACAGGAGCACCCGAAGGAAATCCACCCAGACAAGGGGGAGAATGTGCAAACTCCACACAGGCAAGTCAACTGAGGTGGGAATCGAGCCTGGGTCCCTGACGCTGTGAGGCTAACCACTGAGCCACTGTGCCACTCACATTTATTGGATAATTTGGATTTTTAATTCTGTGATGAAATGTGCCTATATGAGGGATTTGTTCTGTCTTGTTTCTCTTGAAAACAAGTATTGTAAAGTTGGTGCTGATGTGCTTGCTCCAGGGAAAGCAGAGGAAATAGTGTTGTTTTGATTAAAAAGTAGATGAAGGAAACATGAGTGGGTGGAGTCAGACTCACACAGATCTAAGGTTTCAGTTTTTGCTTTCAGTTAGGGTTTTGGAGTGAAGCTACAAAATACGGATCTCTTTCTGTTGCTGCTAAAGTATGAGATCTCTCTTTGCTTGATTCATGCTTTCAGTTTTTCCTTTCTCCTGGACTAGAGAAGAATACAAGTGAGAGAAATCTGTTTTGCTGAATTTGCCTTTGGCCAGGGTGTGTTTATGGGATGCTGCTATATTGGAACAGTTAATGAGTAGCAATTAAATAATGTATTATTTTATTAAATCTTTTAATAGAGTTAAAGCTATGCCAATTCTACTTTTTTATGTTTACATTTTAAATGTGATGTAAGAACAAAGTGTGTTTAGCTTACAGCTTAGCAGCTTGACCAATCAAATTGCATCCAGAATGCAATATCTTACAACAATATGATAAAAGTTAGGGTCTAGGCTATCTTCTAGATATGTTTCGAGGGGGCTTGATCTGGTCTATAACAATTCTGAAATATCTAGTTCTGAAAAGAAGTACTGCTACTGAAATGCTGCAGGCTTAAATTCAGGGAGTGTCTGGCAAAGTCCAATGTGAAGCTAATGGAATGTAACATACAAAAAATGTCAGGGAAACTTTAACCAGACTTAACAATAAAAGATAATGAGCAGGCCAGTCAGTAGAAATTGATTAAAAAGCCAATTTCAACTCCACTGGAGTGGACGACTGGAGCTGATTACTCATACGTGTACCAGCCAGTGTTTGAGGATGAGTGTGTTGTGGTGGTTGTAATCATACAACAGTTCCCTAGTTATCCCTGCATTGCAAGTGAAGTTACTCTCTCATGCTGAGTGCTGCAAGCTGGCTAAGAAAGAAACAAGACATCCTAAATGGTGAAACTCAGACACAGCCGAAAGGAATCAGAATTACAGAATCTCAACTGATACAGAAGGCTATATATTGTGAATACATCTGTTCACGTTTAAGATCAATGCTACGATTAATCCAAATTAATTCATGAATTAATCCTAAATCTAACCTGCTCTTCACAAACAATTCACGCAATGAAACAAATATCATTTTTTAATTTTATCTTTTAGACTCAGCTCTTACTTCTAATCTGAGTCTATGTGTGTTATGTTACTATTTCTTACTGCATTTGATAATTAATTCAAGAAAACTTGGGTAAATTAATTCCTTATATCTTCCTTCTGTATATGTGACTTGTCATTTTTAGATATCTGTCCTACAATGGTGGTGTCATCAACAAACTTGAAGATGGCATTCATTTGGGATTGGGCAATATAGTCATGGGTGCACAGGAAGTACAATAGGGGGCTGAGGACACATTCTTGGGAGGCTTCAGGGTTGAGTGTTATTGTGGAAGAGTTGCATTATCTATCTCCACTGATTGCGGTCTGTTGGTCAGAAAGCTGCAGTTCCAGTTGCGGACGGCAGAGCCAAGACACAGCTCAAAGGGGGAGATTTCAGAAGAATGTTTCTCCTGATGGGGTCGTCGAGAACACAATCTGAGAATTTGTGACAGGATTGTGGAGGAATTTCTTAACTCAGAGGGGAGTGAATCATTGGAATTCATTGGCTCACTGAATATGTTCAAAATTAGAATTGATAAATTTCCAGATATTATACAGGTCAAAGGTTATGGAGGTAGTTCAGGAAATGACATTGAAGTAGAAGTTCTGCCATGATCTAGGTAAACAACAGAGCAAGCTAAATGAGCTGAATGGCCAATACTTAATTCTTTTTACTTTCCAATCATTCCAAGCATTTAAGGTTATTTTACTTTCAGTGAACTAGATGTTGTCAATACCTAATGCCAAGGAGATGTGCTTTATGCCCAACAATGATTTTCAACCTATTGTCTGGAAACAATTTTGCTATTTTTGTAGGATGTGGGCATCACTGACATGGTCAACGTATTAGCGAGTTTTGAGAAGATTTGTTGTCAACATATGTTTCCCGATCCAGATTTCCCTTCAACTGAGTGACTTGCTGGGCCACTTCAGAGGGAAGTTACATGCCAACAACACTGCTGCATGTCTGGTGTCACATGTGGGCCAGATTATATGAGAATGGCAGATTTCTGTCCCAAAAGGACATTAGTGAACCAGATGGGATTTTAACAAGGACCAGTTTCATGGTTGCCATTACTGAGACCAGCTCTACATTCCAGGTTTTGTTCCGAAATAAGTGAATTTAAATTCCATCAACAACCATGGGGATATCCGAACTCATGTGCCTATAGCATTAGCCTGAGCTTCTGGATTAATAATTCAGTTACTTTTTCATCTTTTCATTAAAAATAAAATTGACTT
Organism: Hemiscyllium ocellatum; assembly: GCF_020745735.1. Classification (NCBI taxonomy): domain Eukaryota; kingdom Metazoa; phylum Chordata; class Chondrichthyes; order Orectolobiformes; family Hemiscylliidae; genus Hemiscyllium; species Hemiscyllium ocellatum. The sequence continues at coordinate 27,465,743 of NC_083421.1, read as the reverse complement.
TCTGAAAATTAACAGAAGGAAGTTATCAAACTCACAGCTCAAATTTGATTACCCAAATTTGTATCAATATCCATGCCTCACACCAAACCAATTGGAATGGAGACAGCTCATCTAAAAAGCACTTCAAAGTTAATACCCCCTTGTAGTGTGTGTGAAAGGCTCCACTTCTCAAGCTTTATTAACAAGATAACTATGACAGATCACCTAAGACATTGGAGAGTGACGATAGACCATTAAAGGCCTATTTGGACAATCAGGCGCTAGTTGAACGTACTTCATCAGACAATGACTAATCAATGAGGCAAATCAAGTGAAAACTAGAATATGTGACCAGGTTTGAATGATGTTCTGAAGAAGATGTGATGACGAGATGCCGGTGTTGGACTGGGATGAACAAAGTTAAAAATCACACAACGGGTTATTTGGATGTATAAGCTTTCAAAGCGCTGTTCCTTCATCAGGTAGCTAGTGGGGCAGGATCATAGGACACAGAATTTATAGTAAAAGACCAAAGTGTCATACAACTGATGCAATGTATTAGACAAATCTAGATTGCTGTTAAGTCTTTAATCATTTAGAATGGGGATGCAGGTTTCAATTGATTAATATGTCAATCACAAAACTTCTTTCAAGTCACAGTCCCGAGATAACTTAATGTTTTATAAAAAGAAAAGACATCTCAGCTCAACACAAAATGTTAACTTTGATTTCTCTCCATAGATGCTGTCAGAACTGCTGAGCTTTTTCAGCAATGTTGTTTTCTTTTTAAATTACTGGCAATTGGAGAAGAGTGGGGCAAAAGTGAGGACTGCAGATGCTGGAGATCAGAGTCTCGATTAGAATCGTGCTGGAAAAGCACAGCAGTTCAAGCAGCTACTTGGATGTGCCTGACCTGCTGTGCTTTTCCAGCACAACTCTAATCTAGAATTGGAGAAGAGCAGTCACATGACAAGGCCACATCTTTATGTGTTTTAAGCGCAAGTATTCCCTGGAGAACTTTACAAATGACTAAGAAGCTAAGTGGGGCCCTCTGGCATCTCCCTCTCTCTCTTTCCACACGGAGCAGACAAAAACTTTAAAAAGAAAGTGTAACTCTCTTGCTTGTCTCCAGAGAAACCACTAATTCAGTCATTCACATCATAAATTAGAAACATCAAACCATTAAGTTCAGCCTGAAGCCAACCGAGTAATCAAACAATAAGCTGGACATGATTTTTGCATTTTTATTAGAGGACTTTAATTTGGCCGAGAGGGAAAGATTTAAAAAGGTCCTAAGGGGCATCTTTTTCACGCAGAGGATGGTTCGTGTACAGAATAATCTGCTAGAGGAAGTCGTGGAGGCTGGTACAATTACAACATTTAAAAGGCCTCTGGATGGGTACATGAATAGGAAGGGTTTAGAAGGATATGGGCCAAATGCTGGCAAATGGGACTAGATCAGATTGGGACGTCTGATCGGCGCAGACAATTTGGATGAAGCGTCTGTTTCCGCGCTGTGTAACTCTAAACATCCTCCTCTTTCTGTGTGTGGTCCTCATACCTCTACCTGAATGCTAGAGTGCACTTTATCATTTGCTGGGACAATTTTATTATTTACTGAAGATGCCGAGCACCTCGACACTTGCTGTTGGGAGAAAGCAGAAGCTAGGCAAAAACAGCAGAAGAAGCTCTCTGCCCCACCAATGCCCCACTCACCCCTTCCCATAACCACCTTCTGCTCCAAGTGTAACAGAGCCTGCGGTAGCCCCCTCGGGCTGTAGAGCCATTTACGGACTCACCCTGACAGGGGAAGAGAGTCAGCTTAGTCTGTGAGAGACTGCCGATGATGGCGATGATGTTGATGATGAATGATTTACTGAGATCAGTTCAAATGCAATAAAATGAGATTTTTCTTTGTATGACTCAAGAAAACATGTCCAATTTTGTATTGTATCATCATGGCACATATACAATTAAATAGTCACTGATTTAACAAATATCCTTTCCAAACGAAAGAACACACTGTTTTGAGTAAATGGGGGAAACAAAAGGAACCATTTGATGTGTCTTCAGTTGAGTTTACTCATAAAAGCTGTTGTATTTCCTCAGATTCTGTAGAAATCAGATTGTTTAAGTTTTTCTTTTGAAACTGAGTATTAGCACAGACACAGCAAAATATAAATAGATCCTCATTTTGTAACACTGAAGAAACTCAAGTATGTGTTGGCAGACTCAAGAAACATATACAATTACAAAGGCAATAGATAAGATAGAAGGAAGGGGGTTGTTTCCACTGGTGTGAATGTAGAACTAGGGGGTGCAGCCACAAAATAAGAGGAAGCAGATTCAGGACTGAATTGTGGAGGAACTTCTTCACTGATTGTGAATCTGTGGAATTCCTCACCCACTGAAGCAGTTCAGGCTACTTCATTGAATGGCTTTAAAGTGAAGGTAGATAGATTTTTGAACAGTAAAAGAATTAAGGGATATGTTGTGGGAGTGGGTAAGTGGAGCTGAGTCCACAAGAAGATCAGTTATGGTCTTTTTGAACGGTGGAGCAGGCTCGATGGGCCAGACGGCCTACTCCTGCTCCTAGTTCTTATGTTCTTATTAACTGGATGTAGTCCTGTTACAGTGCATTGACAGCAGATGAAAGGGATGTTTAGAACCACTGTTCACAGGTACCACGCCTCTGTATTGGTTTCCAAAGATAACCCAAGGAAGAGTGAATTAGTTGCCTGTGAGTAGCGTTTCTTATGTCATGTGTTCAGTGAAATTACAACTAACCATCACTAACTTGATTTTTTAAATTCATTCACAGGAGGTGGGCATCATTCTTAGCCCAGTATATATTGTCTAGGAGGCACTTAAACTCAAAGACATTGCTATGGGTCTGGAGTCACATGCAGACCAGATAAGGTAAGGATAGCAGTTTCCTTCCCTGAAGGACAGTTGGGTTTTCAACAATGGTTTCAGGGCCATGATTAGACTCTTAATTCTTAATTCAAAAAGAAATCCATTGTCTGCTCTGTCAAGATTCATACTCAGGAACGTAGAACATTCCCTGGCTGCCTGGATTAATAGGTTGGCGCTAGGACCACACCCCCATCTCCTTCAGTGCTTTGCATTGCACTTCAGCACAGAATTCCTAATGAATATAATCAACATTATTGTTTTACAGGCTTCTCTCTGGCTTGCATGATTTGCAATTGCAAATAGTCTTGTGCTAATGGACGAACAATCGGTGGCCATGTTGTGCCTTGTGCTCCCATCAAAGATAGGACATGATTAACAGGATATATCAAATACTTATTTCATTGCTGTTTGTGGGAACCTGGTGCAAACAAATTGGCTTGCCATCTATCCTACATTACAACAGTAACTACAAGCAGAATCTTGATGAGGCGGTAAGGAGTTGTTTGGATAGAGAGACAGTGAGAGGTGTGCGCTGTCTCCTCCAGAGAAGACTCATCAAAGCTCACACCAATCAAGCACTGATAGCAGTGTGCATTAATGAGACGTTAAAACTCTAAGGGCAGGGGTCCCACCCAGTGTTGACCCGCTTGGAGGCCGACAGCTCCTGTCCTCAGCCATGCCATGGAGGAGGTTTCGCCTGTTGATAGAAAAGGATTCCTGGAATCCTGGGAATGCTGAAGGGCCAGGGCCAATGTAAATGATGTGTGTGTGTGTGTGTGTGTGTGTGTGTGTGTGTGTGTGTGTGTGTGTGTGTGTGTGTGTGAGAGAGAGAGAGGGATGGGGTATATATTTCCCAGGAGAGGCGTCTTTGGAGAATGGTTTAGGGGTCAATGGGTCCCAGCAGGTTTCCCTCCCATTCAACATCCAGTCTGCTTGAGCTCTCACATCTGAATGAGAGCTCACCCTCCCCACTCCCACCACCTCAAAGTGACAGGCTGCTCACACAAGTTGCTGCCAAAAGGCCCGTTTGGAGCTGGGTAAATTCCTGGAAATGGCAGACAGAAGCCTTTAATTGTGTGAGATTGGCCTCCCTCCAAAAAAGTGTGCCTACAAATAATAGCAGGCGAGGGAGGTCGATCGTTGGTGGAGGTGAGATGATGGGGTTCAAGTGCTCCAAGCCTCTGACTAATTTAGTGCTGCTCCTACTTCCAAGCTCACCAGATCCAAGTGCAAAAACATTCCACCCTGCTCTTCAAATTGGCTGGGAAGTGCTTTAAGATCCCATAAAGCGAAGAAAGGTGCAGTCGAAATGCAAGTTCTTCCCTTAATTAGGACAGAAACAAATCAAATTCTGGACACCCAAGAGATTGAGCACATAATACTGTATTCGTGGTGAATGCAAAACAAAGTCGGAAAATATTGGAAAGTATTAGCAATTCTTCAGTGAGACAGAGAGACAAATTTAGAATCAGTTACTCTATATATAGTCATGAGTACTGCTGTTTGCCACTGAAGGTATTGGCAGAAATGTCAAAAGGTGAAATTAATATTTATCAAAAGATGTAAAAATCTAGCAATTGTCTTGAGACTTAGTTGTCCTTATATGTCTGTTAACCCTTGAATCTTCAGCAACCATAAAGCAGTTTCAGAAATCTAAACATGATGGAATAATTGTACAAGTAACAATTCAGAATAAAAGTCCTGAGATTTCAACATTGTCATGAGATATGCTATAATGTTGTTCCCAGATTGTCCTCCCTCATTCACATTATTGCTCCTCACCTTGCTCACTGTCCTGATGTCATGCAACAGATCAACAAAGAGAACAAATCGACAATATCCCCCAACATTACGAATTCTGATTCCAACAAAACATAGGATACTGGCTGATAAGACTTACCCTTTACCTTTCTACCTATTCTGTTCAAAGTTTCTGTCTTCGACACATCATTTTTTTCCTGGGAACAAGACGAAGATGTGCTTTCACAGTATAAAAGGACATTTGTTTGTCACACTACTCCGTGTAACAGCTTTCAATTTCCACACTGCTTAGTCAGACAGAAAAATTGTTTGAAAAGTTCCTTGAAGCCATCCTGATTTATCAACACAATTAACAATTTTCCCAAGCTGGTCGAAAGGGTTCCTATATTCTGAAGCTTGCCGTGGGGTTCAAAGTGAAATTCCTAAGAAGTTCTTTTCCTCCTAAAGTGTTGTCATTCTTTTCTTTTATTTATGAGTCTCACTGTCTGATGCTCATTTATAAGGCTATATATTTCACATTAGCTGATGGTAGCCTGGACAACTGCTCAAAGGAATGTCTGATGCATAAAAAGATAACTGCAAGTGTACTTTTTCATTAAGCAGACGTGCAGGGAGAGGTAACTAATCCTTCTGCATCATCAGAACATTGGAATGCTTAAGGATTAAAGTAAAGGTAAAATTGCCACAGGGCAACTCTCACATTGGAGAGAAGAAGATGGTTTATCTGAGGGTCACCATGCCTTCATGGAATTCATTACCACAGAAGGCTGTGGAGGCCAGATGTCGATGGTGAGCAAGCTGTTGGAGGAAATCCTGAGGGACAGGATGTACAAGTATTTGGAAAGGCAAGGACTGATTAGGGATAGTCAACATGGCTTTGTGTGTGAGAAATCATGTCTCACAAACTTGATTGAGGTTTTTGAAGAAGTAGCAAAGAGGTTTGATGAGGGCAGACTGGTGGACGTAATCTACATGGACTTCAGTAAGGCGTTCGACAAGGTTCCCCATGGGAGGCTGGTTAACAAGGTTAGATCTCATGGTATACAGGGAGAACTAGCCATTTGGATACAGAACTGGCTCAAAGGTAGAAGGCAGAGGGTTGTGGTGGAAGGTTGTTTTTCAGACCGGAGGCCAGTGACCACTGGAGCACCACAATAATCGGTGCTAGGTCCATCACTTTTTGTCATTTATATAAATGATTTGGATGTGAGCATAAGAGGTAGAGCCAGTAAGTTTTCAGATGACACCAAAATTGGTTATGTAGTTGACAGGAAAGAAGGTTACCTTAGATTACAACGGGGATCTTGATCAGATGGGCCAATGGGCTGAGGAGTGGCAGATGGAGTTGAATTTAGATAAATGATAGGTGCTGCATTTTGGGAAAGCAAATCTTAGCAGGACTTATACACTTAATGGTAAGGTCCGAGGGAGTGTTGCTAAACAAAGAGACCTTTGAATGCAGGTTCATAGCTCCTTGAAAGTGGAGTCGCAGGTAGATAGGATAGTGAAGAAGGTACATGTAAGGAATGAGTTGCCAGATGAAGTGGTGGAGGCGAGCATGATTGCAACATTTAAAAGCAATCCTGATGGGTGTATGAATCAGAAGGGTTTGGAGGGATATGGGCCGGGTGCTGGCAGGTGGGACTAGATTTGGTTAGGATATCTGGTCGGCATGGACAGGTGGGACTGAAGCATCTGTTTCTGTGCTGTACATCTCTCTGACTCTACAAAACTATGATTTATGACTGAGGTAGATATGTTCTTGAGTATCGAGGGAATCAAGGGTTATGGAGAGAAAGTGGGAAAATGGTGTTGAAAATCATTCTGCCTCAGTTGAATGGCAGAATTGATGGGCTGAATGGCCTAATTTCTGCTCCTATATGATCTTATTGCCCCAATGAATGTGAGAATTGAACCTGTGCCATTGACATCAGTCTATATAGAAAACCAGCCATCTAGCCAAGTAAGTTAACTGACCCCAAGCTCCGGTACATTGGTGGTCAATGTCCTGAAGTAGGAACAAATGCAGACTGAGACTTGTTCTGTATAGTTTCTAATTCTACACTGTTGAGTTGTGAGGCCTAAATGGACAATCCAGTGTTTTCAACGTAGGCAGCGAGGAGGAGACCGAACACTTTCAGAATTCCCAGATGTGCCAAAGTGCTTTATAGCCAATGAATGATTTTTGGACGGTGGACACCTTTGAAAGAAAAGGAAATTTTGGCAGATCATAGTGTCATAGAGATGTACAGCATGGAAACAGACCCTTCGGTCCAACCCATCCATACCAACCAGATATCTTTCCCCTCTCACCCTAAACTGACCCCAGGGAAAAGACTTCGCCTACTTACCCAATCCATGTCCCTCATAATTTTGTAGATCTCTATAATGTCACCCCACAGCCTCCGATGCTTCAGGGAAAACAGCCCCAGCCCATTCAGCCTCTCCCTATAGCTCAAACCCTCCAACCCTGGCAACATCCTTGTAAATCTTTTCTGAACCCTTTCAAGTTTCACAACATCTTTCCAATAGGAAGGAGACCAGAACTGCACGCAATATTCCAACATTGGCCGAACCAATGGCCTGTATAGCTGCAACATGACCTCCCAAACCCTGTACTCAATACTCTGACCAATAAAGGAAAGCATACCAAATGCCTTCTTCACTACCCTATCTTCCTGTGACTCCACTTTCAAGGAGCTATAACCAAAGTCTCTTTGTTCAGCAACACTCCCGAGGACCTTACCATTAAGTGTACAAGTCCTGCTAAGATTTGCTTTCCCAAAATGCAGCACAGAATATTATGAGTCAATGACTTAATAATTTATCTATTAGTGATGTTGGTTGATGGATAAATATTGGTCAGTACTCGAGGAAGAACTTCCTTGTTATTCTTTTAAATCATTTACATCCATCTCAGAGGTAGGTAAAGTTTCAGTTTAATGCCATAGCTGAAGAATGGCACCACTAACCATGCATTTCTCAGTATAGCACTGGAGTGTCGGGCTGAAGCATAAGCTCAATGCTCAGTATTGGAGTTGAGCCCATTGTCGACTTACCCAGAGCTGAGTGCTAATCTAGCCTAAATTCTACCAAGGGGATAGGATGATATAGTGGTTCTGTCAGTGGATTAGTTATCCAGAGACCCATGTAATGCTCTGGGGACTGGTTTAGAATTCCTTCAAGGCAGATTTGGAGATGCCGGTGTTGGACTGGGGTGTACAAAGTTAAAAATCACACAACACCAGGTTATAGTCCAACATGTTTAATTGGAAGCACACTAACTTTTGGAGCGACGCTCCTTCATCAGGTGGTAGTGGAGGGCTCAATCCTAAAACACAGACTTTATAGCAAAAATTTACAGTGTGATGCAACTGAAATTATACATTGAAAAATTGATTGTGTGTTAAGCCTTTCATTTGCTAGAATACAGTGATAGTTTCACTTCTTTCATGTGTAAATCACAAAACCTTTTTTTAAAAAAGTTGTATTCTCGGGTTAGCTGTTAACAATGGTGATAGGTAGACAATATGTTGAAGAAGCATCGCTCCAAAAGCTAGTGTGCTTCCAATTAAACCTGTTGGACTATAACCTGGTGTTGTTTGTTTTTTAATTTCAAGGCAGATGGTTGATGTTATAAATAAAGAGATGCACCATACTTTCCCATTGTAAATGTAATTGTTGAGATAAGTGAATACTTTTTTTTAGTCATAGGATGAGGGCATTGCTGGCCATGCCAGCATCTATTGTCCATCCCTAATTACCCTCTGGTGTCAACCACATCACAGTGGGAGTGGACTCACATGTAGGCTAGACCAGGTAAGGATGGCACTTTCCTTCGCTAAAGAACATTGGCGAACCAGATGTGCTTTTCTAACAATCAACAATGGACTCACCATCATCATTAGACTCTTAATTCCAGGTTTTTTTTATTGGATTTAAATGCCACAATTTGCAATGGTTGGATTTGAACCCACATCCCCACAACATTACTTGGGTTGCTAGATTAACAGTCCAGCGATAATACCACTAGGCTAATACCTTCCCATCAGGGAGTGCAGACACCTTTTTGAGGAACGAATTCTCCTATTCAAATACAAATAAGTTTTACAACTCTGAAATAAACATAGCTGTTTAAAACAATACTTCTCAGCCTCTTTTCTCATCCTTTCTCTTCACTTTCCTGAAGATGTTACTCTATTCTGTGGTAGCCCAATGTGTTCGAAACAAACTTCCCCATCCAGTTCCTCATCTACATGAGTTGACATTATCTCAGTGGTTCACCAAATTGTTTAATTGCTAACCATATCTGGTTTCCAGCAGGAAAATTGAGGCAAAATCCAGACGGTGAATCAATTAAAAAACAGAAAATGCTAGAAATACTCGTCAGGTGCGGCAGCATCTGCAGAGGGAGGAAACAACTTTCCAATTCATGCCGTGACTTTTCTGCAAGGCTGGAAAAGTTCGAGATGTGACAAGTTTAAAACTAGCACGGAGGCAGGGAAAGGAGGATTTGGAAAGATAGAACCACAGGGAGGATCTGCGATAGGGTGTAAGGCAGGAAAAATGAATACAAAAGGTGATAATGTGAAGCAAAATTATCATTCCCTTTTGCCTTGAATCATCAACTTTTTTTGTGATTTGTTGTGCAAGAAAGTGACAAACTTAAAATGTAATTGAATCACAAAATTGTTACAGTGCTGATGGAGGCCATTTGGCCAATCGTTATCGAGAGACAACCTCCTCTCTTTACCTATTCCCTTCCACAAATAAGCATCCAAAGCGCTCTTGTACATCTTGACACTGAGAACAACTACGTAAGAATCCTACTCATTGACTACAGTTCAGCTTTCAACACTAAACTTAGTGATCTCAGACTAAGCCCCACTGTCTACAGCTGGATCCTCAGTTTCCTGACCCACAGGCCACAATCAAAGAAGATTGGGCACAATATTTCATCCTCACTAACATTCAATACTGGAGGCTCCCAGGGTGTGTACTCAGCCCCCTACTGTACTCACTGTATACCCATGACTGCATCGCCAAATACCAGTATAATGCCATTTACAAGTTCGTTGATGACACTACCATAATCGGTCGAATCTCAGATTGCGATGAAATAGACTACAGACAGGAGGTGGAAGACCTGGAAAAATGGTTCACTGAGAACAACCTAGCTCTCAATGCTGGCAAAACCAAGGAACTCGTCATTTATTTTTGGTGGGATGTTACTCATACCCCCCTACACATTAACAGCACAGAGGTAGAACTAGTGAGAGTGTCAAGCTCCTGGGAATGGTCATCCACAACAAGCTTTCTTGGACTCTTTATATAGTCGCACTGGTTACAAAGGCGCAACAACGTCTCTTCTTACTCAGGCAGCTGGGGAAATTTGGCATGACAATGAAAACCCTTGTCAACCTTTATAGGTGCGCCATTGAGAGCATTCTGTCTGGATGTATCACTGCCTGGTACGGCAACTGTACCATTCAAGATCAGAGATGGTTACAGAGAGTGGCAAAGTCAGCCCGGACAATCACAAAGGCCAACCTCCCATCTATGGAATCCATCTACCAGACCCGCTGTCAAGGAAAGGCCACTGTCATACTCAAAGATCCATCCCACCCTCGCAATGTTTTTTTACAACCTCTACCATTGGGGAGAAGGTACAGAAGCCCGAACACATGCACCAGCCGGTTTCGAAACAGTTTCTACCCTACTGTTGTAGAATGGACTCACAAACTCTTAACATTTGCCTGTACCTGTGTTTTTGTTTTTGCCACTGTTTACCAATTATTTATTTATCTATACTAATTAACTAGTTGATCTGCCTGTATTGCTCGCAAGACAAAGCTTTTCACTGTGCCCCGGTACACATGAGAATAAATTCAATTCAATTCAATTCAATGCCTCATCTAAAACTGCCTCCACTGCACATCTAGTCAGTGCATTCCAGACCCTAACTACATGCTGTTCTGAAATAATCTTTTTCTCACGTCACCCTTGGTTTTTCTCACACACCACTTTAAACATCTATTTCTCTTGACACAGATGTTGCCAAGCCAACTAAGATTTTGCGATGTTTTCTATATTTAGTTCAGATTTACAGCATCCATAATATTTCACTTTTGTTGCTTGGTATGTAGACTGATTTTTTTCAAAAGGAAACAAACATATATCACAGAGAGATTCAGAGCACAACTATGGCATCAAAAAGCTCCACTGAGTATGATATTCGACACAATACAGACCTGCGTACTGACCTTGTGGAAAGCTAGGGAAGTGGTGCTGAGATATTTGTATTATCAATAGCCACAGATGAGGTGCCAGAAGACTGGAGGTTGACTGGCGTGGTGGCATTATTTAAGAAAGGTGGTAAGGAAAAGCAAGGGGACTACAGACTGATGAGACATGAGTCGTGGGCAAGTTGTTAGAAGGTATTCTGAGGGACAGGATGTAGATGTATCTGGAAAGGTAAGAACTGATTAGGGAAAGTCAACATGGCTTTGTGCATGGGAAATCATGTCTCACTAACTTGACTGGGTTTCTGGAGAAGTGAAGAAGAGGACTGATGAGGGAAGAGTGGTGGACATTGTCTAAATGGATTTCCATAAGGTGTTGGACAAGGTTTGCATAAAAGGTAAACAAGGTTAAATCACATGGAATACAGGGATGTTTAGCTGTCTGGATACAAACTTGGTTCGGATACGAGGGTAGTGGTGGAGGGATGCTTTTTGGAGTGGAGGCTTGTGATCAGTGGTGTGCCATAAGGATCGGTGCTAAGTCCATGGCTTTTTATCATTTATATCAATGATTTAGATGTAAATATAGGAGGTATGGTTAGTAAGTTTGCAGATGACACCAGGTTCGAGTGGGCCCAGCAGCACAGGCCAGAGTAAGCTCAGCAGCACAGGCCCAAGTGGGCCCAGCAGCACAGTCTCGAGTGGGCCCTGCAGCATAGGCCCGAGTGAGCCCAGAATCGCCATCTCGAGTGGGCCAAGCAGCACAGTCTTGAGTGGGCCCCGCAGCACAGGAGCCGAGTGGGCCGAGCAGCACAGGCCCGAGTGGGCCAAGGAGCACAGGCTCGTGGTAGCAGTGTGGGAGACAATTTTGGGTTCCCAGTGGCTTCTGCATCATTGAGGCAGTCTAAGAACCAACTCATGGTGGCAGTGGAGTTAACCTCATCTGGTGCGGTACCTGTATTGTGTAAAGTGTGCATTGGTGTGGTATAACAAGGACTCATAGTGGTGAAAGTGACTGTGAAGGTGAGATGTGCCAAAGTGCAGCGACGTTTCTTCTAGTGGCACAGCAAATGGAACTCATGCCTGGCCATTGGGTTCATAGTCCATGACAGAGCCCTGAACAAAAATGACTGTAAAGTTGGACACTTTATTTCTTCATTCTTCTGAATTTATGTTCTGTATTTTGGTTTATTTTTGTATGCTTTAAGATGGTGCCAGAGAGTAGTGGCACAATACAATACTCTCACTGTATTTTGCATCTGCTTCCAGTAAATGGCGATGTGTGAAAGTCCTTTGGATGCCATGAAACTCACTCACCACTGCCCTTTACTGCAAACATAGCTCAAACACTTCAATGCTGCACTTGTTCAAAGTACCAATCAGAAATGGATAAGGGTGAGATCTCAAAATCATTTCTTGTTGTTCTATCTTCAACCTTGAGAAATGCAGGTACAGCTTCTAGCATCTAATTATATAAAATGGAAACTATTCTTCAAGTGGTTTATCATTTCCTGAATTCTGTACCCTCTGTAAACTTCATTACCACCTATTGCTTGGCATCAATTTGAAATCTGAGCTTCCTTGCATGAAGCAATGTCTTTTGGCTAACACCCAATTTGTGAAAATATGCTCTTGATATTGAGAAATGAATCAAAACCTTCAATTTCTTGAAAGTCCAGGAATAGTAAACCAAAATATTGAAGGACACCCATCTATTGTTTAATCTAAGCTTCTGTGTTGCAATATGAACCCAGTGTATTATTCACTAGAATTAAATACTTTTTTCACAACACAATTGGCCAAAACAGGTAATAAAGACTCAATGGCACTCCTCTTTGTACATTATAATGCACATGTGCCATTGTGAGAAAGGGTACAGGAAGTTGTATTCCTTCAGACGGTTTTGAAAAGTGCTTCAAAAGGAAAATATCACAGTCATTCAGTGGAAATGGAACAAATAATGATTCTGTACTAATATGCTTACACTCCACAGTGAACACTTCTTGCCATCACTGCTGAGTTGATGGCATAGCCTTGGAGAATGGGACCATGTAATTTCTTCCAACGGCTCAAAGATGTGCAGTTTAGGTGGATTGGCCATGGAAATTCAGGGTTACAGGAATAAGGTAGATCTGGGTGAGATGTTCCTCAGAAGGTCGGTGTGGACTCAATGGGCCAAATGGCCTGCTTCCAATCTGTAAGGATTCTATTATTCTGTGAATAGTTGTCTCCCAAATAAGTTACTTCGATGGATTAACTATGCCAGAAATAAATGACCAGCTAAGTGTTAAATAACCTTAATAGATTCAAAGTAAAGTTAAGTAAGTTTTTAAGTATCCCATTCGACCTTTGGAAGGCATCTTTAAGGAATTCCTTGTTGTGTGCCATTTGATGGTAAATTGGACATAAGTGAATCAAAATCCTGCAGTGCATTTTGGCTGAAGATTAATGGATAATTGTTGTCAAGTGCAAGGAGCACATTCAAACTTACTGTCAATTCATCCTTTTCTTTTAAAGCTGTAGCTTTTCTGAACATTAAAAGAAATTATAATTCAAATAAGAAGAGAGAAAACTCTGAAACATAGGATATGAAAGACGCAGAATATGGATGAAGGAGGATGTTTGCAACATGTGTCATTTTTGTTCAATTGCCAACTAAAACAAGGCCCTAGAGTTTAAAAATTAGTCATTCAGTTATCTTTACATACAGCTGTCTTTCAGACAATCAATCCAAGGTCAGAAGAGATTGACAGAAAACATGCAATGCTTGACCATGAATGCAACATTCATAAACCTGATACTGCTGCAGCAGGGCATTACACAGCATACTTGACTATTAGAATTTTCTTTCTACTCTTTAAATCAATTCTTTTTGCACCATAATGTGATTGAAATAATTGAGACAACTGCTGGTCTTTGAAATTTTACCAAGTCCCAGTATGAACGGAGGAAGGAGAAACAATGGATAGCTTCTTATTAATGTTTTAAATGTATTCCAGCCTCAGGCAACTGTCTGTGGGGAGTTTGCACATTCTCCTCGTGTCTGCGTGGGTTTCCTCCGGGTGCTCCAGTTTCCTCCCACAATCCAAAGATGTGCAGGTTAGGTGAATTGGCCATGCTAAATTGCCCATAGTGTTAGGTGCATTAGTCAGAGGGAAATGGGTCTGGGTAGGTTATTCTTCGGAGAGTCGGTGTGGACTTGTTGGGCCGAAAGGTCTATTTCCGCACTGTAGGGAATCTAATCTAATCTAAATGTTATAGAGGCCAGGTCAGTTCAAAGCAGGAGGAAAGGTTTGCTTCAAGCATTTACCAAGATTTTACGTTCTGTTCTTAGCATGTTTATTAGTGGACATATTAATACTAACAGTTGCAACTGTGAATCTTTATTGGGAATCTTCTTATCTCTAATTTTCAGAAAGGGCACTTAACTTGAACTTCTCAACCTGTAAAGCTTGTACATGCATGACATCAGGGAAGATTCCTGCTCTCATCAGTATCCATTAAAATCTGCTCCCTGAATGGACAGTTATCAGAGCTGGAAGGCTCAAGTGTAGTTATAGACCCATTACCATTAACTAGTCTGTTTTGTTACTTCTCACAGTCAGGACAGCAGTTTTCCTTTAAGAAGCATACTCATGATATCATCATTGTATCATTGTACAGGACCTGAGGGTTTAAAGATTACATGCTGTTATGAAGGTGTAGAGGTGTACTGTACCTTTAAGAGAGCGAGGAAGCTAGCAAAGACTGACTGAAAGCACAGTGTCCTGAACAAGGTAAAAACATAACACTTGGTTGAAACAATAGCTAGTGTTGCATTTCAAATTCAAATTCAGCCAATCAATTTAAATTATGCCTCAGATACCAAAATCAAATCGAATTTGAATTTAGTGTTTTGATGATATCTGTTGTTTTGGGATATAAGACCAGACATTTTGAATGGTTGAGGGAGAACTGCCAAGCATCATCAAGTCCAGACTGCTAGTCAAACAGCTCTCTGAAAGGTACCTGTCCATAAGAAAAGTTGTGCAGCAAAAGACCGAAGAAGAGATAACCCAGGAAAATCCAGAGGAAAATCTATAGAGGAAAACCAACAAAGCTGACAGGCTGTGAAACATTATTTATTTTTGTAAATCTTAATCGGGTTTTTTTTTAAATCTGACCAGTATTGTAGAGTGGGAGGTACAAGATAGTTTTAAGAAAAAGGAAACTATCTGTTATTTTAATGTTCTCTGTTGGACTTAAAGAATAAAATTGTTAATTTTTACTTTAAGTAGTGACCTCTGGGATAGTTCTTTACCTTTTAAAATTTAGCAGATTACGGTACGCGGTGAGCTTCTCTGTGTGTTGGGTTTAAATTAGCAGAGGGGTTTACATTGTGTTATTACATTACACCATCTTAGATTAGATTCCCGACAGTATGGAAACAGACCCTTTGACCCAATAAGTCCACACCGATCCTCCAAAGAGTAACCCACCCAGACCCATTCCTCATATTTACCCCTGACTAATGCACCTAACACTATGGGCAATTTAGCATGGCCAATTCACCTGACCTGTACATCTTTGGATTGTGGGAGGAAACCGGAGCACACGAAGGAAACCCACACAGACACAGGGAGAATGTGCAAACTCCACACAGACAGTCGCCTGAGGCAGAAATTGAATCTGGGACCCTGGTGCTGTGAGGCAGCAGTGCTAACCACTGAGCCACTGTGCCATTACCTCAAATCATCTGAAGCATTCTGTTCTGTTGTAGATGTAAGGCTTAATTTTATCCAAACCATATGTGGCTGAGGAATGCAACTATTGTATGCAATAATTGGTTGTAGACTTACTTTTTGAATTCTTCAATATCACAACATCCACATAAGATTTCTTATTACAAAGGGAATCATAAGCATTGTGCTCGCATTGTTTTGGATTCAAACTTGCAAAATGTCTCTCAAAAGTCTTTCCCTGCAACTACATATAAAGAAAAAGTCCTTGGATAAATTAATGAAGGAAGTTGACTCAAATGATATGTGCTGAAAATGTGTTGCTGGAAAAGCGCAGCAGGTCAGGCAGCATCCAAGGAGCAGGAGAATCGACGTTTCGGGCATGAGCCCTTCTTCAGTTTCATGCCCGAAACGTCGATTCTCCTGCTCCTTGGATGCTGCCTGACCTGCTGCGCTTTTCCAGCAACACATTTTCAGCTCTGATCTCCAGCATCTGCAGACCTAACTTTCTCCTCAAATGATACGTGTCATCCTTTTCTCAACAATAGGGCTCTCAAGAGCTTGTATCGAGGTCGTATCAACTCATGAATCAGGGGAATCACAAAACAATACTTTCCATGGATTGGCTAAAAAGCATTATTGTTAAAATTATTATGGTAACGCAAGCCTTGAAACTTCCTAATGTTGCATTGTTCGTTTATTTTAAGTTTAGTGTGTTGGTGTAGAGAAGGAAAATCTCTACATCATTACTTTGATACAATGGCTCCCAGCATGAAATTCAAAACAGGAGGAAGAATGAATAGCACCAAGACAGATCTCTTTGTCAAAAAAAACATTCAAATTCAATTGTGCAAGTTCCGGCTGTCAACCTTTAACCTCTACATTTTCAGTGCATTAAAATTATTATTGAAAATAAGGCAACTTTCATCAAGATATTTGGTTCAGAACATGAATGTTTTATAAATGAGTTTAATTGACTGATATGAACGCTTTGGGTCTCAGTTTATTTTGCCATTGAGTTCCGTTTTCTTCCATTATTCTTCCTTCTGAAGCCAAAAACAGACTCAGGAGAGACATTTTCATGTTAACAGATTTTAGCGAATGGAGTACTTTAAAGATCGGCGATGGAGCTCCTGCTATTTAGATTTTATTAGCAATAATTTAGACAAAACATTCAAGAGTGATGTATTCAAGCTTTCTGACGATACAGAGCTAAGAGAGAGTCATAGCATTGAGGACATAGAGAGGCTATGAAAAATATAAACAGGTTATGAACAGGAAAAGTACTGGCAAATGTGGTACAACTGTGGGGAAATGTGAGGTCAGTCCCTTTGGCAGTAGGACTAGAAAAAAACAGAATCTTCATTCAAAGGGGTCAAACTTGTTCAGAGAGAATCACATGAAACCATTCAAGGTACATGGAAAATGTGCAAGTAGGTACACCAAGCAACTGGGAAGACAACTAATATGTTAGACCTTATTGCAAAGGAATTGGAGTAGAAGATGTGAAATCTTGATATAATTATTCCAAACTTTGGTGAGACCACATTTGGAATACTATGCACAAGTCTGGTCTTCAAATCTGAAGATATAGCTGCCTTGGAGACAATACAGTGAAGGTACACTAAATCTGTTCAAGATGGCAGGGTTGAATTATGATGAAAATCGAGAGTGTGGTGCTGGAAAAGCACAGCAGGTCAGGCAGCAACCAAGGAGCAAGAGAATCAATTTAGTTCTGTTTGGTCACATAAAAGAATGAGGGGTTATGTTTACTTTGAAAGATTGCTGATTGGATATGACCGCTCAGGAGTTTCTGCAACAAAATTATGTTATCATTGTGACATTCCCCACAGATTGTCTGCTCAAGGGGCTCGCGTGGAAAATGTTATCATTGGAGTAACTGTGGCCTGCTGATTCAGGAATGACAATGCAGAATGAGTCAGTGATTAAAATATCTTCAGCAAGCCCAAAGAAAACAATAAGCCACAGGGGCTACTGTACATTTCCAGAGGAAGAAACAGCAGGACTTGAGCTACAAAGGTGATCGGTGAGATGTAGCCCCTAAAACCATCTTCATCAGAAGATCCTCTTTATGCCCTTCCACTAAGGTAATAATAAACACGTAGCTTGTGTATTGAAATTCTCTCCCATTGCTATCTCCCCAAGTGGAGGGCACTGTCAACTACACACATGTTGCTTTGAGAGCACTCGATCTGTCACCAACCTGTAATGTTTGTGAAGAGAAAATGCTTCACTCCATTAATTTCTAGTTATGTGTGACCATCAATGCCCAATCTTGGAGGTCTGTGCCAGATATCCTGGGAGCTACCATAACCTTTGCATACCACACAGGTCACAGACACCTATCTTCTACAAAGGCTTAAACAGAGATGGCTGGGAGACAAGGGGTATTCCCTTCAAACATGGTTTGTAACACCTTTAAGAAACCCTCAGAGTGGCACAGAGCAAAGCTACAATGTTGCTCACATTTTGACCAGGGTTATAATGGAACGGACTATCTTGAAGATATGGATCTGATGCCTGGGCTACTATGGTGGTGCTTTTCATTATAGCCCAGAAACAATGTTCCAAATCTTCCCTTCAAATATTAAACTGGCAGGGGGTGGTGGGGGTATGTCCTGCATTCAGAAAGTAATACAGGATAGCGAGTTTTGAGAAGATTTGTAGCTCAAGTTGAGGTTCTGGATGTCGGTTTGCTCACTGAGCTGGAAGGTTCATTTTCAGTTGTTTCATCACCATACTAGGCAACATCATCAGTGAACCTTCAGTAAAGCAGTGGTATTAGTGACCTGCTTTCTATTTATGTGTTTATGTTTCCTTGGATTGGTGATGTCACTTCCTGTGGTGATGTTATTCACCGTTCTTTTTCTCAAAGGGTGATGAATGGGGTCAAAGTCGGTGTGTTTGTTAATAGAGTTCCAATTGGAATGCCATGCTTCTAGGAATTCTCATGTGTGTCTCTGTTTGGCTTGTCCTAGGATGTCCTTAGTAGAAGACTATCACCACTCCATCCACTCCACCCAAGAATTCCTAAGATAGAAGAGGATGAAATAATGGTCTCCTTTGATGTAACAGCCCTGTTCACATCCATCAGTATTAACCTGACCAAGGAAACACTGACTACAGAATTATAAGAACCAAAGACACATACACAAAATACCACCAACTTCATCAGCAAGGACGACATCGTCAAGCTGGTGGATACATACCTCACCACCAACTTCACTTTCAATAACAAAACCTACAGACAAACCAGTGGAACATCCATGGGATCTCCAATATCGGGGTTCTTAACATAGACAGTAATGCAGAGACTCGAATAAACAGCACTGCCAACCATCCAACCCAAACTTTGGGTCCACTATATAGATGACACCTTTGTCATCACGAAACGAAACAAATTAGAGGAAACCTTCAAGACCATCAATAATACCCTTACTGGCAAAAAATTCACTAAAGTGGAGGAAAACAAAAACAATTGCCATTCCTAGATGTTACAGTAGAGCGAACAGCCAATGGGGAACTTCAAACCAGCATCTACAGGAAAACAACACATACTGAACAAATACTGAACTACAGAAGCAATCATCCCAACACCCACAAACGCAGCTGCATTAAAACATTATTTCAATGAGCTACCACACACTGCAGCACAGAGGAACTACACAGAGCGGAGGAAAATCACCTCTACAGTGTATTCAAAAAGAATGGGTTCCCAACAAACACAGTCTGCTGATTTCTCAGCAATAAACCCAAACAAGCAGACAAAATGCTTCCAGAAACCCAAGCCACTTTCCCCTACATCAAAGACATTTCAGCAATGATTGCCAGACTAATCAGACCTCTTGGTATCACGGTAGACCACAAACCCACGAACACACTAAAACAGCAGCTAATGAACTTGAAAGACCCCATACAGACAACAAGCAAAACTAATGTCATTTACAAAATACTTTGCAAGAACTGTAACAAACACTACGTTGGACAAACAGGCAGAAAACTAACCACCAGCATACATGAACATCAACTAGCCACAAAAAGACATGACCCACTCTAACTAGAGATGAGGAAAGACACCACTTCGACTTGGACAACACATCCATCCTAGGACAATCCAAACAGAGACATGCACGAGAATTCCTATGAAGCATGGCATTCCAAAGGAGAAAAATAACAGGAAATGACATCACCACAAGAAATGGCATCACCACTGGAAATGACATCACCAACACAGGGAAATCTAAACAATAAATCAAAAGTGGATCAATAACTCCAGTGCTTCATGGAGGCCCACTGATGATGTTACCTAGTATGGTGATGAAATATGTGAAAACAAACCTTTCAGCTCAGCAAGCAAACTTACATCCAGTAATAGGGGATCTACATCAATCTACTGACAATAAAGATGAGACTGAGGGTGAGGAACACTGTTCAATACAGCAAGATAGAGCAATGAATAACAGAGCTTGAGAAGCCAGAAATAACATTATAGTCACTCATTCCAATTGTGAATGACCTAGGTATGGGTATTGTTTAATTGCTCTTTTTGACATTTCCATCACCAGTAACCCTTCAATATTCCAGAATGTGTAAAGACTATTAAGATGCTTTGAAATGAATGTACATGCCCTATGACAGTGTTGAACCTGTGAGAGACAATGCGTTGTGCAGCTTTCTTCCACAGACCACTGTGCTAGAAAGGACAGCAGGAATATGAGCTGCCCATTGTATATTTCCCAGCTTTGAAGGTCAATGCATTCCCCTGAAAAGCTGATACATAGAAAGAACTTTTCCCTCTAGAGATGCGTGTAATCATCTCAAATTCTCTCTGCTCACTCATAACATGGGTCTACATGTGATACATGCAGGCTAGTCTCCAGTAAAATACACTGCATATTGCAGTGACATTCAATGATGTCTCCATTCATGGGTAATGCTATGTTTGCCATCCTCCATGTAGTACTTCAAAGGTCTCTGAAGTTTGAGGCAGTTGGTAGCTTGGGAGAGATGAGCAATGCTTCGCAGTTGCAAATTCTTTCATCTTTGAGGTGTCTGGAGCAGGGTGTGACTTAACCAGATCCAATTGTGAACATTGTACTGCAACAGAGCACGAGAAAATTTAGTAATAAAAGTGATTTTATATGATGTAGCATCTATGTGGACTCAGTATATTTTCTTTAATATTCCCTCTCACTACTTCAAGGTGCAGGCTCAGTTTAGCAGTGTAGGTGGACGGCACCTACTCTCTGGTTCGCCCCCTTGACTAGGTAAACTTGTGCAGTTGACCCCGGTGCCTAGACCCAGATGTCCTGTCAAGTTGTCGGCACACACTTCTCAGCTTGTACTGCTATAGAACTTGAGGTCACAGAGGGAGGAAGAGGAGGGACCTGGGTCTTCTGGAATATCCTGGCAAGATGTTTCTGCGCTGCCTGTGTGTCACTCCCACTCCCTGAGACTTTCTACTGTCACTCTGATAGGAAGGAGTACCTGGAGTGAGGTTGAAGTCCCTTGCCCACCACCTCTTTTGCCTTACCACCAATGGCTAAGATGATGAATAGCAGGTCTGCACAGCCAGCCAGCAGGTAGTGAGCATTCTGTTGTATCTGAGTCACCAAAATCTCCATGCATGCTGCGTAGAAAGTTACAGGACTTCTCCACTCTTTGATCCAGCTTACTGAGAGCCAGTGTAGACAAACAGGAGGCTGGAAGAACACAGCAAGCCAGGCAACATCAGGAGACAGAGAAGTCAACATTTCGGGTATAACCATTCTTCAGGAATACTGTCTGGCGGTAGGAAACCTGCTTGATGTTTCAGTATCAGATTATGGAGGTTGACTAAGTCAGTAATGACTGAGACAAGGGCATGTCTTCTACCTGGGACTGCCTAGTCTCCAACAGCGCAGAGTGCCAGAGACTTCAGGCATTTCTTGCACCAGTAGACAGTGTCCCAAGATAAAGTCAATGCATAAAGTACTGACCAAGCTGGAAGCCTCTGAGATGGTGGAGGTGGCAGGGGAAATTCCTTGCCAGTGCATCTCACAACTTCACTGGCTTCCTCCTCAGAGTTGGAGGTGGAGCTGAGAGTCTCTGGCGCTAGCCTCTTCTGGTGGGTTTTCACTAATTCCTGCAGAAGAGAAGTGAGGGAATTAACTGTTGAAAGTGGAAAAAAGCTTGTGCAAAATAACAAAGAGATGGTGTTGGTAGTAATGGGAGATGCCCACTGCTATCTCCTCGACATTACGGGAGCAGTAATGCTCTACATCAGCCAGCTCGCCTATTTTCTCCTTGAAGGAGGTGAGAAACCTCATATTTGTCACCCTCCCCTTTGCCAATCTTTCGGCCTGGTCCCAGGGCATGGTCAGGTTTTCCTGCAATGAGACACAAGGAGCGAATGAATGCGATGGAACTGAATGAAAGAGCAGTTAGTGATCATGCATCAGCAGGAGAGG
The DNA here is from genome assembly GCF_020745735.1 of Hemiscyllium ocellatum. Taxonomy (NCBI): domain Eukaryota; kingdom Metazoa; phylum Chordata; class Chondrichthyes; order Orectolobiformes; family Hemiscylliidae; genus Hemiscyllium; species Hemiscyllium ocellatum. The sequence goes on along the minus strand of NC_083421.1, from coordinate 27,443,657 downwards.
TGGGGACAAAACCCAAACAGTGAATGAGTAGGGGAAACCCCGAGTGTTCAACCCATTTGTTTCAGCAACCACCATCTGTTCCAGCTGTGGCAGGAGCACTGGATCCAGTATTGGGCTAATTCATCATTCCCCCCAACCCCAGACTGGGATGGAATAATGTCGTCAACAATCCTGGGGGACTAATTAAGAAGAAGAATGCTTAAAGCACTTAGTTTGATGTGAAGCACTTCAGGGCAACCTAAAACTATGAGGCACTGTGGGGTGGCACAGTGGTTCAGTGGTTAGCACTGCTCCCTTACAGTGCCAGGGGCCTGTGTTTGGTTCCAGCCTTGAGTGAATAGCTGTGTGGAATTCATGTGTTCTCCCCATGTCTATATGGGTTTCCTCCGGGTGCTCTAGTTTACTCCCACAGTCCAAAGATGTACACGTTAGGTGAAATGGCCACGCTAGATTAGATGAGATTAGATTACTTACAGTGTGGAAACAGGCCCTTCGGCCCAACAAGTCCACACTGACCCACCGAAGCGCAACCCACCCATTCCCCCTACATTTACCCCTTTACCTAACACTACGGGCAATTTAGCATGGCCAATAGTGTTTAGATTGCCCATAGTGTTCAGGGATGTGTAGATTAGGTGCATTAGTCAGGGATAAATATACAGTAGGGGAATGGGTCTGGGTGGTGTAGACTTGTTGGGCTGAAGGGCCTGATTCTACACTGCAGGGATTCTATAAAATTTGCTAAATGAATATGAAAGCTCTTTACTTCTTTTCAACTTTTGGCCAAACAAGCAGACGTGCCCTTGGATAAGTGTTCTCAAAGATGGTATATCTAACAATGTTGCTCTCACTTCTGAGCATTAAACTGTCAGTTTTCAAAATGTGCCCTCATCCAAGGCAAGTCTTACATCTTTAGGTGCAAGAGTTCTGCTACTGAGTCAAATTGGCAGTAATAACAGGCGCTTTACTAAAAAAGTTAGCAGCTTCTCTTCCGTGCAATCATCGAACAACCAATCCTGTCTGGATTTGTAAACTATTGGAAGAATTGTTCCCATTTTCAGCAAGATAGAGAAGTTATTGAATGAATAGCAGGCAAAACTGCCTCATCATAAATATGTCCCAAGATACGCAGGTCATCAAATTATTCCCTGAATTTGTTCCTTTCAATGTGACCACCAATCGTATTCAGCAAGTGAACAGCTGTCATTTCCTATTGCCTGAACTGTTGGGTCAACACACTGTCGACACTTTAATAGCCGACACTTCTGTCTCACTTGGAGAACAGGACCTGGAAGCAGACAGGTAATTATATTTGCTAAGGAAATATTTTTACTATTCATAAAGTGGAAGAAATTCCACAGCCAACTGAAATGACAATACACAAAGCTTGATCTAAACTTTATTTTCTGGGCTTCTTACACACCTTCCTCTTAGCAAATCATCCAGCAGCATTGCAATAATAAAGTGATTCAATTCAAATACACACTGACAGTGAATAGAAGAAATAGTGGGCGGCACGGTGGCACAGTGGTACAGTGGTTAGCACTGCTGTCTCACAGCACCTGAGACCCAGGTTCAATTCCCGACTCAGGCGACTGACTGTGTGGAGTTTGCACGTTCTCCCCGTGTCTGCATGGGTTTCCTCCGGGTGCTCCGGTTTCCTCCCACAGTCCAAAGATGTGCGGGTCAGGTGAATTGGCCATGCTAAATTGCCCGTAGTGTTAGGTAAGGGGTAAATGTAGGGGTATGGGTGGGTTGCGCTTCAGCGGGTTGGTGTGGACTTGTTGGGCCGAAGGGCCTGTTTCCACACTGTAAATAATCTAATCTAAAAATAGAGTACACGGTGTTGACAAAGATTCTTAAATAACATTTAATAGGATCTCATATTTACAAGGATGCTTTTCACGCAACAGTCACGTTAAAACATTTTTATGTGAGTTTGTTTATTATCCCCAAAAGCTATGAGATTAGCCATTCCCAATTTTTTTTTCCCACTGTGACCCCATTTTGAGGTTAGGAAACTCTGGGTGTGCATTTGGGCTGTATTTCATGGCCCAATACCTGGGGGTCTAGGGGCCAGCCTGAGGTTGGAAGCATGTGCCCGCTGTGGTCAGGTTGGAGGTTGGGGGTTGGGCCAAGGGCAGGGATGGAGCTGCAGTGAGGGGTGGAACTGTGTGGCATAGTTCAGGAGCACCAGGGCCCTTCACTGCTGTCTCTCTCCATCCCTTGTCATGACCCCTCAGTGAGCTGGGATAGGAAGAAGAAGATCTATTAGGGTAAAGGGAAGAGGTATTGGCTCACAACTCAAAAATTAGAGTTTGCCATTTCACTATAGCAAGCCCTGGACTAGACCATACATTGAAATATTTTCTCCTCCATATTAATCTGATAACTGTTCATAATGTATACAATATGCAACATATATTGGTCACCCTTTTGGGCTATACTAAGGTAGATACTCTTCCAATTACTTAGCTGGGCAATTGGATAGCTTATTGATCTATGAAGTGCATTACAACCTCAGGAATACACTTCCTGAGGAGAGCTTGACAATAGGCTTTCTAGCTCTCAATAAGCACAATCAAGCCCCAAGGGCAGCCAATGGCGTGGCACGGTGGCTCGGTGGTTAGCATTGCTGCCTCACAGCACCTGGGACCTAGGTTTGATTCCAACCACGGACGACTGTCTGCGTGGAGTTTGCACATTCTCCCCATGTCAGTGTGGGTTTGCTCCAGTTTTCTCTCACAGTCCAAAGGTGTGCAGGTCAGGTGAATTGGCCATGCTAAATTGCCCCTAGTGTTCGGTGTATTAGTCAGAGGGGAATGGGTCTGGGTGGGTTACTCTTCGGAGAGTCAGTGTGAACCTGTTGAGCCAAAGGGCCTGTTTCCACACAGTAGGGAATCTAATTTAATCACAACCCTCATAGAAATATCAGTAAATGCAGGACAAGGCAGATCAGAGAGGTTCACTGAAGAACCACTGTCAGCAAGTAAACTGGCTAATTTATTTCGCCTCTAGATGGGGAGCTCGGAGATTGCCTGTGTTACTCCTCAATGTATGGATCTTCTCTTCATTCTGTACCCTGGTTTAATGTTCAAAAAAAGGATCTACATTTATGAAGCCTTTTTTATTTAATCTCAGGTTAGGGACATTGTTGGTAAGATTGGCATTTACTGATCATCTCTCGTTGTCTTGAGAAGCTCGTAGTGAGCTCCCTACTTGGTGGCAATGTGATTAAATAGAGCAGCTTCCCAGACATCATCAGAGGGCCGTTAAAGATGTGGATATGGAGCTGGAGCTGCTCAGAGGCTGGACTGAGAAAGTACAGTAAGGGTCCTTCCCTCGTGGTCAATTACTGCTTTGTAAGTAAAGACTAAAAAAGACCTCAGCCCAAATTAACAGCCAGTGACAAATGAATGATTACTCATTGGCCTGTCCAACTAAGGCAGCCCAGTGTTAATGCTTGGTTACCAAGCAGTTAAGTTTTTTAAAGTCTGCATTTAAGATCGGAAAGCATCAAGAGATGGTTCTGAATTGTCTGAGCATATCAAAAAGGGAACAACTGTAGCATTCTTGGCAGATGGAGGGGTTCAAATTAGATTAGATTCCCAATAGTGTGGAAACAGGCCCTTCGGCCCAACCAGTCCACAATGATCCTCTGAAGAGTGCCCCGCTGAAGAGTAACCTACCCAGACCCATTTCCCTCTGACTAATGCACCTAGCCCTATGGACAATTTAGCATGGCCAATTCACCTGACCTGCACATCTTCGGACTGTGGGAGGAAACTGGAGCACCCAAAGAAACTCACGCAGTCACAGGGAGAATGTGCAAACTCCACACAGACAGTCACCCGAGGCTGGGACTCTGGTGCTGTGAGGCAGCAGTGCTAACCACTGACCCACCAAGCCACCGTTCTGCCCTATTAGAAAGAGAGTTAAGATTGAGCAGACAATAACCTCTATCCACAAATAGAAGCTGCTTTGCTTTGCTGTCTTTCGAAACTGGCTTAGACCCATGTTGACACCTAAAGATGTCTCAGGCAATTGAGAGACATTTTGTGCTGTTGTGAGATTTTTTTTGATGCAGCACCTTCTACAGGAAATCTGTGGCATGGGTGAGCAAGGTAAGTAACAATCTGTCTTGTCAATCACCTGTATTGATTGAGTCATGCAGGTGAAACTCTTCCAGGTCCTGCAGAGGCAGCTTGAAGACGGGTCTTGAAACAAACTTTTAGTATAGGGCTGACATGATCACCCCTCTCACAATTCCATTGGAAGAAGATGAAATATATTTTTTTTTTCTCTCTCTCCCACAGCATTGAGGCAGCCAATAATTAACAGTGGATAGGCTGATGTGGAGGACCAGCAGATCCAAGCCAGGGTCTTCCCACCATCAGAGTGGTCTGCAATGAGCTTAATGTCTCTTTGAAAATGATCTCCCTGAAGGAGGCCTGGAGCTCCATATCCCAATACAAGGACCTATTTGCAGGAAGAGCTGCAAACAACTATACCAGAGTGGTATATTTGATGGGCTTAACAGCTTAAGCCTCATCATTTCTTTAAGTTGATGCATCTTCTGAAGACACTTCTATTTTGAAGCAGCTCTACACTTGTCTTGGTACTTGAACAGAGCCTAGCTTCCCCAACTGCCAGGAACCTCACTGGGATCCATAGCATTAAGAAAATGCCTGCTATTGAGGTGTCCAATTCTGAAGCCACTTCCCGCAAACTCACTCGAGAGTATACACTGTCGAGATGGAAAAAGTCCTGATACCTGAAAATAAACATTTGTCACAGGGTTTCCCAGTGTTGTCGAAAAGTGGAAGCAAATACGTATTCTACATAAAAATAGGAACAGAAAGCAAACCAACAGGAGAGAAAGGGAGATGGGACAGAGACAGAAATAAATTAAGAAAAATTATCTTTTGAAAATGTCCAGGAATAATTCGATTCTGAAGAAAATAATTTCCATCCATATGAAATTTCATTTTTTGAGTTCTGATGAGACATTTGGCAAGGTTGAAAACTAACTAAACCGTTTAAAGTTAACTACTCTTGGTATGCACCAGCCCTGACATGTACGATGATTAACCAACACTAAGTCCTGAAACTTCACATTCCTCACATGTACTGGTGCCAAAGTATGGTTATAGTAGGCTAATCAAGCATGGAACATTTCAATTGCTATGAAGGTTCAGACATGCATGAATAGATAAATTATGACACTGACAGAGTATAGGATGATAGCATATCTGTAGTAGTTTTAAATGAACATTGTAGATTACAATGATATGAATAGCATGCTGAAAGCTGGTGAATAAGAAAATAACATTATGCAGGATCCACCAAAGAAACACAAAACTTGCACACTGATTTCTTTCAATTGTTTTCTCCTTTTATAGATACCTTTCGAAGCTGAATCCTTCGAATCAAGCTTGTGTTTTTCGTAAAGGACCATTGAACTTTTGAGCCAGTTCCCTTTCTTGTCTTAAACATTGAAACCAACGTTTACATATTCCTTAATCTAGGTGATACAAAATACACTGAATCCCCTACTCAGCCTTTCTCCTTGATCTCTTCACTTTAACATACAGAAACCTAGTATATCCTCTACAGTGCTCAAAATTTATATTGTCATTTGTGGAATGTGGGTGTGCTGGTCAAGCATTTTTCGAGAAGATGGTGGTGAGCTGCCTTCTTGAAATGCTACAGTCCATTTGCTGTCAGTCGACCCACAGTGCTCTCAGGGAGGGCATTCCAGGATTTCAGTGAAGGAACAGTGATACATTTCATAGTCATTCCCTTCCATGAGATGACATGGTGATTCAGTGGTTAACACTGCTGCCTTACAGCACCAGGACCTGGATTCAATTCCAGCCTTGGGTGGCTATGTGGAGTTTACATATTTGCCCTGTGTCTGCTTGGGTTTCCTCCCATAATCCAAAGATGTGCAGGTTAGGTGAATTGACCATGCTAAGTTGTCCAGGGATGTGTAGGTTAGGGGAATGGGTCTGGATGGCTTACTCTTTGGAGGGTTGGTGTGGACTTGTTGGGCCAAATGGCCTGTTTTGACACTGTGATCCTAAGTCAGGATGGTGAGTATCTTGGAGAGGAACATGGAGGTGAGCTAACTGATTCCAACTTGATAATGGCTTTTGCTTAATGTCAATCATCTTTACCACAAGAAAACATAGAAACATAGAGGAAGGAATAAGTCATTTAGCCTCTCGAGCCTGCTCCAAAATCCCAGATCTTGTCTAATCGTTTACCTCAATGTCTTATTTCTGTGCTATCCTCATATCCCTTCACGTTCAGAATTAGAAAGTTAATTCCTGTCTTGAACTTAAATAATGGCTGAGCTTCCACAGCCTTCTTGGGCTGAGAATTCCAAAGAAACCTGTATGTCTCTTTACTCTGAAACTTAGAACAGAACTAACCATTTGAGATTTTCCAAATTCTTGTTTGAATTCTATAAATAAGTCCTTTGAGAATAGATTGTGCAGCTTGATTGATGATTGGTTATTAGGAGTCAGCAGTGCCCACAATGGCTATCATGCACGTTGAAGTATGTTAACTACAGCTTTAACAGAGGGAGTGTTCATTGAAACATGCTGTACAGTCAGTTAAGTGCCTCAGTCAACTGTCTGTCCTTTATTATCATCCTATTAAAAAGACATAACTCAAATAAGACCCAATCATGCCACAGGCAAATGATAAATGTGTGATACTGTTTTCAATTAGGGCCTGTATGAGTACAAGAATGAAACACTACAGTAAAGGAAGCTACTTAGCACATTATTCCAGTTCTTTGATAGACCAAGCCAATTAGTCCGATTCACCCAGTTTTTCCCTGTAGCCTTACACATTTTCCCCATCAAATATTGATTTGATTTTCCTTTCAAAGTAATTATTTAATCTGCTTCCCTCACCTTTTTAGTCTGTGCACTTCAAATCCTAATCATTTATGACATAAAAAGAATTCTACTCGTTTTTCCTCTTTAGCCAATTGCCTTAAATTTGCCATTTGTGTTAAACCTAGAAAGTTATCATTGATTGTTCTGGGACATTTTTAAATGGCCAAATTGTTCCTGAATATTAATTATTCTTTATTAATGCAATGATTTAGCCGCAGCCTTAAATTTCCTAACTGATTCTGAACACCTGTAATAACAAAAAGACCTGGGTCAGAAACAGACGGGTAGAACTGGTTTATCTTTGGATTATATTCAGCATGAACTGGTTGGACTGAAGGGGCTGTTTCCATGCTGTATGACTCTATCATTCATTTGTTTCCTTCCCCACAGACAAGGAGGTCTAGGTTCAAATCCCATTGGCTCCAGAGATGTGTAATAACTGTGTGAACAGTACAATTAGAAAACAGCTATAAATAAAGAGAAAGACTTCTAATTTCGCAGCTTTTTTCACAAGCATTGGATATTGCCTGAAATGCAGGGAGATGGCGGCACAGTGACTCTGCCACTAGCCTGGTCCCTGAGAGGCCCAATCTAATGGTCCAAGTTGAAGTTGCACCACGGCAGGTAGTTGACTTTAAATTCACTTCATGAAGATCTGGCATTGAAAACTAATTTTAGCAATGGTGACAATAGAACAAGTGGGCTATCATAAAAAAAACCCCAAATTATTCACTCAGATACTTCAAGGAAGGAAATTTTTTATTCCAGATCCACAGTAATCTGATGTTTAACTGCCCTCTGAAATAACTGAGCAAGACACTTCAGTTCAAGAGCAATTACAGATGGATAACAAAGTCACCGGTGATGCCCATGTTTCTTGAAAGAATCAATACAAAAACAGTCATCCCTGTACAACATCAGAAGCACAGCAACCAGTTCACAAAATACAAATGCCCATAAAACAGATTATCTGTCTCTGTGATGTTCATTGGGAGATAGAGTTTGACAAGGAACCCAAGGCTAACACCTTTACACTTATCCGCAATAATGTCATGAAATTTTTTGCATTCACCTGAGCAGGAAGATAGGATCTCAGTTCAACATCTCATGGAAAACACAACTCTTCTGTCAGTGGAGCAGTCCCTCAGTACAACATGAGTACAACACTTGGCACTATTTCAGAAATTTTCAAGGTTCACGCTTGTCACATCAGATCAGATACACAGGCATAGTTAGGGAAAGGTACCCCAGGAGGTTTGGATCCTAGGTTAGTTTAATTTTCTGGCTTTCAGTCCTTTTAATTGTTTTTGCTTCAATCAAGTATCTGCAACAGCTTCATCTGAAGCTGATGTTCCACGACCTGGCCTCTTCTCTATCCCTGTGCCACAGAAAAGAAGAATATAATCCTAAACTGTTCACCATTATTTTCTTGAAGGTATGCCCGGTCTGTGAGTAATATAAAATCCAGTAGCACTTAGGCCTAATGGTACCTAAAAACAACCTTAACCTTAAATATAAAGCATAGATGCATTAAAAGGAAAGCTATGCAAAAAGATGCAATGGAGAAAGGAACAGAATGCTGCATGGCCTGTTTCTGTGTTGTCTTCTCTCAGTAATGCTATGTAAGTATGTAGAGACTTAAATGGTTTCTCCTCCCCTTTCCCATCTCCTTGACTGGTTACTGAGATGATCTTTTGGTGGGGGCAAAGGTTCATGGATGCAGGTAGATCCCCGAAACAAGCTTTCTTCAAATGCAAGCTGGTCTTGACAATATGCCCTGCAATCGAAAGAAGCCTTTACAATAACAGAACACAGGGTATATTAATTAATATGAACCCAACATGATAAAAAGAACGATATATCAGAATTGTTCTAGTACTTTCAGGGGGATTTCTATCACCCTGAGCCGACTCTTTTTAATTCTTGCTGTGATCCTGTATTCTCAGACCCATTTATGTAACTCATTCATCAGACAAATGGACCAAAGATGTAAATCACAGAGCAAGTAATATAAAAATTCCTGACCCTTAAAACTTACTATTCATAAACCATTCAATGAGTTACTCTCCGTATCTGTGATGTGTATAGGACAGAGAAGCATCGAAATATCAGAAATAAGAACAGGAGTAGGCCATTTGGCCCTTCATGCCTGCTGGCCAATTCAATATAATCATGGCTGATCATCTAACTCAGTAGTCTGTCCTGATTTCTCCCCCTACCTTTTTATCCCTATAGCCTTAAGAACTATGTCTAACTCTTTCTTGAAAGTATTCAATGTTTGGGCCTTAACTGCTTTCTGTGGCAAAGGATTCCCCAGGCTCACCACTCTCTGGCTGAAAATGATCCCCTTATCTCAATCCTAAATGGCCTATCCCTATCCTTAGACTGTGCCCCCAGGTTCTAGACTCCCCAGTTCCTTTCAGGAACATCCTTCTTGTACCTATCCTACCTAGCCCTGATCAGATTTTATAGCTTTCTATGAGGTTTCCCCATCAATTTTCTGAACTGCAGTGAATATAGCACTCAGTGATCCAGTCTCCTTTCACACCCCAGTCTGTTATCCCAGGAATCAGTCTGGCAAACCTTTTATTGCAATTTCTCTATCACCTTCCTCAGATAAAAAGACAAAAACTGCACACAATTCTCCAGATGTGGTCTCACCAAAGCTCCAACTGCAACTTGCTCTCACCAACTGCAGCAAGATATCTCTGCTTCTGTACTTGAATCCGCTCGCAATGAGGGTCAACGTGTAATTGGTCTTCTTCACTGACTGCTGCGCCTACTTGCCTACTTTCAGTGACTAGTGTACAAAAACATCCAGGTCTCATTCTACCTCAACTTACCCCTTTTTTTTGCCATTTTTATTAATAATCTGCTTTCTTGATTTTTGCACCTAAACTGGTTAACCTCACATTTATCCACTTTATACTTCATCTGCCATGCATTTGTCCACTCAGTCAGCTTGGCCAAGAACACACCGCAGCATCTATGCATCTTCCTCACAGTTAACACTACCATCCAGCTTTGTGTCATCTGCAAATGTGGAGATATTTTATTTAGTTCCCTCACCTAAATCATTGATATATGTTATGAATAGCTGGATCCAAGCACTGAGCCCTATCATACCCCACTGGTCACTGGCTGCTTTGCAGAAGATCAAGATATAAAAGGCTTAAAGGGAGTGGAATACTTAAAAAGTATCCAAGAGAGCTTTTAAATCCAGGATGTATAAAGTCCTACAAAAGGTGAGCAGAGCTGAGCAAAGCTAAAGAAGTGATAGGGTTTTTTGTTGGGAGAGCATAAGTCAGTAAGATTTAAGAAAGTCATGGAAAAGGATTAAGATCAACCAGAAATAAACATTTTCAATTGAAATAAAGTCAATTTTAATATGGGATGGCAGAATCTGATCAAAGTCAATTGGATACAGCTCCTTGTAGGAAAAACAGAGCAATGGCAAGTTTTTTTTTTCAAAAAGGTGGTAGTGAATTATAGGGGGAATGTGTTCCTGGAAAGGTAAACATTGGAAGTGAAATTTCCAGAGAATCTTGGAGGAGCTTAAAAACATTAAATGAGGGACAACAGAATCACCAGGGAGACATGGTGCCCATTAGGACTTAAATGCTAAACTGTGCAGAACTAAAAAAGATAGATGAGGTTTTAAATGAGTATTTCCCGTCTGTATTCACATTAGAGAAAAACAATATAGGTATAGGGATGATAGCTGTGATATATTTGAACAAATCATTATTAAGAAGGAGGAAGTATTAGCAGTTTTAGCAGACTTAAAATTGGCCTTAATGAGATGCAGAACAAATGTGGGTACTGCAGATGCTCAAGATTAGAGTCAAGATTAGAGTGGTGCTGGAAAAGCACAGTAGGTCAGGCAGCATCAGAGGAGCAGGAGAATCAGGAGAATCAACATTTTGGGCAGGAGCCCTTCATCAGCAAATGAGATGCCTCCCTGTCTCCTGTGGGAGGCAAGGATGGAGTTTACAGGAAGCCCTGCGATGAATTTTCACATGTTCTCTGAACAGAGGAGAGGTGCCAGAGGACTGGAGGACAGATAATCCACTATAATTATTCAAAAATGGTAGTCCAGGTAAACAAGGGATGGGCCAGCAAGTCTGACATCAATGGTAGAGAAACCATGTGAAAAGGCAAAAATTGATCATGGATAGTCAGCATGGGGCTTTGTCAGTGGGAGATCATGCTTTACAGGTTGAATTGAGTTTTTTGAGGAGGTGAATAAATGTGTGGATAAGGGTTGTGCAGTGGAAATACTCTACATGGATATCAATAAGGCTTTTTAACAAGGTCTTGCACGGGAGGCTGATGAGGAAGGAAAAGCTCACACGATCCAGGGCAATGTGGCAAATTGGATCCAAAATTGACTTCATGACAGGGGATGGAGGATGATGGTCAAAAGCTATGTTTCTAACTGGAAGCCTATGATCAGAGACATATCAAAAGATTCTGTGCTGGTCTCTTGCTGATGGTGGAGTATATTAATGAAGTAGACATGAATGAAGGAGATTTAATCAGTAAGTTCACAGAAATTGAGGTGGCACAGTGACTCAGTGGCTAGCACCACTGCCTCAAAGCGACAGGGACCTGGGATCAATTCCAGCCTTGGGCGACTGTCTGTGTAGAGTTTGCATGTTCTCCCTGTGTCTACGTGGGTATTTCCTCCAGGTGCTCTGGTTTCCTCCCACAGTCCAAAGATATGTAGGTTTAGGTGAATTGGCCATGCCAAATTGCCCATTGTGTTTAGGGATGTGTAGGTTAGATGGATTAGTTAGGGATAAATATAGGGTAGGAGAATGGGTCTGGGTGAATTAGTCTTTGGAGGGTCAGTGTGGACTTGTTGGGCCAAATGGCCTGTTTCCACACTGTAAGGATTCTAAGAATAACACAAAAAATGGTGGGGCAGCAAATAGTGAGGAGGAAAGCCTTAGACTGCAGGATGATACTGATGGGCTGGTAACATGGGCAGAGGAGTGAAAAAAGAAATTTAATCCTGAAATATGTGAGATGATGCATTTTTTGTGGACTAAGCCAAGAAAGTATATGATGAATGGTAGGACCCAAGGGAATACAGACGATAAGATGGACCCTAGTGTGTATGTCCACAGAACCTTGATGGCAACAGGACAGGTAGATAAAGTGCTTAAGAAACACATGTTATATTTATCTTTATTAGTTGAGGAATTGTATAGAAGAACAAAAAGGTTATGATGGAGATGCATGTAGCATTGGTTAGGCCACAACTGAAGTACTGTGCATGATGTTGGTTACCAGACTATTGGAAGGATGTATTACATTGGAGGGAGGGTAGAGGAGATTCACTAGAATGTCCCTTCCTAGCTATGAAGAGAGTCTGGGTAGGCTGTAGTTGGTTTCCTTGGAGCAGAGAAGGTTGAGGGGGGGACCTGAGGGAAACCTGACTGAGGCATACAAGATTATGAGGGGCATTGATTAGATAAATCAGAAAACTCTTTTTGCCTTAGTCGAGCGATGAGTAACCAGGGAGCATCGATGAAAGGTAAAGAGCTTGAGGTTCAGACAGGATTTAAGGTGGAATTTTTCACCCGAAACATGGCAGGCATCTGCAAGTCACTGCCTGAAAGGCTGGTAAAGGTGGGAATCATCAGAAAATTTGAGAAATATGCTGATGATCACTTGAAGTGCCATAGCACACAAAGTTATGGCTTAAATGCTGTAAAGTGAGACAAGTGCAGTTAGGTGCTTGATGAATGCAAGGACAAGATGGGTTTAAGAGCCCCTATCCATGCTGTAAAACTCTGTCTCAATGATTCTGATATCACTCTCAGTGGACAAATAATTACAAGGAATAATGTGGCAGTGTGTAAAACTGGAGTCATGGTCAGGGATTTATCATGATATGCATCAGTGAAATGGCCCAGTCCTATCTTCAATACTATTATGTTATTATCAGGAGGGAATAGTGATTTTCCCATGATTCAACATGATGAGGAGCACCAATTTTGGTCTGTAACTGACCATCTGATTTCTGCACTTTTTGTGTTTTTATGTCTGACCCCATCAAGATATGGGACAAGCATTTTCTAAAGACTGTGAGAAATATAAGCCAAAAATTTGCATATTGTTAACACTCACCATAACTAAGGGCTCAACCCGAAAGCTGTTTCTGGCGTAGGTGCACGTGCAGTTAAACAGGTGCACATGCAGTGGGCGGCACGGTGGCACAGTGGTTAGCACTGCTGCCTCACAGCGCCTGAGACCCGGGTTCAATTCCCGACTCAACGACTGACTATGTGGAGTTTGCACGTTCTCCCCGTGTCTGCGTGGGTTTCCTCCGGGTGCTCTGGTTTCCTCCCACAGTCCAAAGATGTGCGGGTCAGGTGAATTGGCCATGCTAAATTGCCCGTAGTGTTAGGTAATGGGGTAAATGTAGAGGTATGGGTGTGTTGCACTTCGGCGGGTTGGTGTGGACTTGTTGGGCCGAAGGGCCTGTTTCCACACTGTAAGTAATCTAATCTAAGAAATTTAGAGAAGGAAATCTGCCAGCCTTACCTGGTCTGCCCTACATGTGACTCTCGACCCACAGCAATGTGATTGACTCTCAACTGCCCTCTGGGCAATTAGAGATGGGCAGTGGCATCCATGAATAAATAATTTTTAAAACGTGTTGGTGTGTTGTGGCAGATTTGAAGAGGTAATCATGATGAAAATCACTACTATACAAACTTAAAATAAGTATCCATTGTTCTCGCTGTCGAAAAGAAATGAAAAAAATAAGTCTTGTGGAAGCAGAGGGAGCTCTAGGTGGTATCTTCTGCATGCTGATGATGAATTGGAGACAAAAGGACAGTTAATTACGAGGGAGAGTAGTGGACCTCAACCATGTCACCTCCCACCCACTGCTGGAATTAATTTTGCATGTAGAACTGGCTCGTATGAATCTTGAGATTAGAGATAGAAGTTTGATTAGTCTGGATCACGTAGACATAAGAAGGGAAGATGTGCTGGGTAGGCTAGAGGTTATTAAGGTGGACAAATCCCCAGGACCAGATGGGATCTATCCCAGGTTGCTGAAGGAGGTGAAAGAGGGAATAGCTGGTGCCCTGACACCATTTTTGAGGCATCCTTAATTACAGGTGAGGTGCCAGAGGACTGGAAGGTTGCTCATGCTGTCTCCTTGTACAAGAAGGGTAGTAGGGATATTCCAGGTAACTACAGAACAGTGAGCCTGACATCAGTGATGGGAAACTGGCTGGAGAAGGTATTGAGGGATAGGATCTATTTATATTTGGAAAAGAATGGGCTTATCAGTGATAAGTAACATGGTTTTGTGCGGAGGAGATCGTGCCTTACCAACTTAATAGAGATTTTTGAGGAAGTGACCAAATTGATAGATGAAGGAAGGGCTGTTGATGTCATATACATGGACTTTAGTAAGGCGTTTGATAAGGTTCCCCATGGTAAACTAATGGAGAAAGTGAAATCACATGGTGTGCAGGGTGTTCTAGCTCGGTGGATAAAGAATTGGTTGAGCAACAGGAGACAGAGAGTAGTAGTTGAAGGGAGTTTCTCAAAATGGAGAAAGGTGACCAGTGGTGTTCCACAGGGGTCAGTGTTGGGTCACTGTTGTTTGTAATATACATAAATTATCTCAAAGAGGGCACTGTTGATATGATCAGCAAGTTTGCAGATGACATGAAGATTGATGGAGTAGCAGAAAGCATTAGAGACTGTCAAAGAACACAGGAGGATATAGATAGTCTGGAGAGTTGGGCAGAAAAGTGGCAGATGGATTTCAATCCAGACAAAAGTGAGGTAATGCATTTAGGCAAGACTAACTCTAGAGCAAATTATCCAATGAATGGAAGAGCCTTGGGAAAAGTTGATGGACAGAGAGATCTGGGAGTGCAGGTCCATTATACCCTGAAGGTTGCTGCATAGGTGGATAGAGTGGTCAAGAAGGCATATAGTATTCTTGCCTTCATCGGACGGGGTATTGAGTATAAAAAATGGCAGGTCATGTTAAAATTGTACAAGACATTGGTTCAGCTGCATTTAGAATACTGTGTACATTACCAAAGGATGTGGACACTTTGGAGAGGGTGCAGAGAAGGTTTATGTGGATGTTGCGTGGTATGGAAGGTGCTCACAATGAAGAGAGGTTGAGAAGGTTAGGTTTGTTTTCATTAGAAAAAAGGAGATTGAGGGAGGACCTGATTGAGATTGACAAAATCATGAAGGGTATAGGCAGGGTGCATCGAGACAAGCTTTTTCCCAAGGTGAAAGATTCAATAACGAGAGGTCACGTTTTCGAGGTGAGAGGTGAAAAGTTTAAGGAGGATATATGCAGCAAGTACTTCACACAGAAGGTGGTGGGTGTTTGGAACGTATTGCCAGCTGATATGGTAGAGGCAGGCATGGTAGATTCATTTAAGATGCGTCTGGACAAATGCATGAGTAGGTGGGGAGCAGAGGGATACAGATGCTTAGGAATTGGGCGACAGGTTTAGACAGTAGATTTGGATTGGCTCAGACTTGGAGGACCGAAGGGCCTGTTCCTGGGCTGTAAATTTTATTTGTTCTTTGATCTTTGCATGTTGAATGAAGTGCCAGAGGAATTGGTAGATGTAGGTAAGTTACAATATTTAAAAGCCATTTGGACAGGTAATGAATAGGGAAGATTTAGATGGATATGGTCCAAGTGAGGGCAAGTGGGACTGGTTTAGTTTAGGAAACTTGATGTACGTGGGTGAGTGGATGGAAGAGTCTGTTTCCGTGCTTTATGATTCTAATTTCTGGGCAGGAAAGCCCATAAAGATCTTGACCTGCAGCCAATTAAGGTCCTTAGGTGGCAAATCATTGGCCAACTAAGTTCATTCTTTTTAGCCACCATTGGTGTTAACCAAGTTGCAGATGGGCCGGTTGTCATGCGGCATGCATGACAGCTAAGACGAGCAGGAGAAAGTGAGGACTGCAAATGCTGGAGATCAGAGTTGAAAAATGTGTTGCTAGAAAAGCGCAGCAGGTCAGGCAGCATCCAAGGAGCAGGAGAATTGATGTTTCGGGCATAAGCCCTTCTTCAGGAATGAGGAGGGTGTGCCAAGCAGGCTAAGATAAAAGGTAGGGAGGAGGGACTTGGGGGAGGGGTGTTGGGAATGCAATAGGTGGAAGGAGGTTAAGGTGAGGGTGATAGGCTGGAGAGGGGGTGGGGGCGGAGAGGTCGGGAAGAAGATTGCAGGTCAAGAAGGCGGTGCTGAGTCCAAGGGTTGAAACTGAGATAAGGTGGGGGGAGGGGAAATGAGAAAGCTGGAGAAATCTGCATTCATCCCTTGTGGTTGGAGGGTTCCTAGGCGGAAGATGAGGTGCTCTTCCTCCTGGCGTCGTGTTGCCATGGTCTGGCGATGGAGGAGGCCCAGGACCTGCATGTCCTTGGCGGAGTGGGAGGGGGAGTTAAAGTGTTCAGCCACAGGGCGTTTGGGTTGGTTGGTGCGGGTGTCCCAGAGGTGTTCTCTGAAACGTTCTGCAAGTAGGTGGCCTGTCTCCCCAATGTAGAGGAGGCCACATCGGGTGCAGCTGATGCAGTAAATTCCAATACCGAACAACCCAGATGGCCTCCTTCTTCAAAGACCCCGCAATTTCCCCTCAGATCTGGTTGACGATGATCTCCACTGCATCTCCTCCACTTCCCGCTCCTCCGCCCTTGAACCCTGCCCCTCCAATCGCAACCAGGACAGAACCGCACTGGTCCTCACCTACCACCCCACCAACCTCCAGATACATCGTATCATCCTTCATCATTTCAGCCACCTCCAAACAGAGCCCACCACCAAGGATATATTTCCCTCCCCTTCCCTATCAGTGATCCTGAAAGACTTTGTGACTCCCTCGTCAGGTCCACACCCCCCACCAACCCAAAGTCCACTCCAGCACCTTCAACTGCAACCGCAAGAAATGCAAAATTTGCGCCCACACCTCCCCCCTCACTTCCCTCCAAGGCCTCAAGGGATCCTTCCATATCTATCACAAATTCACCTGCACCTCCACACACATCATTTACTCTCCTCATTCCTGAAGAAGGGCTTATGCCCAAAACAGCGATTCTCCTGCTCCTTGGATGCTGCCTGACATGCTGTGCTTTTCCAGCAACACATTTTTCAGTTAAGACAAGCAGCCAATTTATTGCCTTCGAGGGAGAAGTGCCTTCAATCAAAGGCATTCAATGTCTGACGGAGTGACTGGGCACCAGGAAAAAGCAGACCATACTGAGACCCACCAACTGTCCCTTGTTGCTGAACCTCGAGACTTTTTGACTCTGATCTCCAGCACCTGCAGTCCTCACTGTCACCTGTTGACTCTCCTGCACCCTACTCTCACTATCTTACAGTTCATACCACCTCACGCCCAATAACTAATGTCCCTTACCTATGCCCTGGGTTTCTTCACAATCCTGGGACACTGATGCCTGTGGCTCTGCCAGCAGCCACAGGCCTCCTCAGTGATGTTTTTGAGCACAATAGCTACCAACCTCTGGTTGACCAGCAGGTTTGGTAGGTGAAACCTCCAACCTAGAGCTCTTAATTCCAGGAGAAGGCAAACCACTGGCCTGGACACTGCTTAATTAGTTTATGACATGCCTACTCAGGAAAAATATGATTCCCTCACTGTCTCATGAGTTGCCAGGAGAGATCTCGAAAACTTCAACAAAGTTTGATGATGGCAGAGAGCATCCTATTTATTGCTGAACAACCTCTCTGAATCTGAAAAGCTACTTTTATAAGAGTTTTGAATCATTCGTTAGAAAATTTAAAATAACTTTTTTTTTGAAAACGTCCAAAATACTTTCTATATAAATACATGAAGATACCAGAATTTTCTACTTTACATATGCCCATAATCTCGTGTGGAAGCCTCAATCTTTATTTCATGCGTGTGCACTGATTTGTACATGATTTGTATTCCTTGTTTATGTTCTCTGTGAACATTTTTGGTTTTCAGTCTGCTCACCGCTTTCCCTGCTACCAAACAACACAGACCTCTGCAGGAGGAGATAAGTTCAAACTGGGGTTGAAATGGACTGACTTTATGCCATAGGTATTGCTAATCGACAGTGGGGAGCAATTTTCTTTGTCTTTGCAAAAACTGGGATATTAAGTTCAAAAATGGAAATTGCTGCAGAAACTCTCCAGGTTTGGCAAAATCTCTGGGCAGTAAACAGAGCCTAACCTGGTGACTCCCCATCAGAGTTGGTAGAGAGACAGCTTACTGGAGTTTTTCCATTCAGATCACTACTCCTTGCCCATCACTGGCAGGTCATTACATTTGCTTTAAATATTGGAAAATATTATTAAATAAACTGGTAAGGTGGCGGGGGTTGGGAGGAGTGGGGGTGTGTGGTGGGAACCCAGGGGGATAGTGAGGAAAGAGATCAGTCTGAAACTGGTACAGTTGAGAACAGAAGCGAGTCAAACAGTCAGGGCAGGCAGGGACAAGGTAGGACTAGGAGAAAGTGAGGACTGCAGATGCTGGAGATCAGAGCTGAAACATGTGTTGCTGGAAAAGCGCAGCAGGTCAGGCAGCATCCAAAGAGCAGGAGAATCAACGTTTCAGCTTTTCCAACAACACATTTTTCAACAAGGTAGGACTAATAAATTAAACTATATTTATTTCAATGTAAGGGGCCTAGTAGGGAAGGCAGATGAACTCAGGGCATGGGACTGGGATATCATAGCAATTACAGAAACAGGACTCAGGCAGACTTAATGTTCCAGGATACAAATGCTACAGGAAGGATAGAAAGGGAGGCAAGAGAGGAGTGGCGTTTTTGATAAGGAATAGCAATACAGCTGTGCTGAGGGAGGATATTCCCGGAAATACATCCAGGGAAGTTATTTGGGTGGAACCAAGAAATAAGAAAGGGATGATCACCTTATTGAGATTGTATTATAGACCCCCTAATAGTCAGAGGGAAATTGAGAAACAAACTTGTAAGGAGATCTCAGCTATCTGTAAGAAAAATAAGGTGGTTATGGGAGGGAATTTTAACTTTCCAAACATAGACTGGGACTGCAATAGTGTTAATGGTTTAGATGGAGAGGAATTTGTTACGTGTGTATAGGACAATTTTCTGATTCAATATGTGGATGTACCTACTGGAGAAGGTGCAAAACTTGACTTACTCTTGGGAAATAAGGCAGGGCAGGTAATGGGGTGTCAGTGGGGGAGCACTTTGGGGTCAGCGACAATAATTCTATTAGATTTAAAATAATGATGGAAAAGGATAGACCAGATCTAAAAGTTGAAGTTCTAAATTGGAGAAAAGGCAATTTTGACGGTATTAGGCAAGAACTTTCGAAAGTTGATTCGCAGGTAAAGGGATGGCTGAAAAATGGGAGGTCTTCAGAAATGAGATGATGAGAATCCAGAGAAAGTATATTCCTGTCAGGGTGAAAGGAAAGGCTGGTAAGTATAAGGAATGCTGGATGACTAAAGAAATTGAGGGTTTGGTTAAGAAAAAGAAGGAAGCATATGTAAGGTATAGACAGGATAGATCGAGGGAATCCTTAGAACAGTATAAAAGCAGTAGGAGTATACTTAAGAGGGAAATCAGGAGGGCAAAAGAGGGGACATGAGATAGCTTTGACAAATAGAAGTAAGGAGAATCCAAAGAGTTTTGACAAATAAATTAAGGACAAAAGAGTAACTACGGATAGAATAGGGCCCCTTAAAGATCAGCAAGGTGGCCTTTATGTGCAGCCACAGAAAATGGGGGAGATACAAAATGAGTATTTACTTTGGAAAAGGCCATGGAAGATATAGACTGTAGGGAAATAGATGGTGACATCTTGCAAAATGTCCAGATTACAGAGGAGGAAGTGCTGGAAGTCTTGAAACGCATAAAAGAGAATAAATCCCCAGGACTTGATCAGGTGTACCCTAGAATTCTGTGAGAAGCTAGAGGAGTGATTGCTGGGCCTTTTGCTGAGATATTTGTATCATCAATAGCCACAGGTGAGGTGCCGGAAAACTGGAGGTTGGCTAACGCAGTGCCACTGTTTAAGAAGGATGGTAAGGACAAGCCAGGGAACTATAGACCGATGAGCCTGCTGTCGGTGGTGGGCAAGTTGTTGGAGGGAATCATGAGGGACAGGATGTACATGTATTTGGAAAGACAAGGACTGATTAGGGATAGTCAACATGGCTTTGTGTGTGGGAAATCATGTCTCACAAACTTGATTGTGTTTTTTGAGGAAGTAACATAGAGGATTGATGAGGGTAGAGTGGTAGATGTGATCTATATGTACTTCATTAAGGCGTTCGACAAGATTCCCCATGGGAGACTGATTAGCAAGGTGAGATCTCATGGAATTCAGGGAAAACTAGCCATTTGGATACAGAACTGGCTCAAAGGTAGAAGACATAGGGTGGTGGTGGAGGGTTGTTTTTCAAACTGGAGGCCTGTGATCAGTGGAGTGCCACAAGGATTGGTGCTGGGTCCTCTACATTTTGTCATTTACATAAATGATTTGGATCCGTGCATAAGAGGTACAGTTAGTAAGTTTGCAGATGACACTAAAATTGGAGGTGTAGTGGACAGCAAAGAGGGTTACCTCAGATTACAACAGGATCTTGGCCAGATGGGCCAATGGGCTGAGAAGTGGTAGATGGAATTTAATTTAGATAAATGCGAGGTGCTGCATTTTGGGAAAGCAAATCTTAGCAGGACTTATACACTTAATGGTAAGGTTCTAGGGAGTGTTGCTGAACAAAGAGACCGTGGAGTGCAGGTTCATAGCTCCTTGAAAGTGGAGTCGCAGATGGATAGGATAGTGAAGAAAGCATTTGGTATGCTTTCCTTTATTGGTCAGAGTACTGAGGACAGGCGTTGGGAGGTCATGTTGCGGCTGTACAGGACATTGGTTTGGCCACTGTTGGAATATTGCATGCAATTCTGGTTTCCTTCCTATCAGAAAGATTTTGTGAAACTTGGAAGTGTTCAGAAAAGATCTACAAGGATGTTGCCAGGGTTGGAGGATTTGAGCTATAGGGAGACGCTGAACAGGCTGGGCTTGTTTTCCCTGGAGTGTCGGAGACTGAGAGGTGACCTTATAGAGGTTTACAAAGTTATGAGGGGCATGGATTGGGTAAATAGGCAAAGTCTTTTCCCTGGGGTCGGTGAGTCCAGAACTAGAGGGTATAGGTTTAGGGTGAGAGGGGAAAGATATAAAAGAGACCTAAGGGGCAATGTTTTCACGTACGTGAATGGAATGAGCTGCCAGAAGATGTGGTGAAGGCCGGTACAATTGCAACATTTAAGAAGCATTTGGATGGGTATATCAATAAGAAGGGTTTGGAGGGATATGGGCCGGGTGGTGGCAGGTGGGACTAGATTGGGTTGGGATATCTGGTCGGCATGAACGGGTTGGGCCGAAGGGTCTGTTTCCATTCTGTCCATCTCTATGACTTTAAGATTTTTTTTACATAAAATTAAATGCTATCCTCTTCTCAAGACAACTTTTGTGCCAATTAATAGAACCTTGCCAACAGAAAATACGGCACCTTCAATTGCAGTGTTTCATTAATCTTGTCACTAAGAATGCAAAACCAAAGTTATTTTAAATTTTATTCAGCACTTCCTTGAGTCTGAATTTTGCACATTGAAATAAAATTATGAATATGCATCAGCCTACTTTAAAACATAATTTAACTTTTGTGACAACTGTCTTCTATTAAGTAAAAAACTAGTAAAAGTCACAGCATATACTACCTCTGACCATAACTTATCCACTCACCCTGTGAAGGACTTGGAAGTATGGAACATGTAGTTCAAAGGTCGTGTCAAGCAACTTTAATTGTTCAAATTTCATATATTCATACATTATTAATTGCTCGATTTTAATCCCCATGGAATATGGCCTGTGCTATTCATTGGTTTCTGTCATAATTTTGATTGAAGATGCTTTTACGTCATTTTAGCATGAACTCGGTGCAAGGATAAATAGCTGTATCCAGACTACATTCATTTTGATTATGTTTTAGGCAGAACTGGAAAGAGAGAGAGAAAGAGCTAGCAGCATAGTTGATGTTATAAAAATAGATTGAACAAATATTTAGTGACCTTTGACGTCAGGATTTAGTTTGCCCTGATAGCAATTTTACTGTGCACAGAGAGGTCTGGTTGGGCATTGATGAAGCAGCAGGAATTAATTCGTCACCACTGTTCAACAGGATGTAAAACAGGGAACAGAATTTGCCTCCATGAACAAATATTTACAAGATCATGACTGAAAGAAAACCATGTTTTGCAGGTGCAGCAAGTAATAAGGAGGACAAATGGAATTTTGGAATTCAGTGCCAAATGAATAGAGTATAATACCAGGGAAGCCTTGTTGTAAATGTACAAGGCACGTGATGGGCGGCACGGTGGCACAGTGGTTAGCACTGCTGCCTCACAGCGCCTGTAGACCCGGGTTCAATTCCCGACTCAGGCGACTGACTGTGTGGAGTTTGCACGTTCTCCCCGTGTCTGCGTGGGTTTCCTTCGGGTGCTCCGGTTTCCTCCCACAGTCACAAAGATGTGCGGGTCAGGTGAATTGGCTGTGCTAAATTGCCCCTAGTGTTAGGGTAGGGGTATGGGTGGGTTGTGCTTCGGCGGGTCGGTGTGGACTTGTTGGGCCGAAGGGCCTGTTTCCACACTGTAAATCTAATCTAAAAAAAAGGCATTAGTGAGACAGCATTTGAAGTACTGTGTACAGTCGTGGTCGCCTTCTTGAGGATACCATTGGAGGCAATTTGGAGGGTATTCACTGGATCAATTCCAGAGTTGAAAGGCTTTTCTTATGAGGAGAGATTAAGCAGTTTAGGCCTAACTCACTATAATTTAGAAAAGTGAGAGGAGATGTAATTGAGATATATAAGATGATAAAGGGGATTGACAAAATAGACATAGACATGTTGTTTATCCTTGTGTGGCAATCTAGAATGAGGGGTAGCTATTTTAGGCTCAGGAATGACAGAATTGAAGCAGGGGAGGAATTATTTTCTTCTTAGAGGGTTGTATATCTGTGGAAGTCATTACCACAGAATGCAATAATATCAGGACAGTGAGTAAATTTAAGGAGATAGGCAAGTTTTTAATTAGTAACATGTTAGAGAATCATTGGGAGTAAGCAGAAAAGTGGAGTTGAGGTCAAGATGTGATCAGATATGATTGTTTTATATGACGAAGCAAGCTTGATAAACCAAATTGCCTTATCTTACTCCTAGCTCTTATGTTCTTTTGAGTGAGTTCAAAGAGTTAGAGAATCCAAAAAGGTGTGTGCCAAGCCTCAGTGACTCCATGAATGTTTCTTGAATCAACTAAAGATCTCTTTCATACAAAACCTTCCCCAATAGTTAGTGGAGGGTCAGTGGGTAAAGCACATGGGAAGGATTTCAGTAAGAGATACAGAAGGTGTATGTCAGACTGATCATCCTTTCCTATTCTAACTGTATAAAGACATTTTCCGTAATTCTACAACTGTTGTTGCATGTATCACATCAGGTTCGAGGAGCTTTTCGGCATTCACATTCTTTAACTAAGTCATCTGCCGCTTGAGAGGAAGGCAAAAGAAATTTTGGGCTGAATTTTCCCAACTGCTGAAAGACATGGGCAATGATGAGCCATTTGGGAAATTAAACTGATGTGGGAAAATGAGACTCGCAATGTCATGATGAAAAGAAAGTCCAAGTCTGCAACCAGGTTTGGGAAGGCGTGAGGAGAATTTCACTCAGGAGTGACGGAAGACCTAGCACTGATTTGTATGACATCAGTGCCACTGTGTCTCAATGATATGGAGTTCCTATTCTACCATATGCCAGATTAAAAGTAGATGACACTAATTCCCATCCAATTAATGGGGTGGCATGTTAGCTCAGTGGTTAGCACTGCTGCTTCACAGCACCAGGGATCCAGGCTCCATTTCAGCTTTGGGTGGCAATTTGGGTGGTCCCTGTTTCTGGGTGCTCCAGTCTCCTCTCACAGCCCAACGATGTGCAGATTAGGTGGATTAGCCATGAGAAATGTCAGGTTTCCAGGAATGGATGGGATCTCTTAGGAGGGGTGGTGTGGACTTGATGAACTGAATGGCCTGCTTCCACACTGTAAGGATTCCTAGAATTCCCAACATGAAAGTCAGGGAGGGTAGCTGGTGACTCCAACTCAGCCTTTGCTCCTCCAGGCCTCCATCATGGCAAAAATGTAAATATAAAACAAATGTATTCATGCAGTTCAGCTCAAACAACTCAAATGGCAATGGGCATTTTAATCATTCACTGGATAAAAAGAAGCTTCTACTGGATTTTTAAATTTATTTATTTATGAAGATTCCAGCAGAACCAGTTATCAATGATGGTGGCTGTTTAAAACATTGCATTCACCTGCAAAGGAATGACATCTAGCTCAATGTGATTTTCACAAACCTTTGAAGCGTTTTGTGTATATTCCTTGCAACACAATAAAATACAAATGTAATAAAACCCCCTAGCTGTTGTTTTGTAAATGTGTAGGCTTCAGTTATGAGCAAATGCATTAGCCAAGCAGCTTTACGAGGTTGACTGCTCTACTCGGGTTCCTAATATGTTCTAACAACTTGACACAAAGTAAATATCTCATTGTTGGCACCCTCACAAACTTGTCCTGCCAAACTGAGTGATCATTCTCACATTGAGCACTTCAAGACAAAAGTGACAGCTCACCTCCTTTGATACTGGCAGCATGCACACACCTGAGCCCTGGTGGCTCAGAGACAAGAGACAATCATGTTCCCAAGATGATTGCGTTTTTATTTATTAGTTTATGCTTCAAAAGACTAACAGAACCAATAGAAGCCATGCATCCACAGCTACTTAATGTAGCTGTTGTACTGAGCTGGCAGTTTGATTGCTACTCCATGTTGAAAAGCAATTGTTCATCAAATTTAAACAAAACATGCATTAGAATTTGCACAACGGACACTCAACCCATGTGTATATTTATGTAATTACCTAATTAAAGATAAAGTGTAATGAGAATGCGAAATTTATTGTCACATAAGACGATGTAACAGTGATGTCAACAGTGACATGCTAGTCTGGGAGAGAGGATAAAATCTTCGAGTAAAAAATGAGGTCTGCAGATGCTGGAGATCACAGCTGCAAATGTGTTGCTGGTCAAAGCACAGCAGGTTAGGCAGCATCTCAGGAATAGAGAATTCGACGTTTCGAGCATAAGCCCTTCATCAGGAATAAGAGAGAGAGCCAAGCAGGCTGAGATAAAAGGTAGGGAGGAGGGACTAGGGGGAGGGGCGATGGAGGTGGGATAGGTGGAAGGAGGTCAAGGTGAGGGTGATAGGCCGGAGTGGGGTGGGGGCGGAGAGGTCAGGAAGAGGATTGCAGGTTAGGAGGGCGGTGCTGAGTTGAGGGAACCGACTGAGACAAGGTGGGGGGAGGGGAAATGAGGAAGCTGGAGAAATCTGAATTCATACCTTGTGGTTGGAGGGTTCCCAGGCGGAAGATGAGGCGCTCCTCCTCCAGATGTAATGATCTCTATGAAAGATTTGTATTACAGAGATCAGCACTGTGTATGACAGGGTGTCAGTAGAAGAATTTGCTGGAATTCTGATGCTTCAGACTCTGGGTCAGGCAGAGATTGACAGCACAGAAAAAGGCCTATGCATCTGCTCCAATCAAAAACAAGTACCCAATTATTCAAATCTAATTTTTCAATATTTGGTCCATATCCTTGTCTGATTTGACATCACAAATATACATCTAAATGTTTCTTGAAAATTATGCAGGATGGCTGCCTCTCCCACCCTTACTGACAATGATTCCAGATTCTCTCAAGTCGCTGGATGAAAGGAAACCTCACATCTCCTTCTACTCCTTACCTTAAATCTGTGCCCCCTGGTTATTCATCCCTCCAGCAAGAGGAAATCTTTCTTCCTGCTTACCCTACATATGTCCCTCAAAATTTTATACATCTTAATCATGTCCCCTCTTCATCTTCACTACTCTAACGGAAACAACCCCAGTTTGTTCAACCACTAAAAATTCAGCAAATTAAGAGTGGAGTTCACCAAGAAAAGGAGATCAATCACACACACACACACACACTCTCTCACACGGACACACACACATGGACGGACACACACAGACTCACACACACACACACACACATATGGACACACACGAACACACACAGAGACACACACACACACGAACACACACACATACGGACACACACACACTTACACACACACACACACACACACACACACACACACGGACACACACACACGGACACACACACGGACACGGACACACACGCACACATGGACACACACACATGGACACACACACACTCACACACACGGACACACATACACACACGGACACACACATACACACAGAGACACACACAGACAGGGACACACACACACATACACACATGCAAATGGACACACAAATACACACACGGACACACACATATAGACAGGCACAGACACACACACGCAGACATACATACACACATACACATGGAAACACACAGACAGACAGACACACACACACACACACACGCAGACACAATATACACGGACACATGGGCACACACACACAGACAGACACACACACAGACAGGCACACACACACACACAGACACGCATACACACATACACACACACACACAGACAGACAGACACAGACACACATACACACACACATATGGACACACACACAGAGACACACACACACATGGACTCACACGGACACATGGACATGGATAAACGCACATGGATACACACACACAAACACATACATGGACACACACACATGCACACACTCACACGGACACGGACACACACACGCACACACATGGACACACACATACAGTCAGACACAGACACAGACACACACACGCAGACACACACACATACATACACACGGAAACACAGACACACAGACACACACACACACACACACACACACACACGGACACATGGACACAAGGACGCACACACACACAGACAGACATGCACACATACACACGGAAACACACATAGACAGACAGACACACAGACACAAACACACACACACATATGGACATACACACGTATACGGACACACACACAGACATTTGGACACAGGGACACACACGCATACACACACACACACACATATATATACAAAAATACACATGGACCAACACACACACACACACACACACACACAGACACACACACACACACACACACACAAGGACACAAATACACATGGACACACACATACACACAGACACACACACACACAGACACGGACACATACACATACAAATGGACACATCCACACGGACACACGGATGGATACACAGTTGGACGCACGGACACATACATGGACACATGGATGGACACACACATACGGGCACACACATGTACACACATAAGAATACACGAAAACTGCAAGGCATTCATTTATGCCCACCAGAATACTAGCACCTACTGTACTATTTAGAGGTTGAAAATGTCATTTCCACATAATAATCTCAGCCATCCCAAAGAGACATCACATTATTGAAAAAAAAAACCCAATATCAAGCACTTTGCTCAAGGGAACACTGATTATTACAGGATAAACTCAGACACGAGTAACACGGCTCAGAACGCATAAGAGTGCCCTTTACTAGAGTAGCATAGGATGTTGTGATAAAGAACAATCAAGCACATTTCAATCAAGAAGGGTTTATGTCAGAAACATCGACTTTCCTGCTCCTCAGATGGTGCCTAACTTGCTGTGCTTTTTCCAGCACCACATAGAGTCATAAAGTCATAGAGATATACAGCATGGAAACAGACCCTTCGGTCCAACCTCTCCATGCCAATCAGATATCCCAACCCAATCTAGTCCCATCTGCCACCACCCGGCCCATATCCATCCAAACCCTTCCTATTCATATACCCATTCAAATGCCTCTTAAATTTACAATTGCACGAGCCACCACCACTTCCTCTGGCAGCTCATTCCATACACATACTACCCTCTGCATGAAAATGTTGCCCCTTAGGTCTCTTTTATATCTTTCCCCTCTCACCCTAAACCTATACCCTCTAGTTCTGAACTCACCGACCCCAGGGAAAAGACTTTGCCTATTTACCCAATCCATGCCCCTCACAATTTTGTAAACCTCTATAAGATCACCCCTTAGCCTCCAATGCTCCAGGGGAAACAGCCCCAGCCTCTTCAACCACTCCCTGTAGCTCAAATCCTCCAACCCTGGCAACATTCTTGTCAATCTTTTCTAAACCCTTTCAAGTTTCACAACATCTTTCCAATAGGAAGGAGACCAAAATTGCACGCAATATTCCAACAGTGGCCTAACCAATGTCCTGTACAGCCACAACATGATCTCCCAACTCCTGTACTCAATACACTGACCAATAAAGGAAATCATACCAAACGCTTTCTTCACTATCCTATCTACCTGCGACTCCACTTTCAAGGAGCTATGAACCTGCACTCCAAGGTCTCTTTGTTCAGCAACATTCCCGAGGATCCTACCATTAAGTTTATAAGTCCTGCTAAGATTTGCTTTCCCAAAATACAGCACCTCGCATTTATCTGAAATAAACTCCATCTGCCACTTCTCAGCCCATTGGCCCATCTGGTCCAGATCGTGTTGTAATCTGAGGTAACCCTCTTCGCTGTCCACTACGCCTCCAATTTTGGTGTCATCTGCAAACTTACTAACTGTACCTCTTATGCTCGTATCCAAATCATTTATGTAAATGACAAAAAGTAGCTGACCCAGCATCGATCCTTGTGGCACTCCACTCGTCACAGGCCTCCAGTTTGAAAAACAACACTTCACCACCACCCTATGTCTTCTACCTTTGAGCCAGTTCTGTATCCAAATGGCTAGTTCTCCCTGTATTCCATGAGATCTTACCTTGCTAATCAGTCTTCCATGGGGAATCTTGTCGAACACCTTACTGAAGTCCATATAGATCACATTACTGCTCAGCCCTCATCAATCTTCTTTGTTACATCTTCAAAAGACACAATCAAGTTTGTGAGACATGATTTCCCATGCACAAAGCCATGTTGACGATCCCTAATCAGTCCTAGTCTTTCCAAATACATGTACATCCTGTCCGTCAGGATTCCCTCCAACAACTTGCCCACCACTGAGTTCAGGCTCACTGGTCTATAGTTCCCTGGCTTGTCTTTACCGCCCTTCTTAAACAGTGGCACCATGTTTGCCAACCTCCAGGCTTCTGGCACCTCACCTGTGACTATTAATGATACAAATATCTCAGCAAGAGGCCCAACAATCACTTCTCTAGCTTCCCACAGCGTTCTCGGGTACACCTGATCAGGCCCTGAGGATTTATCCACCTTTAACCGTTTTAAGACATCCACCACTTACTCCTCTGTAATCTGGACATTTTGCAAAATGTCACCATCTATTTCACGGCAGTCTATATCTTCTATATCTTTTCCCACAGTAAATACTGATGCAAAATATTCATTTAGTATCTCCCCCATTTTCTGTGGCTCCACACAAAGGGCGCCTTGTTGATCTTTGAGAGCCCCTACTCTCTCCCTAGTTATCCTTTTGTCCTTAATATATTTGTGAAAACCCTTTGGATTCTCCTGAATTCTATTTGCCAAAGCTATCTCATGCTCCTGTTTTGCCCTCCTGATTTCCCTCTTATGTATACTACTGATTCCACCCAAGGTGGAACATGTTTTAACTCTTTATCTCACAATTGTCTCAATACAGAGACAGTCGGTAAACGTTTCCTCTCCTGAGAAGCAGTGTGGAGGGTGGCATTAGGGCAGATAATTGGGTGGGTTAGCACCTGCCAGCTCAACATAATACATGGAGTAATAGACAGTGAAGAAGAATATCTCAAAGTACAACAGGACCTTGATCAGGTGGGTTAATGGGCTGAAGAGTGGCAGGTGGAGTTTAATTTAGATAAAGGTGAGCTGTTGCATTTTGTTAAGGCAATTCAAGGCAGGATTTATGCAGTTAATGGTGGGGCCCTGGTGTTTGTTGACAAACAGAGATACCTAGACGTGCGGGTGCATAGTTCCTTGAAAGTAGAATTGTCGGTGGGCAGGGTGGTGATGAAGGCATTTGGCACATCCGCCTTCGCCGGTCAGAACATTGAGTATAGGAGCTGAGACGCCATGTTGTGGCTGTCCAGGACATTGGTAAGGCCACTCTTAGAATACTGTGTACAACTCTGGTTGCCTTTCTATAGGAAGGATGTTGTATGCAGAAAAGATTTGAAAGGACATTGCTGGGACTGGAGGGTTTCAGTTAAAGGGAGATGTTGAATTAGATGGGGCTTCTTTTTTTTTCCCTGGAGTGCTGGAGGCGAAGGGGGGCTTTACTGAAGTTTACAAGATAATGAGGGGCAAGGATGGGTGAATAACCAAGACCTTTTTCCTTGGGAGGGGGGAGTCCAAAACTGGAGGGCATATGTTTAAGGCACAGTGGCTCAGTGATTAGCACTGCTGCCCACAGCACAGGACCCAATCTCGATCCCACCCTCAGATGACTGTCTGCATGGTGTTTGCACATTCTCCCCATGTCTGCGTGGGTTT
This sequence comes from Hemiscyllium ocellatum, assembly GCF_020745735.1. Classification (NCBI taxonomy): domain Eukaryota; kingdom Metazoa; phylum Chordata; class Chondrichthyes; order Orectolobiformes; family Hemiscylliidae; genus Hemiscyllium; species Hemiscyllium ocellatum. The sequence continues at coordinate 27,413,112 of NC_083421.1, read as the reverse complement.
CTTCTAGGTGCTCTGGTTTCCTCCCACAGTCCAAAGACGGATTGGTCATGCTGAATTGCCGGAGATGCACAGGTCATATGGGTTGGCTAGGGGAAATGCAGGATTACAGTGACATGGTAGGGAGGAGGGATTTGGGTGGGATACTCTTCAGAGGGTCAGCGTGGACATGATGGGTCGAATGGCCTGCTTCCACACTGTTGGGATTGTACAATTAAAATGGACCCGAGGGGTAATTTTTTTTCATGCAGAGGGCGATGCATGTAAGGAATCAATTGCTAGAGGAAATGATGGAGGCTGGTACAATTACAACATTTAAAAGGGCATCTGGATGGGTATATGAATAGCAAGGGTTCAGAGAAATATGGGCTGAATGTTGACAGTTGGAAATGGGCCATTTGGGATATCTGATTGACACAGACATGTTGAACAGAAGGGTCTGTTTCTGTGATACATAACTCAATGACTCGAATTAGATTCTTGACAAGAAGGGCCACGGTGAAGCTTCCACCCCAGATCCCGTGAAGACTTTTCAAGATCCTCAATTAACAACCTCTGGGCAATTAGGGATGGGCAATAAATGCTGGTCCAGCCATCGACACCTACATCCCATGAGTGAATCGAAACAAAATTCTCAAGGCATAGAGCTTGTCCTCGAGTAAGTGTTCTCTGCTGAAACAAATTTGCATCTATTTTCTAATCAACCTGTTCAAAGATGTTGTTACACAATGGTGGAGCAGGTAGGACGTGAACCCAGGACTGGAGGTTCAGACCTAAGGAAACTAACCATTATGCTACAAGAGTCCTTTTAATAGCATCGAAGCAAAAGTAAGTTTACTTATTGAAACAGAAATGGTGCAGAAGGAACAAACATTGGTTGAAAAGTAATGAAATCAACCTGCATCAATGTCGTCTTCTCTGACATGTGAAAGTATTGTATCTTTCTGATATATTGCAAATATTTAATGCAATATTTCTCTATTACATAAATAGATTGTGCAGATGAATTCCTACTGCTGCCAGCTCACTTTAATGTGACTTTCACTTATCAAACTGTAAAATTAATACTCTAATCTGTCCCACGTTCCACTCAGCTAAACAGATAATTACAACTGCAAAACAATGGAAGATTGACAGGATTCAGTATTTAACATTATAAAGGAAAAGATTCATTTTGCTTTTATTTCCTCAGGACACCATCTCCCAAATAATCATCAGGAAGTCATTGAATAATTCATTTGATTCTTACAAGATGTTGAAGTGGAACAAATTTGAAATATTTTTTTTTTATTCTCGCCAAACTCAACTAATTGCAAAATTTCAGGCACTTGTGAATAGTTCAGAAGGTTCTGCATGAGCCCAAGCCAAGAACAAAAACTGTGCAGTTTTACAAGCAAGTGTTTCCCCCACCTCACAGGTTTCCACAGCACAAGCAAATCCTCTCTAACAAAGCTCCATAAAGCTGTTACAGGTGGCAGGGCAGGTCTGTTCTGAGTGGAGAATGGCACTTACCAAATGCAGACAGTTACTCAGAATATCTCAGTTATGAGTTACAAAGATGGTATCATCTACTTCATGGGATTATGTTGAATATAGAACACAGAATCTGACTACTTGTGTCAGTTGGTCCATGACTATATTTATGTTCCACTTGAGCCTCCTCTGATCTAAATCGCACCTGAATCTACCAAAATAATCCCTAAGCTTTGCTTATCTAGTCTCCACTTAAATGCAAATGTACTGTTCACTTCAACCACTTCCTCTAGTACCAGTCTTGTTTTTTTTGTAAATTCATTCAGGGAATGAGAGTGTCACTGACTGGGTCAGCATTTATTGCTCATCCCTATTTGCCTTAGAGAAAGTGAAAGTGTGCTACCTCACCTCTTAAACTGTGACAGTTTTTGGTCTGTTTTTGTGACATCTAAGATGTTTCGGGCATAAGCCCTTCTTCAGGAAGAGCTGAATTCCTGATTCCTAAAGAAGGGCTTATGCCCGAAACGTCGATTCTCCTGCTCCTTGGATGCTGCCTGACCTGCTGCACTTTTTCAGCAACTCATTTTTCAGCTAAGAACAGAAGTGTCAGGTTGAAGATGCCCTCCAATGCATCTCATCCACATCCTGCACCTCCGCCCTCAAACCCCATCCCTCCAACCGCAAAAAGGACAGAACCCACCTGGTCCTCAGCTTCCACCTTACAAACCTCTGCATAAATCACATCATCCACTGACATTTCCGCCACCTATAAACGGACCCCACCACCAGGGATATATTTCCCTCCCCACCCCTATCCACTATTCGCAAAGACCGTTCCCTCCGTGACTACCTGGTCAGGTCCACGCCTCCCAACAACCCACCCTCTCCTCCTGACACCTTCTGCCATCGCAGGAATTGTAAAACCTGCTCCCACACCTCCCCCCTCACCTCCGTCCAAGGACCCAAAGGAGCCTTCCACATCCATCAGAGTTTCACCTGTACATCCACAAATGTCATTTATTGTATCCGTTGCTCCCAATGTGGTCTCCTTTACATTCGTGAGACTGGACGTCTTCTCACAGAGCACTTTAAGGAACATCTCCAGGACACCGGCACCAATCAACCACACTGCCTCATGGCCGAACATTTCAACTCCCCCCCCTCACTCTGCCGAGGACATGCAGGTCTTGGGCTTTCTCCACCACTACTCCCTCACCACCTGACGCCTGGAGGAAGAACGCCTCATCTTCCATCTCGGAATAATTCAACCCCAGGGCATCGATGTAGACTTCACCAGTTTTCTTATTTCCCCTCCCCCCCACCTTACCCCAGTTCCAATCTGCCAGCTAAGCACCATCCTCATGACCTGTCCTACCTGCCAATCTCCCTTCCTACCTACCCACTCAATCCTCCTCTCCAACCTATCACCTTCATCCCCACCTCCATCCACCTATTGCACTCATACCTACCTTCTCCCCAGCCCCAACCCCCACCTCCTCCCATTTATCTCTCCACCCTGGAGGCTCCCAGCCTCATTCCTGATGAAGGGCTTTTGCCCGAAACATTGATTTTCCTGCTCCTTGGATGCTGCCTGACCTGCTGTGCTTTTCCAGCACCACTCTAATCTTGACTGTGTCAGGCATCCTGTTCACTCTGAGAGCTGGCTCTGAGGGAGCTGGATCTGTGTCAAGGAGTCTCCATGTATAAGTAAACGGTGACTTGATGATGGGATACCGGTCTCTGTGGAGTTGATTTACGTTATTGGAGAAATTCACTCGCAGCTATCGTCTTTGAGGTAAGCATTTCTGACATCATGCCTTTATTTGGGAAACTTTACTCATTCAATCCTGCCACTGAAGACTGGGCCCAGTAGGTGGAAAGAATGCATTTCATTTTCCGGGCAAGTGACATTGGGCTGGATAAAAAGCAACGAGTAATTCACCTGACAGTTTGCAGACCTGCAGCTTTTTTGGGGGGTATTAGGAGCTTAACTTTCCTTGAGGATTCAGATAATTAAACCTTTCAAGATTTACTTAAGGAATAAGACAAACCTAACTCTCCTCTGATTCTGAGACACTATCAGTTTTACTCAGCAATTCGAGAACCAGAGGTTTCTGCATTGGGATTTTTAACCAAGTTAACATGACTGGGAAAGACACGTGACTTTGGTTTAACCCTTAATGAGATGCTGAGAGACTCCAAAACAAAGCCAAGCCTTGGCCAAATGGTTAAAACTTTCTTCAGGATTAGGGCCAGCTAGCCATTTCAGTTGCTGCAGACAACAAAACAGTCCCACCAGACCGACATTGCATAAAAGAGCTTACAGGCTGGTATCCAGGAGAGGAAAGCCCACCCATAGCTGGTTTGAAACAGTTAAATTACTTAGCAACATCCAAATTAAAACCAATAAAATAAGCACCTGGTTAAATGGTCTCCTAGTTCTAATTTAGGTTGATTTTGGTGCGACCATTTCAGTGATCACAGAACCAAACTTGAACAAAATTCACTCTGGATTCCAATCTTTAAGACCTCGGCTCAATTGAGAATCGATACTGGGGAACCTTTACAGATTGAGGGTACAACTTCTCGGATGAGAAGCAGTTGGTTCAGTTCCCACTGATTTGAATAAAAGGCTCTGGCCCAAGCTTGATGGGGTGAAAGCGGTTGAGAAACATTCACCTAGATCACCTCAACATTTTTCATTGAGAAAATTGCTGCCTAAGTGAAGTTCTAATTAAGTGCCTGGAAGGTTTTCAGGAAGATCTGAGAACTATCAAAGGAGACAAAGCCACCTTGCATGTTGACCAGGAAACAATTCCACGATTCTTCAAGGCCTGACCAGCGCTATTTGCCTTTTGGGCAGAAATGATGGCAGGAAGCAGAAGGCGGGAAAGTGAAGGAACTATCAAACCAGTCCAGTTTGTGGAATGGACAGCGCTAGTCACACTGCTTGTGAAGCCCGATAGGTTGATTTGCCTTTGTGGGGATTTTTAAAATAATGGTAAACTGCTTTTTGTAGTTGGATGAATAACCAATCCCTCGCATAAAGGACTTACAAACAAAGCTGGTGGGGGTTATCCTTCATAAAGCTGGACATGTGCCAGGAGTACTTGCAATTGCGGTTGGACGAGGACTCCCAGAAATATGCTACAATTAATACCCATTAGGGTTTGTACCAATATGCAAGACTGCCATTTGGGGTATCATCAGCCTGTGCAATTTTTCAGTTGACGATAGAAAATATTTTACAAGGTCTGCCCCAGTCAGCATTTATTTAGACAACTTGATAATAATAGGGAAGACCAACGAGGGACACTTAGAAAATCTGGGCATAGTCCTTAAACATTTCTCCTAGGTGGGTATATGCCTTAGAAAGGAAATGTGTGTTCCTGGTTCTCAAGTGATCTATTTGGGCTACAGAGTTGACAAAACTGGGCTACACCCATTAGAAGATAAAGTGAGAGTGATCAAAGGTGCCCCAGCTGTCATATCTGTATCAGATTTTAGGTCATTTCTTGAACTGGTGAAATATTACAGAAAATTCATACGTAACATGGCCTCCACCCTGGCACCTTTGCATCAACTCCTAAGAAAGAGTCAGCCTTGGAAATGGTAGTGTGGCTGAGCCATAGCTTTCGGACAAGTGAAGAAACAGCTATCATTCTTGAAGGTGTTGGCACACTATGATCCCAAATGAGATCTGGTATTGATGTGCGCTGCCTCTCCGTATGACATCGGGGTATTATTAGCTCATAAGTGGCCCAATGGAGAGGAACATCCAATAGTGTACACATTCACTACTCTAGTTAGTGCATAGCGTAAATACACCCAGACAGAGGAGGAAGGATTGATGGTCATAATTGGAGTCAGGCAGTTCTACAAATGCCTTTACTGCCGTAAGTTTGTAATAATAACAGCCCACAAACTCCTGCTTGGTTTACTTGAGGACAAGGCACTGCCAGCCATAGCTTCAGGCCAAATTCAGTGGTGGGCTCTAAAATTAAGTGCACGTAATTATAAGTTGGAACACCATTTGGGAGGCTAAGTAGCAAATGCAGTTGCATTATTCCACTGCCACTGGAAGAATCCGTAATGGTTTTAAGTTTTCTGGACACACTTCCTGTCACAGCTGACAATATCACACTTTGGACACAGGAAGATCTGGCCTTGGAAAAACTGAAACAGCTGGTGGTAATGGGGGAAACCAAAGGGCCATCACAAGCAGAACTGAAACCTTTTTTTGGACTCGGAGAGATCAGATCACAGGATAGATGGCACTTTGTTGGCCGGAGCAAGAGTGATTGTCCCCAGCAAAGGTCGCTGCCAGAGACTGGCTGAACTTCACCAGGGTCAGCCAAGGGTTTCCAAAATGAGGATGTCAGTGAGAAGTTCTGTCTGGTGGCCAGGATTGGATGCAAACGTAGCTGCCTTTGTGGAATAGTACTAGGACAAGAATTACTGACAGCAGCTCCCCCACATTACTGGCAATAGCCTGGTAAACCCTGGACTCTGTTACATATCGATTATGCAAGTTCTTTCATGGGCTCAATGTTCTTAGTCATTGTGGATGCCCACTCAAAGTGGTTGGACACATATCGAGTTCATTTGTCAAAACAGGAATGGTGATAGAAATACTGCATGCATCTTTTGCAATACACTGACGCCCAGAAGTGATGATCACAGATAATGGGCCATCATTTGCCATTGGGGTGTTTGAGTATTTTCTAAAGTCGAATGGTTTTTGACATATTAGGACAGCTCCATACCAATCATCATCCAATGGTCTGATAGAAAGAATATCCAAACTTTGAAGGCAGGCTTAAATAAATGCCTGTAGCTTCATGAGACATCACTTCCTATTGATTCCTATTTGATTCTAGGACCAGTCCTCTCGCAACTACAGGGACATCTCCAGCAGAGTTGTTAATGGGAGAGGACTCCGCACCAAGCTAAATCTGATCTTCCCGGGTCTGGTTTGGGAAGGTGAAACAGCATCAGGAAGCACAAGACTCCACGAAATGAGAGAGACAGTTTACTTCAAGGGACGATGTTTGGTGTAGGAACCATGGGAGTGGCCCTACGTGGGTAAAAGACATGGCCAGCATAATGTCAGGACTGGTGACGTAGTAAGGTCAGGTAGGTGTGACAGTCCTGAACAGACATATGGACCATATGAAAGTTGCAAACTCAAAAATGGTGCAGGAATAGAACATCCCCAGCTCCTTGATAGCCATTCTAACTGCTCTGGAACACATGGATTGACCCTCTTCGTCAAGTGTTGAAGATACCTTGGAATCTGAGATGGACACAGCGGATATAGTCACCTCGATGCCTCTGCTGCCTGAAGAGGAAATCAATTCCTTCCAAGATGCTCAAGGAGGTGGGCTACTGTGTTCTACACTCTGCCCATAGCAGAGGTAGAGCTGGAGGGACCTGACCTGATGTAAAATCAAGAGGAGTTAAAAACAAAGAATGGCCAATGTCCTTGGACTCAGAGGGGGAGGGAAGTAGTGATTATAACAAGGTCAGCCAGGTGGGCCTCATAGAATATGAGTTCCTCCATTAGAGCTATTAATCTGGTCCAATCAGGGAGCTCTGACGGACAGATAAGGCATGTCAGAGGTTCTGTTCACTCTGAGAGCTAGCTCTGAGGGAACTGGATTAGTGCCAAGGATTCTCCATGTGTAAATAAATTGATGATGGGATACTGCCCTCAGTGGAGTTAGTTTTGTAGATGATCAGCCAAAATCTCTTTGAATGCTGGAGCAGGCTTGACAGCTCAAATGGCCATCTCTCGATCGTTTTTCAACTGTTCCTATGAATTTGAGCACTTCCATCAAATCTCCTCCTAATTTATTCTTCAAGGTCAGAACAAGCCTAATTGCTCAAGTCACTGCTAATCTCACATTCCATATTCCTGACTCTATGCTAAATCTCTGTCGTAAGAGCAAGAGCTTGTGTTATTAAGGTTTTAGCATAACTTCTTTGCATTTGGTTTCTATTTCTACATAATATAACTCAGTCTCCCTTTCTATAAAACAGTCTTCACTTTGTCTTGCTACTTCCAAAGATTTGTAATTCTACACTCCTACATCTCTCTACTCAAACCCTTCTTTAAAATTAAGTAAAAACAATGACTGCAGATGCTGGAAACCAGATTCTGGATTAGTGGTGCTGGAAGAGCACAGCAGTTCAGGCAGCATCCGAGGAGCAGTAAAATCGACATTTCAGATTACCCCATTCGGTTCCTAAAGTCTGGCCAACTATAATTTAAAATGAAGACAGACACATCCTGCGAGCAGATTGGAACCTCTCATTCTGCCTCAATTTGGTGAGCATCTGAACTTAGGTTCGAGGTGGGTTCAAGGTGGCATGGATTCCTATTCCAGACTTTTAACATTTTAACTTGAGACTCAAGCTAAGCCCATCACATTTGTGGATTACAGTTCTCCCTTTGATTTGAAAAACACCCCCATCAATACCTTTAACTGCCTTGTAGTTGTTAGGTTTATCTTTTATCTTTTTGAAAAAGATGCATGCTGTGCTGTGCCATTGGGAAAACATTGATGCAGTAAACCTAACTATAATTGAAGGAGTAATATTCAGCCACAAAACTAGAGCTGAAAGCAAACCATCTGTAAAGCTGGGCATACTCAAAGGGCATGTTACAAAGATGGTTTATATTTAATACTGTTTGAAGGACCCAGGTTATGAAGGATTGTGGAAAAAGTAATTTATTTCAAGTTACACGGACAAACCTGGTGTGGTTTCTTTAAAAGAGGTCATTGAAAGGTCACTGTCGGACACTGGAGATAATTTTAGCAATGTTTCCTGGAAACTACCTAATTACTTGCTCTGCTGTACACACCAGTTAGGGCTGTTTCAAAAGTGCCTGGTTTGGAGATATTCTTGCTGTTTTATACCATTCTGTTGAAGGGATGCTTGCTAAGAACAAGCTGGGTTGGAAGAAACTTGTGATAAACAAACTGCCCCACCAATGTCTCCCACTTGTAGAAAGAAAATCCCCTGCATCAATTCAGATTGAAACTATTTGTTCTTTTGAAAGAGTGATTGAACGAACATCTCAAGATTGTATTTCCTCAAATAAACTTCAGGGCCAACCTGTGTTATAAGTGTTTTGACTACTCATCCCCGAACATCAGAGCAATGGACTCCAGAATTCCCTGGACTTTATCCTTCTGCCTTGAAGAATAACCTATTGACCAGATAACTGTTTAACTAGCTTAAGAGTTATTCTTGAAGGCAAAGTGATAAAGTGTCTTGGTAACTGTTTACAAGTGGCTTGAATCTAATTACTTGTAATTAATAATCATTCCTTTTGAGAATCCTGGCCCATGCTTTCCATCAACCAGGATTTGGAAGTCAAGTAACTGGAAAACTTTGGGTACATTTTAATACTAAGCCATCTTTGGGCTGTGGAAAGAAATCAGAGCATCCAAAGAAAACTTGGGAAGGACATGCAAACATCACACAGAGAGTCACCCAAGGTTGGAATCAAGTCCAGGTCATTGGCGCTGTAAGGCAGCAATGCTAACCACAATGCCCAAGTGGATCAGATTTGTGTCATGAGCATGTGATGAGGCTGATGCATTTCTGATGCCAGTATCCATTGTCAGGGATGCGGAATACAGGGTTAACGGTAGGGTTCTTAGTAAGGTGGAGGAGAAGAGGGATCTTGGAGTCTATGTTCATAGCTCTTTGAAAGTTGCCACTCAGGTGGATAGAGCTTGTAAGAAGGCCTATGGTGTTTTAGCGTTCAATAGCAGAGGGATTGAATTCAAGAGTCGTGAGGTGATGTTGCAGCGGTGCAGGACCTTGGTAAGGCCACATTTGGAGTACTGTGTGTAGTTCTGGTCACCTCAGTTTAGGAAAGATGTGGAAGCTTTGGAGAGGGTGCAGAGGAGATTTATTAGGCTGTTGCCTGGAATGGAGAATAGGTCATACGAGGATAGGTTGAGAGTGCTAGGCCTTTTCTCATTGGAACGGCAAAGGATGAGGGGTAACTTGATAGAGGTTTATAAGATGATCAGGGGAATAGATAGAGTAGACAGTCAGAGACTTTTTCCCCGGGTGCAACAGAGTGTTACAAGGGGACATAAATTTAAGGTGAAAGGTGGAAGGTATGGGGGGATGTCAGGGGTAGGTTCTTTACCCAGAGAGTGGTGGGGGCATGGAATGCACTCCTGTGAGAGTGGCAGAGTCAGAATCATTGGTGACCTTTAAGCGGCAATTGGATAGGTACATGGATAGGTGCTTAATCTAGGACAAATGTTGGGCATCGTGGGCCGAAGGGCCTGTTCTGTGCTGTAGTGTTCTATGTTCTATGATGCAAGTAATCACTGGTCAGGGATAATGCCCTGAGCCATTGTCAGGGATGCAAGTAGTCACTAGTCAGGGAACATGCCCTGAGATATTGATGACTGCTGTTCAAACTGGGGCCCTGGAAGGGCAAATGACAAGTTGGTGCTATCAGGTAACCACGCGCCCTCTCATGTTGGGAATTATCATGGTTTAGTTTGTGTTTGAGGGATGGGAAATTGCATATCACTGAGGTGAAATTATTTAATAATGACATGTTCGTGCATGCAAATGGATGCAAATAGCGTCTAACCACACATTAGTGACATTATTGACTCGGTGTTTAACACTTGATTCGAGGATCAGATGTTTTGCTCTTGACATTAAGAATCTCACCTGATTTTCCCAACTTTCTCACCAATGCCCTTGTCTTTCAGGAGTTGGGAATAGAAACTATTGACAAGTGTTTTACATGAGGAAGAACACATGCATGGTATACAAATATTTGCATTATATCAGACATGGGTATGACAAGTGTGTAATACTTGTCTACCTGCTATAGGAAGGATGTCGTTAAACTTGAAAGGGTTCAGAAAAGATTTACAAGGATGTTGCCAGGCGAGGGAAAAGACCTACCACCCTGCCAACCCACGAAAGCAAAATTGGCCAACGGTGCCAAAAAACACCCAGAATTCCCAAGCAGGCTGACAAGCCAAACCGGACAGCACATGCAGACAAAGGAATGCACTTCAAGCTCACTAACAATGACAGAGCACCACAGCTATCCCAAAGCCCCGAGGGCAGTTTCACAACCCAGCAATACCAAAGCCACACAAAGAGCAGGTCAGACAGAGAGGCCCCCCAAAAAAAGCATTACTCCAAGGACAAGACAATGGAAACACCTCACCACTTCAGAGGAGACATTAACACCTACCTGTGAAGGGGAATGGAGCCATCGATACTATCAGGATGTTGCATTGCGTGAGGGAATAGGACATTCATCCAATAACTGTTTTTCAATTAGCATCCTTGTAACTAGATTACTCTATTTCCAGATACATTGTATTTCCTCAGCTTTGGAAAGAGAAATTCTGATCTACCTGTACAGACTGTCAGTTCTGTGTCAACCTAGTCAGTTTCTCTTCCAGCAATATTGTCTGTAATAAACTGTTTGTCAATTTCACTTTAAGCTGTGTTTTGTGATCTCTAACTTATTGGGCAAATTTCTCTGACACCAGGATTGGAGGGTTTGAGCCAAAGAGAGAGGCTGAATAAGCTGGGGTTATTTTCCTTGGAGAGTTGAAGGCTGAGGGGTGACCTTATAGAGGTTTGTAAAATCATGAGAACATGTATAAGGTGAATATTCAAAGTTTTTTTCCCACGGTAGGGGAGTCCAAAACTAGAGAGCAAAGGTTTAAGGTGAGAGGGAAAGATTGAGAAGGGACCTCAGTGGCAACTTTTTCACACAGAGTCTGGTGCGTGTATGGAATGAGCTACCAGAGGAAGTTGTGGAGGCTGGAACATTTAGAACATATAAAAGGCAACGGGATGGGTATATGAATAAGGTAAAAACAATGACTGCAGATGCTGGAAATCAGATTCTAGATTAGAGTGGTGCTGGAAAAGCACAGCAGTTCAGGCAGCATCCAAGGAGCAGTAAAATCGATGTTTCAGGCAAAAGCTCTTCATCAGGAATACAGCATGAATAAGAAGAGTTTAGAGGGATATGGGCCAAATGCTGGAAAATGGAACTAGATCAGTTCAGAATTTCTGGTCGGCCTGATCAAATTGGACTGAAGGGTCTGTTTCTGTGCTGCATAACTCCATGCTGGACTAAAGTTGGACTTGTTGTAATCTACACACATTTTACAGGCAAGATATTACACATCCTGGAAATTTGAACCAGTTCTGAAGAAGTGACATACCAGACTTGAAACATTAACTCTCTTTCTTTCTCCACAGATGCTGCCAGACCTGCTGAGTTCCTCCAACATTCTCTGTGTTTATTGGAAGAGGGAGAATCCTGATTTGACCCTACATTTAGCTGCCACGTCTGAAGTGCTGCTCTGAGATACGTCACAGTCCAAAAATTAACTTTAGCATTGTTTCAATGAATATGGATCCCGAGGTAGTGCCTGCATCAATTGATCTGTTGGGGAATTGCTATTTTGTGTTTTTCCTGAATTTACTGTAGTACAGAGCAGGGCATCTTTAATAGATGCAGGCTGATTTTGCTGGCAATTTGTTTCTTCCTATTTTCTTCTAATGTTGTCTTTAAGTGAAAGACTGTACTGGTATGAAATCAAAGAAAGAACAAATCATTGCATCAGGAGATGAAATAAGGGAAATATAAGGGCATGAATCTATTCACAATCAACATGTGTACATATGCATGTTTGCGTATTGAAATTACTATAACGGCAATTAGGTGGAAAATGTCAGTAAGCTTCCCAATCAAGAAAATTGTGAATGTGTAGTTGATGATCTTCATGAGTGAAAAGCAACAGCAGTGGAGAATGATGATCAGTTTAACAACACAGGTCTGAGTTAATGTTTGAACAATTGCCTAACTGAGATCAGCTTTATTCATCTATTTGTTTACAACTGATGACTTTACTGAAGATTCAATTCTTTGTGTTTAACTTTCTTCTGTCACGATATAATTTTCGCAAATATCAAATGGGTTAGATACAGATTAATGCCCTCAGGATTCTTCCACAATCTTTCTTCAAGCCACGGTCAAAGGACTGCTTTGTTATGCTAATGTGTCCTGATGCATTTGTGCATTGTTTGGTGAGGGATAGATTAATGGGTTAGCTAAATTGGTACTGATGCTTTCCAGTTGTCACATTGTAATCTAATCTAATGCGATGGTGGGCAGTTTGAGTGACAATACATGGGATCAAGATTGAGACTATATTTTTGCCCTTTTTAACTATATTTTTGATTCAAATGGTCAATAGACAGCTCTTTCATTTCTTCAGCCTCAGGTTTCAAACATTAAAGAAAGCATCTAATATTCCTAACCCTGCACACTTTGAGAGTATTTTGCTCAAAGGAAGATAAGTGGATATGAAAATCTGTGATGCTTGCTTCCTTAAATAAAATCAAAGTTTCCCTGCAGTGTGGAAACAGGCCATTTGGCCCAACAAGTCCATATAGATCCTCTGAAGTGTAATCCACCCAGATCCATTCCCTTACCCCATTATTCCACATTTACCCCTGACTAATGCACCTAATCTACACATTCCTGAACACGAGGGGCAATTTAGCATGGCCAATCCACCTAACCTGCACATCTTTGGACTGTGGAAGGAAACCGGAGCACCCAGAGGAAACCCACACAGATACGGGAGAATGTACAAGGTCCACACAGACAGGCGCCTGAGGCTGGAATCAAACATGGCTCTCTGGCACTGTGAGGCAGCAGTGCTAACCACAGAACCACCATGATGCCTCAGTTTTAATTTGCTGGGATTTCTCTGAAAGGAGGATTTAAAGGCAATCGTGGTAAGAATGTCTGGTCCTTCTGCTCCATTTCCTTCAGTGGAAGGGTACCCAATCTGAAGAGTGCTGGTAGAAATTGGAGGTAGGCCTTGTGTTCAATCTGGAGAAAGTGAGGACTGCAGATGCTGGAGACCAGAGTTGAAAAGTGTGGTGCTGAAAAAACGCAGCAGGTCAGGCAGCATTCGAGGAGCAGGAGAATCGACGTTTTGGGCATAAGCTCTTCTTCAGGAATGAGGCTGGTGTGCCAGGCGGGCTGAGATAAAAGGTAGGGGGGAAGGTAATTTGGGGGAGGGGCGCTGTGAATACGATAGGTGAAAGGAGGTGAGGGTGAGGGTGATAGGCCGGAGAGGGGGTGGGGCGGAGAGGTCGGGAAGAAGATTGCAGGTCAAGAGGGCGGTGCTGAATCGGGGGATTGGGACTGAGATAAGGTGGGGGGAAGGGAAATGAGGAAGCTGGAGAAATTTACATTCATCCCGTGTGGTTGGAGGGTTCCTAGGCAGAAGATGAGGCGCTCTTCCTCCAGGCGTCGTGTGGCTAAGGTCTGGCGATGGAGGAGGCCAAGGACCTGCATGCCCTTGGTGGAGTGGGAGAGGGAGTTAAAGTGTTCAGCCACAGGGCGGTTGGGTTGGTTGGCGCGGGTATCCCAGAAGTGTTCCATGAAACATTCCGCAAGTAGGCGGCCTGTCTCCCCAATGTAGAGGGGACCACATCGGGTGCAGCAGATACAGTAAATGATGTGTGTGGAGGTGCAGGTGAATTTGCGATGGATATGGAAGGATCCATTGGGGCCTTGGAGGTAGGTGAGGGGGGGAGGTGTGGGTGTAAGTTTTGCATTTCTTGCGGTTGCAGGGGAAGGTGCCGGGAGTGGAGGTTGGGTTGGTGGGGGGTGTGGACCTGACGAGGGAGTTGCGGGCAGAGTGGTCTCTCTGGAATGCTGATAGGGATGGGGAGGGAAATATATCCCTGGTGGTGGAGTCTGTTTGGAGGTGGCGGAAATGACGGAGGATGATACGATGTATCTGGAGTTTGGTGGGGTGGAAGGTGAGGACCAGTGGGGTTCTGTCCTGATGGCAATTGGAGGAGCGAAGTTCAAGGGAGGAGGTGCGGCAAGTGGAGGAGATGCGGTGGAGAGCATCGTTGACTATGTCGGAGGGGAAATTGTGGTCTTTGATGAAAGAGGCCATTTGGGTTGTTCGGTAGTAGAATTGGTCCTCCTGGGAGCAGATGCGGCAGAGACGCAGGAATTGGAAATATGGGATGACAGGGGGGCAGGGTGGAGGAGGTGTATTCTAGGTAGCTGTGGGAATTGGTCAGTTTGTAGTAAATGTCTATGGCGACCGACTCAACACAGATTGATTACACCTATCTAGATATCTAGATTACACCTCCTCCCATCCTGCCCCCTGTAAAAATACCATCCCATATTCCCAATTCCTTCACCTCTGCTGCATCTGCTCCCAGGAGGACCAATTCCACTATCAAACCTTTTATCTCAGCCCGCTTGGCACACCAGCCTAATTCCTGAAGAAGGCCTTCTTCCTGAAACATCGATTCTCCTGCTCCTCAGATGCTGCCTGGCCTGCTGCGTATTTCCCACACCACACCTTTCAACAACTTGTGTTCAATCTAACTTGGAGTGATGTTTTGGAAGGATGAAGACAATATGGCAAGCAAGGTTAAAAGAAAAGGAGGCAGAATCTTTGCAGCTACCGCACTGGAGATCAGAAAATTGAGTTGAGATGCAACATGTGAAGAGGGAGGGCTTAGGCAATACACTAGGGAGCTGTGTGTAATCTTTGTTATGTATACATGTAAATAAAGTATATTACAGCACTGAAATGAGTGAGAAACACTTACTCAAGTAGAAAGACAAACTAGAGATGCTGGAGACTGAGAAGACAAATAACATACGATGCAGGCTCTAAGTGGATTAAGCAGACACCCACAGCTCAGGAATAGTAAGGATCAGTTTTGAACAACCTGAGTAGTGTTATTTTCAGAAAGCTTAGTATAAAGCACCCATGATATTTCATTCTGAAGATTTAATAGCTGTTGGTTTTGGACAAACATAGAAGTGTTTCTTAATTTTACCAGTGAAATATCTGACTCTAATTTTACAGTGTTCCCTAGTCACAGCATTCCCAAATAACAGAAACTATCTCTCTTTCTATCGCACAGTCCCCTCAATATCATGAAAACTTTAACATTCCAAATTCCAGAGCTCGACTTTAGCTTTCTCTTATCCTTTTACAAACAGGTGAGTTTCTTCAGACTCCAGTACTGTTAGGAAGCTGTAAACTTATCCACAGCCTCTTTTCCACTGTTCTACATTTTGAAATTCAACGCCTTTCTTGAATTCTTTCATCAGACAGGACCATTGCTGGCAAGATCAGTGTTTGTCACATAATTACTCTTGAGAAGTTGATGGAGTCACCATCGTGAAATACTGCAATTCAGATGGTGTAGATGCCACCACAATGTTGGAAAGGAAGGAGTTCCCGGTGTTGACCCAGTAACAGTGGGGGAACAGTGATATAGCTCCAAGTCGAGGTGATATGTGATTTGAAAGGCAACTTGCAGACATTTGTTCTTGTAAGTGGTAGAGGTTGCCACTCTGGAAGTTGTTGTTGATGAAACCAGAGAGGAGGCACTCAGTGATTAGCACTGTTGCCTCACAGCGTCAGGGACCCAGGTTTGATTTTTGCACATTCCCTCCTTGTCTGTGTGGGTTTCCTATGGGTGCTCCAGTTTCCTCCCACAGTCCAAAGTTGTGCAGATTAGGTGAATTGGCCATGTTAAATTGCCCATCGTGTTAGGTGCATTAATGAAGGATAAATACAGGATAGGGGAATGGGTCTGGGTGGGTTACTGTTCGGAGGGTCGGTGTTGGACCAAAGGGCCTGTTTCCATTCTGTAGGGAATCTAATCTAAAACTAGTACTCTAGAGATCCACGTAATGTTCCATGGACTGTGGTTTGAATCACACAACAGCAGAAGTGGAATTTGAATTCAACAAAAACCTTGTAATTAAAAGCTTAATGATGACCACAAATCCATTGCTGTAAAAATCCATCCAGCTCACTAACATCCTTTCTGACCTGCATGTGACTCCAGACCGACAGGAATGTGGTTGTCTCTGAACTAACCTCTGAAATGGGCAAGAAAGCTGCTCAGTTGTATCCAAGTGTAACTAGAGATAGTCAATCGATAATCGATAGTGATCTAGTCAGTGATGCCTACATCCCATGAGTAAATAAAACAAAAAAGGACAATTGATAGGCAATACACTCTGCTACATTGCATGCCAGTGCTGGAGTGAGTGAATGTTTAAGCTGGCAAACTGAGTAATGATCAAAGGACTGTTTTGATGTACTCTTGCAACCATATCACTTATATGACTGGTCCAGTTAAGGCTCTGGGCAGTGGTAAGCTCCAGGATGTTGAGGCTGAGGTTTTCAGCAATGGGAATTCTTTTGAAATAACCAAAGGAGATGGTTATTTTCTGGTAATTATGTGCTGCAATTATTACCTGCCGGTTATTAACTCAGACCTGAATGTCGTCTAAGTGTTTCTTTATGTTATCTCATCTGTTACGTCCAGCAACTCAAGAATAAGCATCCACACGAATTAAACCTGGAAGTATCAAAGACATAAATGATTCAAGTGTAATTTTCCCAAAAAGCAGAACATCAACACAACACCTCAATGTTTGCCTGAATGAAGCAGATGTTTTGAATATGAGGTGATAGAACAATGTGGCAGTTATAGGGCCACACAAGGGTTTTTATTTCTCGTGTTGACTTTCTCATTGGCTTCTCATCTTTGGAACTTTGGTCTAAGTTTAACAAACATTTCTGTTAAGGTGTCGCCAATTTTAGATAGAGTTGAGGAAACACTTATTTCCTGTCAGCGGGTTGTGAGTCTTTAGAACTTGCATCCTTCAAAAATAGTGGATGCACAACCTTTAAATATTCAGAGAGTGGTGGGCCTGTGGAATTCATCACCACAGAGCGCAATGGAGACTGGGACATTAAGTGCCTTCAAGGCAGAGATTGATAAATTCTTAATCTCGCATGGAATTAAGGGATACGGGGATAGTGTGTTCAGTGGCATTGAAATGCCCATCAGCCGTGATTGAATGGTGAAGTCAATTCGTTGGGCCAAATGGCCTTACTTCCACTCCTATGTCTTATGGCTTTATTTTTAAGGTAGATAGATTATTGATCGCTGATGCAAAATTATTAGGGATATGCAGCAATATGGGGTTTACAGTAAAATCAGATTAGCTATGATCTTATGAATGATGAAGCAAGTTCAAAAAGCCTTTCTCTTGCCATTTGCTGATGCTATTGCTGTTGGCTATGAAGACAAATCCCACTGAACAGGATTCTTCAAAACTTCAAACTTTGACTCAATTTGGGAATACAACTCAAATAAGGCCTAAGGATTTGTAAGATAAAAAGTAAAGCATGTTACATTAGTCCTGTATGAGGTGATGTTCTGTAACTGAAGCCAATGAAGAGAGTTACGCAAGCACTCCCTGTTTGTGAATAGATACTGACACCAGGGTGTGTGATACAGGATAATGTTTGATTCCTCAGAGTTAACACCCCTCACTTACAAAATGCAACATTTGCACAAGACAATGCTGTCTCACATAAACTGAAACAGATGAGGCAAGGCTAGTGCGGCATCTGAAATTGACTCAATAAAGAATATGCGTCAATACACAGCATGTCATAATGCAATGAGCTTCAAGGTCTTCTATGGGACTGAAATATGAGTTATTCCTGTTAAAAGGTTCTTGGCATGTCTAGTGAAAAGATTAAAAGCACTATTGAAGCAGAGACAGCTTAAGAATCTAAATCTAGACACTGTGAGCTGTTAATGTCTGTAATGGAAAACTATATTATCGGGCATAAAATTGCTTTGCAATTGGTCATTTTTCAACAACCTGACTTTCATCAAAATGTAACTGTCGTGTGACTGCCATAGTGATCAAATTTAAGTCCAATTCCTTGCATAAATCAGAGCCACATGAAATAAAGCAAACTTTTCTCAAAACTGAGCAAGGCAGGGTATTGTTCCAGGTCTTTTACCTCATTTTCTTTAATATCATTTATTCCTGACTGGCAGACTTAAACCACACACTGCTTTTTATTTAATACCTATTTGATATTTTCAGCTTCCAGAAGCAAGAAAGAAGCAAGGACTGAGTGTCAAATTGACCAAGGGAATAAAAGGCACATAGTAAGGAGAGTACACCTGAGTGATATTTCAAGTACTAGGGAGCGAGGGTTTAATGTGATAGGGGAAAAGTTTACAGGAGATGAGCAAGAAAAGGTTTTTACACAGAAGGTGGTAGGTGCCTGCAATGTGCTGCCACTACAGATGGTAGAAGCAGATACAACAGCAAAATGTAAGAGGTGTTTAGACAGACACATGCACAGGCAGTGAATAAAGACAAATGGACCATGTGCAGTCAGATGAGATTAGTATAGAATGGCATCATGGTTGGCACAGGCTTGGTGGGCTGAACTGCTAAATTGTTTTACATCCTATGTTCGATGAGATCTAGACAGAATATGATGGTGAATTTGGTTTGGATAGAAATTCAGAACATCAGGGAAAGAGGTGTCCATCTTTAACCTCACTTATCAGCCTCCAGCACTTGGTGAGCTTTACTTTCTTTGCCTCCAAGCTGGAAAAGTGCAAGTTACTGTTATGCTACTTTAGCTGTGTAAGTCATTCACAAATTCACTAACTAAATACACACATTTGGGAAGAAATGGCATGGCTAGTGGAGTTGAGTGAAATGCACTGACATGCAAGGCAACCGTATCTGCAGCTGGCTTGACTTTGGTTCTGAGTTGCTGAGATAGTGTCTGAGTTACAGAGATTGCAGAGCATCAGGGAAGGGGAAAGGTACCTGGACACTTTGTTCCAGGAGGGAGTGGCACCCCTGAGGTTAGGCAAGGGAAGGCTAGGCTTTTTCAGCAATTATATTCTTCGCACCTCATTGCATGTTTGTGCATAAGTAAAATAATGAGTTCTACAAGTAGAAAATTCTGAGGCCTGCTGGGATCCCACATTCTGGGCAGCAAATTTAAAAAGCACCTACACAGTATGACACTCCCTGCAACTCAGAGATTTCACTCAACCATCTGCTCTCACATGGGATATGTCAGGCAAAAGATCGTGCCACCTTTTAGAAACGCCTCCCTCAATGTGCTCCAGATGTCTATTCATGAGATAAAGAAAGTTATTATCACAAGAGGTAGTCATTACAGCTGATTAGTGTGGCCTGAGCAGTTTTGTGGAAGTCAGTGCCATCAGCAGATGCCTCATGAACAATCAATGTCTATCAGTTCATTGCAGGGGCTACTGTAACATTACTCATGGCCCAAGATAAGCTGGGAACATCAGGGCCTAATCCCTGGAGCCAGGAGCTCTTGGAGGTTCACTGTGCTCAGGCCAGAGAAGAAGCCAGTGTCCAGACCAGGAGCAGCACTGTGCTCCATAAGGTCTCTTACTAACATCTTAGTGGCACTCCCTCTCAAATAACTATCAAGATTCACATTTAAAACATAAAATAGAGCTCTAACACTCACCCAGAGGGCACTGATATTTCATGTCATCTAAGAAAATGTACACTTTTTACCAAAGACTTGCATTGCACAAGGACACAAACACAGTAGATGTCCTTTTGAGTTCTGTTCTGTTCGCCTGACAGATCACATTTATTAATGGAAACCAATATGGCTGCCTAATCTGGGCAGGCTTATTAGTGTAGTCAGGCTTCACCCGTCACTCTGTAAACATTTAAAAACAACAAGTAAGATTGTATATCACTGAGACTTCTAATGGGCTTGTCAACATAGAGATACCATATAAGCGTTTGCAGTGAGAGACAAGCTCATTGGCATTTTTAAGATTCTGGAGAGATTTAATAGCGGAGTTGATGATGGGTTGATTTCACTGGCCAGGGAGTCTAAAACTTGGACCCATTCTCAGGATAAGAGAACTATCTTTTAGGATTGAGATAAGGAGAAATTTCTTCAGTCAATGTAAAATGATACCTTGGAAATTTCTGCCACAGAGGGTGGTGAATTCCCCACGAAGGCAGGGATAGACAAAATCCAGTGATATGGAGAGTGTGAGGGATCAGTCATGATTGCACTGAATGATGAAGCAGCCTTGATGGAGCACATTGACCAATTCTGCTCCCATCTCTTATTTCCATATGTTGAAGCTATCAATGCTGAAATTGATTAATTGACAAAACGAAACAAAAAAATACATCTTTAAGAACCTTAATTGGCTGATTCCTCAACTAAAATCACACACACACACACACACACACACACACACACACACACACACACACACACACACACACACACACACACACACACACGCGTAAAGCTTTGGTTTCTCCTCTTTATAAAACATCCTTGCTGAGTCAAATCTGCACACACCTAAATTGAGGCTGTCGATGGAAATAAAAGGCTATTGTAAAGTAAACAGCTATTTAAAAGATAAATTCATTGTTAAGACACAAACCATAATATAGTCATTAGCATTAAATGTTCAGATCGTCGATATGACTCAGAGCAGCTATTCAACATAATGAACCAATCTGAAAGACTAAACATGAAATCCAGTTATTTCTTAAAATGCACCAAGATTTTTAACTCAGTAACCTACATGTATTGAGGCTTTTTGCTCATGTAATGAAATACATTTTGTCATGTGTCTTAAATATGCATTTTTACAAATCTAAACTTGCACTAGGGCTAGTGTAAGATACTCTGTCCTACTCTCAGAGTTGACTCCAAGTACTGCCCACTTTGAGTATCTAAATGCAGACCATTCAAGTAAACTGGAGATAGTTAGTGCTCCCAATTCATTTGTAGCTTCAACTAGCTTAAGACTTCCCCATTTAATGATATCCATGGTTTAATTTGCTTCACTTATTTTCTTACTAATCATAATTGTGCAATGAATATATTCCACTTTAATCTTCAACAAAAACAGAAACTTCTGAACAGTTCTGGGGAAGGGTTGCTCCACACAAAATGTTAACTCTGACTTCTCTCTGCAGATGCCACCAGATCTGCTGAACTTTTCCAGCATTTATGTTTTTTTCTTGATTTCCAGCATGCACAGTTCTTTCAGTTTCCACCTTAAACTTACCTTGTAACTGCTTTTCTTGCAGAGTTAAGTAACGTGTGGAAGTCTAAATACGTGTTGTCACAGATGTCACTTGTCATTTGGAACGTAACATCCACAAAACAAAATGAAGGCAGTTGTCAATTCTAACAGAAGTTACTCTTATCTAAAATAAGTAGAAATCTAATGTCTGGTGTATGCCCCAAAATCGTCCGCACGTTACCCTTTCTCCAAATTGGTATCATTTACTTTTCCCCCCCAAATATCAGAATACTAGAATTCAAGATTTTCTTTTTTCCCTTTTCGGCTCTATCTGTTTTGATCAATTCTGAATTGCATCAAAGTTACTCAGCAATCTTACAGTTCCAGCTTTGTTCATCTGCAACCAAACCAAAGACACCTAGAATTAACATGACATGAACAACAACAGCATCATTTAGATTCTGCAGACTTCAGTAAACTCCATTTGATGGCTCAGATGGTAGCTTTAAGTAAAACGTAAGTTCCGAAGAAAAAATACTCAACAGCCTCTCTCTAGATAAGAAAAAATCTCAAATAATTCTTAGACCAGTTTGTCAGTTAGTTCCTAAAAATATTTATTTGGAAAACAGCCCTCCCTTGTTCATTCACTGGAATTTCACCGGAGAGCATTTCTAATATTCCTCACCTATCATGATTCTCACTAATATACTTTTTAAAGTCTCAGTGCAATTTCTTCTGTTATCTTTTAGTGTGCTTATAGTTAACATCACTGGGCATATTTTATGTTATCTTTATATCTGCTGTCAGTGTTTGTATTGTCACAGTCATATGAATATCAGTCCTTCGGGTTAGTGAGTTCCTTCAGCAGCAATCCCTTTCAACCTTTCAATCCTAATCCTTCTCACTGTTACTGCTGGCTACCACCCTTCCCTACCTCCTGCACCACCTCTGAAATCTTCTCTAATTTTCTTACTAGCTCTTATAATGAGGCTTTCGTCTGTCTTTGATCTGCCCTTCACTGTAATTGCCTGAGTGGCTATTATCATCACTTTTGCTACTTTTCCTTAAATTATGCCACTAATTTTCCTTCAGAAATTATTTCCTTGCCTTCAAAGCCCAGCACAAGTTGTGCCAGACTATAGCCCCAATTTCAAAAACATCCTTTTGGAGTTTATCTGAAAGTTTGACCAGCGATCAATAACTTAATGAATCTAAGACAAGTGAGACATCCACAAAAAGTAACCTGACAGTAGTCTACTCTGGTGAATTCTTATGCTCACTGCTCCAAGATCTTAATGGAAAAACATTATATCCATATGAATTTGGCTTTATGCTGACTACTGCTATTTTCACTAGAATGATACACAGAGTTGTGAGATGTAAGTGTCTAAAGGTTGAAGTAATTCCTTGGGCTTTATTACTGGGATTAGGATTGGTCAGAAAACAAAGCAAAGTGATTCAGGGTACTTATTGATCCAAAAGATACCTGCTTTGATGCTTGATTGAGCAGGCCATCAATTTTGCCCTCATGTTCCATTGTGTAGTTCACGAGTGAAGGAGTTTGAGAAGTTATATTGCTCTATATCGATTAATCTTCAATATACAATAGAGCTGTTAACTCCAATGAAAATAAAACATAGCTTTAGTCAAGAACTTTTCTGTTGCCCTCATTCCTTCCTACTGTTCTGAATTAAGTTCATATGTGGCTTTAGCTCAAAATTAACTTCAAATGACCTCTGTGTACAAACAATACAGGTCGTCTCAAAGTGGGATTGATCACAACCAAGCTCAACCCATCTGTAGTCTGAATCCATACATTCCAGCTATAGTATGGCACAGATTTCAGGCGGGATAGGCCTGTACTTTTACGATAGTTACATGATATCACAACATAAGATGTTCTAGTATAAATCCAGCCTTTGCAAGGTTTGTGAAGATTTGTAGCTCAGGTTGAGGTTTAGGGTTTAGGTTTGCTCGCTGAGCTGTAGGTTTGATATCCAGATGTTTCGTTACCTGGCTAGGTAACATCATCAGTGGCGACCTCCAAGTGAAGTGAAGCTGTTGTCTCCTGCTTTCTATTTATATCTTTCTCCTGGATGGGGTCCCTGGGATTTGTGGTGATGTCATTTCCTGTTCGTTTTCTGAGGGATTGATAGATGGTATCTAGATCTATATGTTTGTTTATGTAATTGTGTTTGGAGTGCCAGGCCTCTAGGAATTCTTTGGCATGCCTTTGCTTAGCCTGTCCCAGGATAGATGTGTTGTCCCAGTTGAAATGGTGGCTTTTTTCATCATGTGTCGGGCCATGAGGGAGAGAGGGTTGTGTCTTTTTGTGGCTAGCTGGTGTTCGTGTATCCTGGTGGCTAACTTTCTTCCTGTTTGTGACAGTCCTTGCATGGAATTTTGTAGATGATGTTGGTTTTGTCCATGGGTTGTACTGGTTCTTTTAAGTTTATTAGTTTTTGTTTGAGAGTGTTGATGGATTGGTGTGCTACTATGATTCCGAAGGGTCTTAATAGTCTGGCTGTCATTTATGAAACTTCTTTGGTGCATGGTAAGGTGGTTAGGGTTTCTGGCTGTGTTTGGTCTGCTTGTCCAAACAAGCTTCATGATGTTTTCGTTGGTAATGTGATTGATGGTGGTTGGGGTGTGTGTGATGGTCTCTTCTAAAAATGTGGTAAGTGTTTCCTTTGCCAGGTCAATGTTGATGGAGGTGAACGGTGCTGTTACGTCGAATGAGATCATTGCTTCGTCTTCCTCTATTTTGGTGTTTTTGATGATTTTTAGGAATTCCTAGGTGAAGTGGATGGAATGCTGTGACTCTTCTACTAGGTACTTCAGTCTCGCATGTAGTTCTTTGGCCAGTCTGTAAGTTGGTGTTCCGGGTAGTGTGACTAGGTCTGAGGGGGGGCTCCTGGTTGATGGATTTTTGGCAGTACGTAGAAGCATGGGGTGTTGGTCCCATCAGGTTTCATTTTCTAGAATTCTGTCTTGTTTAATTGTCAGGAATTGTATAATTTTCT
The DNA here is from genome assembly GCF_020745735.1 of Hemiscyllium ocellatum. NCBI lineage: Eukaryota > Metazoa > Chordata > Chondrichthyes > Orectolobiformes > Hemiscylliidae > Hemiscyllium > Hemiscyllium ocellatum. The sequence goes on along the minus strand of NC_083421.1, from coordinate 27,388,639 downwards.
TAGGAGATATGTAATTTTGTTTCCTAGTTCTGGGGTTGGATGTAGCGCAACCTGCTGGTAAGTGTTGGTGTCTGCGAGTAGTGCATTGGCTTTCTCTATGTAGTCCCTTCTGTTCAGGATGACTGTGAGCCGACCTTTGTCTGCAGGCAATATAACGATGCTTTTGTCTTTTTTGAGGTTTTCTAGGGCTTTCTTTTCTTGTGTGTTCAGTTTGTTTCCTTCCCTCTTTTGACTCAGAGTAGGTGCAACTGTCTGTCTGATCGTTTGTTGTGTTTCTTCTGTGAGATTGTTGTCCTTCAATGTGGTTTCTAATGCCACTAGGAAATCCTTCTTGTCAGCGTCTCGGTAATTCAAATTTAATCCTTTGACTAGGACCACTTTTTCTGTGTCTGATAGGGTCCGGTCTGATAAGTTCTTTATCCATGCCCCTGTGTTATCGGTTTTGTCTTTTTTTGTGAGTTTGTCCAGTTTTTTGTTCAGGTCCCAATTTTTCTTTATCTGTGTTTGTCATTGTTTGGTGTTTATGGCTCGTTCTACCGTGTCTGTCCATTCTTGATTTGTTGCTTGTTTGAATAACGGTTTTTGGTGCGCAATTTCCAATTTGAATTTTCAGAGTCTGTGGTGGGCGTCATTGATTACTTCTTGGAGCATTCTGCAGCTGTTTCGTTCTGTTAAACTTTTGGCTTGAGGTGTTTTTATCAGCGGTTTATATTGGAGACATTTTGGCAGTACCTGTTTTCTTAAGCATTCATGCAGGAAGTACAGTTGTTCACGGGTGGAACTCTCTCGGATGGCATTCCTTTCCCGTCTTCGGGCAAGTTGTAGCAAGGTTTGTGAAGGTTTGTAACTCAGGTTGAGATTTAGGGTGTAGGTTTGCTCGCTGAGCTGTAGGTTTGATATCCAGATGTTTCATTACCTGGTTAGATAACATCATCAGTGGCGACCTCCAAGTGAAGCGAAGCTGTTGTCTCCTGCTTTCTATTTATATCTTTCTCCTGGATGGGGTTCCTGGGGTTTGTGGTGATGTCACTTCCTGTTTGTTTTCAGAGGGGTTGATAGTTGGCATCTAGATCTATATGTTTGTTTATGGCGTTGTGGTTGGAGTGCCAGGCCTCTAGGAGTTCTCTGGCATGCCTTTGCTTAGCCTGTCCCAGGATAGATGTGTTGTGAAAAACGCCACCATTTCGACTGGGACAACACATCTATGCTGGGACAGGCTACGCAAAGACATGCCAGAGAATTCCTAGAGGCCTGGCACTCCAAGCACAATGCCATAAACAAACACATAGATCTAGATGCCATCTATCAACCCCTCAGAAAATGAACAGGAAATGACATCACCACAAATCCCAGGAACCCCATCCAGGAGAAAGATATAACTAGAAAGCAGGAGACAACAGCTTCGCTTCACTTGGAGGTCACCACTGATGATGTTACCGAGCCAGGTAACGAAACGTTTGGATATCAAACCTACAGCTCAGCGAGCAAACCTACACCCTATAAATCTAGCCACTGCATCTTCAGTCAATCTGTCGTATGCAAGATGTTGTAAAACTTGAAAGAGTTCAGAAAAGATTTACAAGGATGTTGCCAGGGTTGGAAGGTTTGAAATATTGGAAGAAGTTGAATCAGCTGGGCCTATTTTCCCTGGAATATCAGAGGTTGAGAGGTGACCTTAGAGAGGTTAATAAAATCCTGAGGGGCATGGATTGGGTGATTAGCCAAGGTTTTTTTTCCCCAGGCTGGGGAGTGCAAAACCAGAGGGCATAGATTTAAGATGAGAGGGGAAAGATTAAAAAGGGAACTGAGGGGCAAGGTGGTTCATATGTGGAATTAACTGCCAAAGGAAATGATAGAGGCAGGAACAGTTAACATTTAAAATATATTTGGACAGGTACATGATTGGAAAGGTTTAGAGGGATATGGGCCAAATGCTGGAAAATGGGACCAGATTAATTTAGGATGTATAGTCTGCATGGATGAGTTGGACCAAAGGGTCTGTTTCCATTATGTACAATTTTATATCTCTCTGACTCTGCATTATGGAGCCAATGTTGTGTCTCCAGTTTGTCAGCTATGGGTGTGTGATGTAGAGTAACATCAGTAAGTTACCAAAGAAGGGCTTATGCCCGAAATGTTGAATCTCCTGTTCCTTGAACATTCCTGAAGAAGGGCTTGTGCCCGAAACATCAAATCTTCTGTTCCTTGGATGCTGCCTGACCTGCTGCGCTTTTCCAGCAACACATTTTCAGCTAACATCAGTAAGTGCAGAATCTAGGCTGTGTGTGTTAGTCTCTGGTATTCTACCAATGCAAATAGATTGTCATCACATTTCAAACATTGTCTCAACAAAAGCCTTATTTTCCGTGGTATATGTTATACAGATTACCAAATAGGAAACCACAGAGTGCACTGGGAGTCATATCAGGAGTGAGAAGTTCAACTGACTGTCCTCATCCCCAAGGGTTACTGGGCACAACTGCAGCACTGTAAAGACTGTGAACTTTGTCAAATTATAAACAAAGCCAACAGTCCTGTGTTTTTTTGCCGATGATTAATTCATTGAACAATTAAACACTTGAAGAACAATGAAAGGTTAAATATTATGTACACACCCACAACTAATATCAATCTCCAATCCTTACATAAAATATACAGCACAGAAACAGTGCATTTAGCATTAGAATCAGCATGAATATAATTCAATTTAATTTAACCAGGCAGATATCACTGCTACCAAGATATTAAGTCTACTCATATCATGATCAATATGTTTCAAGCAAAGCTCCTGTTGACATAGGCAGCTTGCAAACTTTTAGCCTACTCTCACTTGTGGAACAAGGTCACACATATCCATTGGAACTGGGAGTCAAATTGGCAGAGAATAGATGCGTCAATGGGTTGAGAAGTGGCAGATGGAGTTTATTTCAGATAAATGCAAGGTGCTGCATTTTGAGAAAGCAAATCTTAGCAGGACTGATACATTTAATGGTAAGGTCCTAGGGAGTGTTGCTGAACAAAGAGTCCTTGGAGTGCAGGTTCATAGCTCCTTGAAAGTGGAGTCGCAGATAGATAAGATAGTGAAGAAGATGTTTGGTATGCTTTCCTTTATTGTTCAAGAGTATTGAGTACAGGAGTCAGGAGGACATGTTGCGGCTGTACAGGACATTGGTTAGGCCACTGTTGGGATATTGTAGTTTCCTTCGTATCAGAAAGATGTGGTGAAACTTGAAAGGGTTCAGAAAAGATTTACAAGGATATTGCCAGAGTTGGAGGATCTGAGCTACAGGGAGAGGCTGAACAGGTTGGGGCTGTTTTCCCTGGAGCGTCAGAGGCTGAGGGTGACCTTATAGAGGTTTACAAAATTATGAGGGGCATGGATTGGGTAAATAGGCAAAGTCTTTTCCCTGGGGTTAGGGAGTCCAGAACTAGAGGACATAGGTTTAGGGTGAGAGGGGAAAGATATAAAATAGACCTTGGGGGCAGCTTTTTCACGCAGAACGTGCTACGTGTGTGGAATGAGTTGCCAGAGGAAGTGGTGGAGGCTGGTACAATTGCAACATTTAAGAGGCATTTGGATGGGTATCTGAATAGGAAGGGTTTGGAGGGATATGGGCCGGGCGGTGGCAGGTGGGATTGGATTGGGTTAGGGTATCTGGTCAGCATGGACGGGTTGGACCAAAGGGTCTGTATCCATGTTGTACATCGCTTTGACTCTATGATTCTATGACTCTATCACATGAACCTTTGGCAGGAGACAGCGCTGTGCATCATTGGGTTGATAGTCACTGAAGTTGCTGTGCAGCTAAAGTTTAAAGCATAGTTCCGGTAGACGAGTAGAGTAGAGTAGATTTTATTTGTTATTTCTACCATATACAACTGATGCAGTAAAAAAACGAGGCAGCGTTCCTCCATGCCCAAGATGCTACATGGACAGCACAAATGATACAATCCTACACAGGGCGGCATAAATTGCATAAGAAGTGCAAACCATGCAAATTACAGTGTAATAAAAGAATGATAATTAATAGAAATTGTTCCAGCAGCAACTCAAAATCATGCAAAGAATTTCAGATGGGAAAGAGTCAGATTACAGAAGAACCTCAATTATCCGAATGAGATGGGTGGGCGCTGCTTCGTTCAGATAATTGATTATTCGGTTAAGTTAATTGATTTTCTATAGGGCTCAGAGTTTTCGGTGAAGTCTGCTCCCCATTCAGGAGACTAGGCAGCAGCACACTGTGCGCGAGACCCCGCCCCTAACCCTGTCCACTCCCACCCCACCCCCCGCCCGCCACAACCCCATCCAACACCATTCCCTATCTGCTATCCCACCTGCACCCAACCCTGCTCCCCCAAACTCACACCCCTATCCATCCCCAGCCACCATCCAACCCCCATCCATGCCTCTCACCCCACCTCCCCACCTCCCCACCCCCACTCTGGAGCAGCCGGACTGTACACTGGCAATAAGACTGCAGCTACCTTTGTTGGGTAAGTCTTCAAATAGGACATGTGCACACGTATACACACACACACACACACACACACCTTTTTACTGCAACGTTTTGAGAGGTTCCACCTTTGCCCTGTGCAGGACAATGTTGGAGAGATCATCTGGGGGCATCTGGGGGAGGGGGTTTGGGGTTCACCCCTGTGTAGAACTCCAGGAAAAGTGTAGGGTGGAAAGAGAGAGAGAGGGCGGGAGGTCAGTCATTTAGAAACAGTGCCTGGACTGTCCAGGTCTGTTCTCAGCAACATTTCAGTGAGCTGAGTTTGTTTTTAATCATTGTACCTGTAAACAAAAGATGCGATCAGGGTTGAAACAGCTCATTGACGTAACATTTCTTTTGGGACCTTGAGATCCTCTTCGGATAATTCAATATTCAGATAATTGATATTCAGATAATGCAGGTTCCTCTGTATACTGTGTTAAGGAGCCTGATGGCTTGGGGGAAGAAACTGTTGCACAGTCTGGCCATGAGACACTGAATGTTCAGTATGCCAGATGGCAGGAGGGAGAAGAGTTTGAGTGAGGGGTGTGTGCAGTCTTCCACAGTGCTCTTCGCCTTTCGGAAGCAGGGTGTGGTGTAAATGTCTGAAATTCGGATGGGTGGGGGAGGTGGCAAGGAGGGGGCGAGTACCCCAGTGATCTTCTCAGCTGTCCTCACTATCCGTTGTAGGGTCTTACATTCAGAGATGGTGCAGTTTTCCATCCAAGCAGTGATGCAGCAGTTCAGAGTCTTCTCAATGAACCCTCTGTAGAATGTGGTGAGCATGGGTGAGGGGGTTTCGCTCTCGGAGCTGCAAGTGGATCATTTCACTCAATATTATACTGGTTGCCTCATTGCTTGTGCATAATCAGGTGCTCTCTGGATGCACTTGCCACTGCTGGGATTTTCTGTGACTCCCACATTGGTGCTGGTGCTAGTGATGCCTCCCTCCTGGGTGAGTTGAACAACTTCTATGCATGATTTGAGGCACAAAATGACCTGGCAGCGAGGATGTCCACCCCAGTGACCAAGTGCTGTGTCTTACCAGTGCTGACATGAGGAAAACCCCATGCAGAATCAACCCACATAAGGCCGCTGGACCAGATACTATCCCGGGCAGAGTGCTCAGAGGATGCTCTGCCATACTGGTGTATGTTCTCATGGACACCTTTAACATTCTTTGAGCTGCGGCATAGTTCCAATGTGCTTCAGGACCACTACTATTGTTCCCGTGCAGAAGACGTCTTCAGCGTCTTGTGTCAACGGCTATCGCACCGTTGCACTAACGCTCATCATGATGAAGTGCTTCGGGAGGCTTGTGATGAGGCATATTAAGACCTTTCTGCCACCCCCCCTCCCCCCACCCCGGATTGGACACCCTGCAGATTGCGCATCATCCCAATTGCTCAACCGATGATGCCATTTCCACCACCCTCCATCTGGCTCTCACCCACCTGGAGAAGAAGGATACCTATGTCAGATTACTGCTCATAGACTTCAGTTCGACATTCAACACTATCATTCTTCAGCATCTGATTGGAAAGCTGAGTCTGCTGGGCCTAAATACCCCACTTTGTAACTGGATCCTGAACTTCCTGACTGGGAGACCTCAGTCAGTCTGGTTTGGGAACAGCATCCCCAGCACCATCACACTGAGCATGGAGGCCCCCTAGGGCTGTGTGCACAGTCCACTGCTGTTCATTCTGCTGATATACGACTGTGTAGCGATGCACAGGTCGAATCACATCATCAAGCTTGTCGATGGTACGACTGTAGTGGGTCTCATCAACAGGAACAATGAGTCAGCAGACAGAGAAGAGGTGCAGCAGCTAATGGACTGGTGCAGAACCAACAACCTGTCTCTGAATATGGACAAAATGAAAGAGACGGTTGTTGACTTCAGGAGAACACGGAGCGACCACTTTCTGCTGGACATCGACGGCTCCCCCGTAGAGATTGTGAAGAGTACCTGGTGGAGTCTCACCTGGTCCCTCAACACCAGCAAGAAAGCCCATCAGCATCTCTATTTTCTGCATAAACTGAGGAATGCCCACCTCCCAACCCCCATGCTCACCACATTCTACAGAGGGTCCATTGAGAAGACTCTGAAGTGGTGCACCACTGGTTGGATGGAGAACCGCACCATCTCTGAATGTAAGACCCTACAACGGATAGTGAGAACAGCTGAGAAGATCACTGGGGTCTCGCCCTCTCCTTGCCACCTCCCCCACCCCTCCGAATTTCAGACATTTACACCACACACTGCATCCGAAAGGCTAAGAGCATTGCACACACCCCTCACTCAAACTCTTCTCCCTCCTGCCATCTGGCAGAAGATACTGAATATTCAGTGATCATGGCCAGACTGTGCAACAGTTTCTTCCTCCAAGCCATCAGGCTCCTTAACACAGTATACAGAGGAACCTGCATTATCCGAATATCAATTATCTGAATATCGAATTATCCAAGTAACCCCCTCAAGTTAAAGTTCAACTGATATGTTGGTGAAATCTGGCCCATTATTACAGAGGACCATGTGATAACTCTTTCTCCTTTAAGACAATGATCCACAAGTCTACGTGATGTTATCACACCGAAACCCTTTCAGACCCATGTACATCAAATAGTATGAGGGAAATTATAATTTGTGTGCTTGAAAATAATTGCAGCAAAAATGCATTACACATTGATTAAAAATAAATCAGTAAATGGCTACATTATTATCACTTTTGCATTCATTAAATAAGCCCTTACTAATATGAGCAATCTTAACCAAGTTGCTTGACTTTACTCCTGAACTAGAGAGAGATCTTCTCTATTCATTTCAATGAACATAATTTCAATTGGGATTAAGTATTTAATATTGGCAAATTGATCCTCTTACTGGTCAGTTTTTCTGTTCCATTGCACAGTACAAAGTTGAAAGGAGGTGGATGATACATATAATTGTTAAGCAGCCAACAATCATTTGCTGGAATTGAAATATCTCTCCAGAGATTGGTATCCCATCACCAAATCATCCTTTACTTACATGTGGGGAGTATTTGACAATGATCCAGCTCCCTCAGAGCCAGCTCTTGGAGTCGGCAGAGCCTCTGACACTCCTGTTCTTACCTGTCAGCCATGGCTCCCTGATTGGACCGGGTTAAGAGTCCCAATCAAGGAACTCATGTTCTATGAGACCCACCCAGCTAACGTTGTTACAATCAGTACAGGAATACTTGCTGTAACTGCGGGAGAGTCAGCCTAAATTCCTATGCAGGCATTAAGTGAGGAGATTCTTAAATTGACTGCCTGTTGCCTCGAGATGATATGTAGGAATTGGAGCAGGAAAAGGAGTCAACAACTTTTGACAAAGTTTTCTTATTGAAAATAAAAATGTTTTATCAGTTTTCCTTTTGTAATGCCTGGAGCATACTTAGATACCAGAGAAACAGGATGGGATAACACTGGAGTGGGCATTCAGGTCTCTATTCACATTAGATACCAGACATTTCCAAGATTTATCATTAGAATCATGAACTCATAGAATCCCTACAACGTGGAAGCACACCATTGGCCCATCGAGTCCACACTGACCAACCGTAGAGCTTTGCACCCAGACTCACCCGTCTTACCCTATTCCTGTAGCTCTGCATGATTAATCAAAAACTCCATTATTGTTATATCAAGTCACTGCCACGATGATAGAGGGTGACTGAGTTAAACTTCAGTCTTGTTTCATCCAGCCATTATGACTAGATTTACAATTTCATTTGGAGCAGATAACAGATGAGTGGGAAATGCAGTGGACAGGTATGGACTTGAGCGAGTCCTCACCTTTCTTTGTGCTATGTTTAATCTTTGAAGAGGACTAAAGTGAATAGTGCAGATGCTGAAGAGCAGAGTCAGGATTAGAGTGGTGCTGGAAAAGCACAACAGGTCAGCTAGCTTCCGAGGAGTTTTTTGCCCGAAACGTTGATCTTCCTGCTCCTTGGATGCTGCCTCACCGGCTGTGCTTTTCCAGCACCACTCTAATCTTAATCTTTGAAGATCCTGGTTAACTGATTGTGAAGTCTGCATAAACATGGGTGCATTTGAGATTTTCTCTGCAGGATTCGTAATTTTCTCAGCATGCCTTCGAAGCTGCACTACATCAAGCAGCTTTTGAAATTCATACACTAAAACCTTTTGAACACTAATGTGCTATTATATCTCCAACTGACTCTTCCAATTTTGTCAGACACAATATAACACTTGGTTCACTGGTCTGGATTAAACTAAAAACCAAAACAAGGAAATACATTTCACTGTCAGCAAATGCTGAGATCATCAATCTTGGAACCTTGTAAATGGTGTAAAAATGGAAAAGTTATGTTCTAAAGAGATTTAAGAGTCCACCTCCTCAGAATCATAGAATCCTTACCATGTGAAAGCAGCCCATTCAGTGCATTGGGTCCACACCGACCTTTCAAAGGGCATCCTACCCAGAGCTGAAAATGTGTTGCTGGTTAAAGCACAGCAGGTCAGGCAGCATCCAAGGAACAGGAAATTCGACGTTACGGGCATAAGACCAAGCCCCCCAATCCTATCCCTATAACCCTGCATTTTGCATCGTTATACTAACTATACTGCACAATACTGGACATTACAGAACAATTTAGCACAGTCAATTCACTTAATCTGCACATCTTTGGATGGTAGGAGGAAACTGGAAAACCTGGAGGAAACCCACGCAGACACAGGGAGAATGTGCAAACTCCACACAGACAATCACCCAAGAGTGAGATCGAAACCAGGTCTTTGGTGCTGTGAGGCAGCAATGCTAATATTTAATGAACAATAATCTAACTGGCCAACAATATGCTGCCTTATATTTCTAGAGGACCAGAATACATTGGAGCAAAAAAAAATCATGCTTCTACCTTACAAAAACCGCTGTGAGAGAAGACCTGAATACGGTGAGCAATTCTGGACATTGCACATTAGGAAAATCACATTGGCCATATTTTGTTTTTATATAGTTTGCAGGCATCAGTGGCTAGGTCAGAATTTATTGTCCACCATTTAATCACACGGAGAAGATAGTGTTAAATTCCCTTCTTGAATCTTTGCTGCTAGTATGGTGTAGATACATTCAAACGGCTGTTAGGAAGGGAGCTCCAGGATTTTGAACCAGTAACAAAAAAGGAATGGTGATATGGTTCTAAGTCAGAGTGACATGTTGCTTTAAGGAAAGTTTCAATGTGATGTTGTTCCTATACATCTGCTGCCCTTACATTTATGGGCTGAAGCCTTTGACCTATAATTATCAAAGAATCATAGATAGCCTACAGAGTGGAAGCAGGCCATTCAACTCATCAAGTCCACAGCAACTCTCTGAATAACATCCCAGAAGCATCCCCATCATTCTACATTATCCATGGCTAACCCATCCATGGTTGCACTTCCCAGCATAACCAATCTACCTGAGGTGCACACCTTTGTACTATGGAAGGAAACAGCAGCACGCCCACACAGGCATGGGGGGATCGTGTAAATTCCACTCACTCAACTGAAGCTGGATTTGAACTGGCACTGTTACACAGCAGCACGAACCACTGAGCCACTTTGCTGCCCCAGTATCTAGCCACAGGATTTAGATGGCTATTCCAGTTCTGTATCTTGTTGATAACAATCATGAGGTATTGATAGTGGGGCATTCAGTGATGGCAATGCTATTGAATCACCAGGGAGCTTTTTAAGGAGTACAACTTCGACTTGACAGAATTCCAGGTATTAAATTCTGACAACAGGCTAAACAAACCAGAATAGTATTTCCTTTTATTTAAAAGGTGTTTTAAGTGATTTTCAAGTTATTAAAGGGAACAGACAGTGAAATAAAGATTTTTCATTTCAAATCAAGGTCTTCACCTGAAATGAAATGTTGTCGCTGTTATTCTCTCCACATGATCTGCTAAGTATTTCCAATTTTTCCTATTTTTAGTTACTATTGCAATTAGTCGGATCTGAGGTTATTAAAATTAGAGCTATGCATTTCAGAAAGGAAATTAAGAAAAAGGATGTTCAACATTTAAACTGACTTCCGCTATTGTCACTAGATCATTTGTGAATCATCTCAGCCACTTAAGGAGGTAATGTTTTCTCCCCTGCGTTTTAGCATATTTGTAGATAATGTATCTAAAATGATTTGACAGATTTCAGTGAAGCCTGCTGTACAAATACTAAGGAAGAATTGCTTAGGCTTTACAAGTAATGCAGATTCAGATTCAGGCATTGGATTTTTTAATGTTGAAATTTTAATAATTTTTTATGATACATTGAGAAGTTAGGATGACTTCATGAGGTGATTTTTTGAATATTGTGAGTTGATGTGTTTAGAATTTTGCTGCTAGTTTTAGAACGTTGTGGTTTGTTTCAATTGCTATTCTGGCCTTTGTCACAGCTATTAAATTGTGAGCAGTGTGGTCAGAGCAGGTTGTTGGATGTGGATTGGCTCCAAACCTCCTCAATGAGATGGAAGCTTTTAACAACATTTATTTTTTAATCATGTATGTTGTTACAAGGTCCCACACAGCCAGGGAATAGCAATAAGGATGAGCTGTGTAATTGTAATAACATTGAATTAACACTGTGTAGTATGTGCTCCAGTGAGAGTACATTTCATTTTATTTAAATTTAATTGGTAGTAGTATTAATGATATTGGACAATGTGGGAATACAGAATCAGATTTCATGAGTTACTAAAAAGGAGGAACAGGCTTAATGAGTTTTTAGAATATCTGTAACTCAGGTTGAGGTTATGGATGTAGGTTTGCTCGCTAAGCTAGAAGGTTCGTTTTCTAGCTTCTAGTTCAGCAACCAAACCTACGTCCAGACTAATGGGTCCAGTTGACTGCTCCCTGTGAAGGTATAACAATTTTATAATTAGATGAATGGACTACAGTTAATATCAGTTTATCTCTTTTGGAATCCAAGTCCTTCCACGGCTATCTTCCAGTCCCTTGGCAGATCTTTCATATCTGAACATTTTGAAAGGTTGCAGTTACAACTCTTGCAATATCTTGTCTGACTTCCCTCAATATTTCGGGATATATGCCATCAGGTATGGGGTTGAGTTTGAACAGTTATTTTATTCCAATCTCCCTTATTCACAGTTACTCAATCTAATTATCTGTGCCTTCTTTGACCCTCATTCCCACAGTCATTGTATGAACCCTGAAGCAAGATGCTTGCTTGGCTTTGTTTTACTTCACTTTCTGTAAAAAAATTCTTATTTGATTGCTTCTCTTCTTACCTTAATTACATTTTTACATTTTATGCTTCAATAAAATCATGTTCAACTTCCCCTTCTGCAATCTGCTAGTCTGTCTTCTTTGAGCCTGTGACATGCACGATGCAGATGTTGGGTGCTTGAAATGGAAATGCTTTTCACTGTAATCATATTCCAAAATGCTGAGGAAAGATGGTTTATTTCAATTATATTATAGTCTTTGTTTCAATAACAAATATGAAAAATCTCTTACAACTGTATTACATAGTTTTTATAACGCAGCAACATAGCACTTGCAGTAACAGCTTATGCTGAGGTTTATGCTTCATATAAGCTTACCCCACACATTTTGTTTATCCCATCCTCCCTCACATCTTTATCTACTTCCCACTACAGTATATCTATTGTAATTAGCATAACTATTCCTTGGAGTTGCAAAGTCCACATTCTAACCACACACTGGTTATAGCCATTGCTCCTGAACGTCCTATGGGATGTATTCATGTGTATTTGATAATTAATGTTCTTAAGACCGTAAGACGTAGGAGCACAAGTAGGCCATTCAACCCATCGAGTCTGCTCATGACTGATCTGATAATCCACAACTCCACTTTCCTGGCCTTATAAACATTGATTCCCTAAATGATTCAAAATCAGTCTATCTCATTCCTGACTATACTTGATAACCTAGCTCTACAATCCTTTGCAGTAAGGAATTTTAAAGATTCACCACACCGGGGACCTGGGTTCGATTCTAACCTCGGATGACCGTCTGTGTGGAGTTTGCACATTCTCCCTGTGTTTGCATGGGTTTCCGTTGAGTGCTCCAGTTTCCTCCCACAGTCCAAAGATGTGCAGGTTGGGTGAATTAGCCATGCTAGTTCACCATACTGTCCAGGGATGTGTAGGTTAAGTGCATTAGCCACGGGAAATTTAGGATTACAGGGATAGGGTAAAGCGATGGGTCTGAGTGGGATGCTCTTCAGAGGGTCAGTGTGGACTTGTTGGGCCAAATGACCTGTTTCCACACTGTAAGGATCCTAGATTCAGTGGTGATTTCTATCGTAAATGTGCAATCTTATTGTGATATTATGCCTTCTGTTCCTAAACCCTTCCACAAGTGGAAACAAACTTTCGGCATCTATCCTGTCAAGTCCACTAAAAATCTGGTATATTTCAATCAGTACAGCTCTCATTCTTCTAAGGTCCAATGAGCTCAAACCACACAAACTCTCTTCATAGGCAATTGTTTCAACTCAGGAGCAGCCTTTTGGATCTCTTCTGGACTGTCTCCAATGCCAATATGTCTTTCATAAGGGGTCAAAAGTGTTCATACTGTTCCAGCTGTGATGTATCTAATGCCTTGTGCAGTTATAGCAAGACCTCCATATTTTTCCATTCTATTTCCTTTGAAACAAAGATCAAAGTTTCCTTGGTCTTCCCAAGTATTTACCGAATCAAACCATTTTATATATGGAAAGTCATATTGAGGTTGTACAGGACATTGGTGAAGCCTCTTCTGGAGACTTATGCCAGTATGCACCACTTCCTCAGGAAGTTCATTCCACACACAAACCACCCTCTGTGTACAAAATTTACCTCTCATGTCTTTTTCAATCACTCTCCTCTCACCTTAAAAATGTGCCCCCTGGTCTTGAACTCCCTCATCCTAGGGATCAGACAACTACCATTAACCCATCTATACCCCACATGATTTTATAAACTTCTCTAAGGTCACCTTTCAACCTCCTACACTCCAGTGGAAAAAAGGCCCAACTTCTCCAGCCTATCTTTATAACCTAGCAACATCCTGGTAAAACTCTTTTGAACCATCTCCAACTTAATAATATCCTTCTTATAAGGGGGTGACCAGAACTGGTCAGAGGATGTTGCTAGGTTATAAAGAAATGCAGGATAGGCTGGGGCTTTTTTCACTGGAGTGTAGGACTTGACCTTAGAGAAGTTTATAAAATCATGTGGGGTATAGATGGGTTAATGGTAGTTGTCTTTTCCCTAGGATGAGGGAGTTCAAGACCAGGGGGCACATTTTTAAGGTGAGAGGTAAAAAAGACATGAGGGGTAAATTTTATACACAGAGGGTGGTTTGTGTGTGGAATGAACTTCCTGAGGAAGTGGTGCATATAGGCACAGTTATAATGTTTAAAAGACATCTAGATAAATACATGAATAGGAAAGGTTTGGAGGGATCTGGGCCAGGAGCAGGCTGGTGAGACTAGTTTAGTTTGAGATTATATTTGGCATGGACCTAGTTGGACCAAATGGTCTGATAACATGCTTTATGATTCTATGATTTTAATCAAGTCATGCATTTATTTTCTCCCTTCAAGAGATTTTAATTTTCCAGTTTTTGAATATTTTCTAATGATTAACTGTAACCTTTCAGTGTTGGCATAATTTCTGATTCATGTTAAACTTTCTCTGGTGTCTCTGCATCTATTTTATAATATAGTGCAATGTGATCTTTATCATTCCAGAGAACTAGCTTTCACCTACCTGCATTAGAAACAAAAATAATGCCAGGTAGTTTCCAACATTAAAAAAAAGGGTCAAAAATCAATGCCTACATTCAAGCCAACTCCATCAAGATGTGTGCCTCCACATTATGGACTTGCACTGCATAGCAGACCTTATGTTCCAGATAGTGTTTATCAGCTAAATGTGAATGATATTTCAGTCTGTTAGTGTAATGAACAGATCATTGATCTCCCACTAGGTACAGTCAGCAAGTAAGGCCCCACTCCAGATATCAAAACCCAATAATTAAACTCTGCCTTTACTTTACTGGGATTCTTAACCATTGATTTCTCTTTGAAAGAATAGCAACTCTTTTTCCTACCAAACAAGTTTCTTATTGGACGTCACCTAACCATAACTTATTCAGTCACGATTAACTTCTTGTTCTGTTTAACTGATTCAAGTTGTGATGTTTCCAGGGAGCCCTTCAGACAAGTTGACTATCCCTACAGCTATAGGAGAAAGTGAGGACTGCAGATGCTGGAGATCACAGCTGAAAATGTGTTGCTGGAAAAGCGCAGCAGGTCAGGCAGCATCCAAGGAGCAGGAGAATCGACGTTTCGGGCATGAGCCCTTCTTCAGGAATGAGGAGAGTGTGCCAAGCAAGCTAAGATAAAAGGTAGGGAGGAGGGACTTGGGGGAGGGGCATTGGAAATGCGATAGGTGGAAGGAGGTTAAGGTGAGGGTGGTAGGCCGGATTGGGGGTGGGGGCCTAGAGCTATATCAGGATGCTTTACAGAGGGCCAGTGCAGACTCAATGGACAGAATGGTCTCTTTCAGTACTTAGAAGCTTTAACTCTTGTATAAATCATGGTGTTATACACTTGTCCCTGTTTTCTCCTAAACTAAAATGCTTTTCAAAACCACTTATTTTTATTGGCTGTTCTGAAGAGTTAATAGCATTAATAAACTTAAAGACATCTGCCTTATGAAGAACCTGACTCTCAGTAGTATATATAATGTTGACTAATATATAGAAAACCATATAGTGCATCAGCTACCTCTTCTCTTACTTTTAAACAGCATCACAAAACCTGCTTTATTAATTTGACATGCCTACTGAATCTTCTGCCACCACCAGGTATCTTTATCACCTCTGTGGAGCACATTGAGATATTTTCCATATGAAACACACTGTCTGGAAGTCAAAAGCTCGGTGATAGTGACTCTCCTGCTGCAGCACCCCAGCTTCTGTGAAAGTTCAGTGTGAAATATTATGTCTTGTGGATATCAAAATTAATAGTCACTCTTGGGCAGACACAGTTTTTCTTTGACTGCTTTAACTAGATTATACCATGTGCTGTGGCTGATATATTGGTGCTCATTACACTGACTGTTGCGCTGTTCTAAATGATGTGACACTCTGGATAATTGTGTATGCAAACTCATCTATGTATAGATCCTGAGTCATTGAGAATAATGTAACAATATAGCAATTTCTTGTAGAACAGAAGTCTCTATATGTCAACATAATTGTTCTGATAATTACGTTTTTGTTATGTTTAAACCGAAGAATATTAACAGTCAGCTTTTATCACTAAACTGGAGATTTTAAGCCTTTTTGTGTTTTATTTTCTGGAAATGATTATTCAAGATGTTTCCTAATGGAAATGTACGGTATCTCTTTTGCTGAGCTGTAAAACCACATTGCTGATGTGGATAGGACCAGGCAGGGCCTGTCCTAAAGCTTCGCATTGTGATTCTGCAGTTTATGTTTCTCGTCCAATTACCCTATGTGCCGGTTACCACAAGATTCCAGATTCCTGGTGGTACCTGTTCTGTTTGGCTTCCTGCAGCTTGAATTTCCTTCTCTAAATACTCCAGATTTCTCTCAGGTTGTTACTGGTTTCTGGTAAATCATTCTCTGACTCTGATTTTAGCCCAAACTTTCTGATAGTAAGACACTGGTAGGAACAGCTGAGACTGGACATGAAGATTGACACTGCGTGGTGCTCCCAATTTGGTTGACTTTGTGGAAATTGCCCAGGAAGGTAAACTTTTCTTGGGGCAAATAGCTGTTGCCTGGACCATCCAAAAATGTCCCAATCTCTGAGTTAGAGTTGGACATTTTGGAGGATTTCAGCTCCCTAAAGCTTAGTCATCACACAGGAAAAAATGTTAGGAGAATTCAAATTGGCTCTAACTCATAACTTACAATTAAATGGAATCTCTGATTTGCCATTGCCCTCTTCCTGACAACAGCCTTGCCCCTGAGACCTTCGAGTCTGATACATCCTCGTCCCAGCCCTATAAGACCCACAAGGTACAGGAGCAGAATTAATTCACTCAGTCTATCAAGTCTTCTCTGCCATTTGATCATGGCTGATACATTTCTCAATCTCATTCTTCTGCCCACTCCACATAACCCTCAATCCCCTTCCTAATTAAGAACCTATCTATCTCTGTCTTAAATACACTCAAAGACTTGGCCTCCACAGACTTTTGCAGCAATGAATTCCACAGATGCATCACCTTTTGGCTGAAGAAATTCCTCCTTATCTCAGTTCTAAATGGTCGCCCCTTCACTCTGTGGCTATTCCCTTGGGTCCGCATCTTTCTCACTAGTGGAAACATCTTCTTCATGTCCACTCCATCCTGACCTCTGACTATTCCGTAAGTTTCAATAATTCTATCTCATTTTTCTAAACTCTGAACACAGACAGAGAGTTACACAATCGTTTCTCATATGACTTGCCATCATTCCCAGAATCATTTTATAAACTTCCTCTGGATCCCCTCCAAGACCAGCATATTTTCCTTCAATACAGTCCCAGAACTGCTCACTATATTCCAGACACAATCTGATCAGCACCTCATACAGCCTCAGTCGAAAAGTGCGGTGCTGGAAAAGCACAGCAGGTCAAGCAGCATCGACAGTTGACATTTTGGACATCAGCCCTTCATCAGGAATGACCTACTGTGCTTTTCCAGCACCACATTTTTCATCCCTGATCTCCAGCATCTGCAGTGTTCACTTTCTCCTCATATAGCCTTTCAATTCATCTTTGCTGTTCTATTCTAGCACTCTTGAAATGAATGCTAACATTGCTTTGCCATCCTAACTGCAAATTGAACTTGCATGTTATCCCTAACAGAATCCCGAACTAGGACTCCTAAGTCAATTTAGCCTTCAGATTTCCGAAGTATCTCCCCATTTAGAAAATAGTCTACACCTCTTTCTTCCTACCAAAGTGCAGAAATTCTTACTTTCTCACATTGTATTCCATCTGACATTTTTTTGTCCACTCTTCAAGTCCTCCTGCAGCCTCCCCACCTCCTCAACAATGCCTTCCCATCACTTATCTTTGTTTCATCTGCAAGCTTCGCAAAAATCTCCTCAGTTCCTTTGTCCACACTGTTAATGTATAATATGAATATTTGTGGTCCCAACACTGACCCCTGCAGAACTCCACTAGTTATTTATAGCCATTCTAAAAAAGATCCTTCATTCCCACTCTCTGTCATCTGCCAGTCTGCCTCTCCTCTATCCATACCAATACCTTGCCTCTAAGACCATGGGCTCTTGTCTTCTTTAACAGACACTTGTGCAGCACCTTATCAAAGGCCTTCTAGAAATCCAAATAGATCACTGGCTCTCCTTTATCTCACCTGCTTGTTACTTCCTCAAAGAGTTATAACAGATTTGTCAGGCATGACCTGCTCTTGGCAAAGCCAGGCCAACTCAGCCCTATTTTTCTATGCATTTCCAAGTACACTGCAGTCTCATCCTTCATAATGGACTCTATCAATGCTGAGGTCAGCCTAACTGGCCTATAATTTTCCATCTTCTGCTTCTCTCACTTCTTAAATGTGGGCGTTATTGTTGGCAATTTCCAGTTCCACCAATGTGTTCACAATCTCCTTAGCTAGCTTCTTCAGAAGCTTGAGAGCTCTTCCATCCATTCTGAAATATTTATCAATCTTCAGACCTTTTGGCTTTCCTAGCACCTTCACCTGAGTTAAGACTCTCTTGAATTCTGGTATGCCACTGGGGTCTTCTATGATGAAGACTGATGCAAAGTACCTTTTCTGGACTATCCCTCCCCATCTTTCCAAAAACGCCAAGGATACAAACACACACACTACGACATCCTTACCTCATCTAAATCCCCCTGCCTCCCACACTTAGCATCTTACTCCTTCACCCACCTGTCATTCTAGTTTCCTAAATCACCAGTTACCCACTTAAATATTCTACCACTTACTCAACTTCTAGCCTTGCCCTTCACTCATTTGTCTGCCTAACACCAGACCTCTCTCACCCACTTGCCACTTTCAGCCCTTACCCAGATGCCGTGCTATCTCTCTACACCCTTTACCATCTGGTACCCCACTGCCTAAACCATCTGCCATTCTATCCCCGCACCTACTTCACACATTTACCCTCTCTCAGTCACTTGCAGAGAGGCCACTGAACCCTTAAATCATAATTGAGCACTTGCCACAGATGATGTGGATATGGTTTCCACAGTGACTCTTTCCACTCATGTTTTTATAAATTCCTGGGTCGAGATTAGATTGGAAGACAACCAATCCACACTGACTCTCCAAAGAGTAATCCACCCAGACCCATTTCCCCCTGACTAATGCATCTAGCACTATGAGCAATTTAGCATGGCCAATTCACCTGACCTGCACATCTTTGGACTGTGGGAGGAAACCAGAGCATTCGGAGGAAACCCACACAGATACAGGGAGAACATGCAAACACCACACAGACTGTGGCTTGAGGCTGGAGTTGAACCTGGGACCCTGGTGTTGTCAGGCAGCAACCACTGAGCCACCGTGCCCTTAAATAAACAAAACACCAATCTGAGTGTATCTACACTACTCCAGTTGTGAGTGCCAAGAGAACTCATTTTAAAATGAAAATGCCTTTTTATTGTCCAATCAGGATCAGAAATAAGGTTTAAAAATCTGAATGCAACAATGCAATTGCAGTCTTCTGATTTGCTATCAGAATCCAGCACCCTCATTCATTCATTCCTTTCTCTTTATTTCCATTGGAAATGTATGTTGTTGAAGTTTTCCGAAGTTCAGGATCTCCCTCTTGGATATGTCTTCTGCTAACTGTACAGCTTGCAATCTAGTGTCTCGTTAGTTTGACTTTGGCTGGAGATATGTGTGACATTTATCAAAAAGATTTGTCTTTTTTTAAACTGTTTTTTATTTCTCTCTTTTCTACTTTATTTCTACATTCTGCAATGCTGGACTTTATGTTTCTTTACTTTTTCCCTAAGAACTTTCACTTGAAGAATTTGTAAATCAATACCTTTGTACCTAAAATGGCACCAGAAGTGGCAACTTGTAAACATTTCATTGTACTCATCTGAGGATACGTGACAATAAAGCTAATTCAGTCCAATTCAATTCAACTGTCATTGCTGCTGATTTCTCAATGATTAAACAAATTATCTTTTTCTCTCAAAGTTCAAATGTAGAGATGTTCACTGTCATCTAAATTGCTGGAAAAGCTCAACAGGTCTGGCAGCATCTGTGGAGAAAAACCAGAGTTAATGTTTCAGGTCGGGTGACTTTTCCTCAGACACTTTCTTGGGTCACTCAACCTGAAATGTTAACGTTGATTTCTCTCCACAGATGGTGCCAGACCTGCTGAGCTTTTCTAGCAATTTGTTTTTGTTTCTGATTTACTGCATCGGCAGTTCTTCTGGGTTTTTTTTTCACTGTCATACTTTGGTAAACTTGTTGGGAGAAATATGGTCAATCAGGTATCTCAGCAATAATCCTGATTGTGTGCCTCTCTAGTAAAAAATGAGGTCTGCAGATGCTGGAGATCACAGCTGAAAATGTGTTGCTGGTCAAAGCACAGCAGGCCAGGCAGCATCTCAGGAATAGAGAATTCGACGTTTCGAGCATAAGCCCTTCATCAGGAACGAGAGAGAGTAGCCAAGTAGGCTAAGATAAAAGTTAGGGAGGAGGGACTTGGGGGAGGGGCGATGGAGGTGGGATAGGTGGAAGGAGGTCAAGGTGAGGGTGATAGGCCAGAGTGGGGTGGGGGCGGAGAGGTCAGGAAGAAGATTGCAGGTTAGGAGGGCGGTGCTGAGTTGAGGGAACCGACTGAGACAAGGTGGGGGGAGGGGAAATGAGGAAACTGGAGAAATCTGAATTCATCCCTTGTGGTTGGAGGGTTCCCAGGCGGCAGATGAGGCGCTCCTCCTCCAGCCATCGTGTTGTTATGTTCTGCCGGTGGAGGAGTCCAAGGACCTGCATGTCCTCGGTGGAGTGGGAGGGAGAGTTAAAGTGTTGAGCCACGGGGTGGTTGGGTTGGTTGGGCCGGGCGTCCCTGAGGTGTTCTCTGAAGCGTTCCGCAAGTAAGCGGCCTGTCTCACCAATATAGAGGAGGCCACATCGGGTGCAGCGGATGCAATAGATGATGTGTGTGGAGGTACAGGTGAACTTGTGGCGGATATGGAAGGATCCCTTGGGGCCTTGGAGGGAAGTGAGTGTGGAGGTGTGGGCGCCAGATGGCCTCCTTCTTCAAGGACCGTAGACCAGATGGCCTCCTTCTTCAAGGACCACAGATTCCCCCCAGATGTGATCGACGATGCCCTCCACCGCATCTCCTCCACTTCCCGCTCCTTCGCCCTTGAGCCCCGCTCCTCCAACCGCCACCAAGACAGAACCCCACTGGTTCTCACCTACCACCCCACCAACCTCCGCATACAACGTATCATTCGCCGTCATTTCCGCCACCTCCAAACGGACCCCACCACCAAGGATATATTTCCCTCCCCTCCCCTATCAGCATTCCACAAGGACCACTCCCTTCGTGACTCCCTCATCAGATCCACACCCCCCACCAACCCAACCTCCACCCCGGCACCTTCCCTTGCAACCGCAGGAAATGTAAAACTTGCGCCCACACGCTTCAGAGAACACCTCAGGGACGCCCGGACCAACCAACCCAACCACCCCGTGGCTCAACACTTTAACTCTCCCTCCCACTCCACCGAGGACATGCAGGTCCTTGGACTCCTCCACCGGCAGAACATAACAACACGACGGCTGGAGGAGGAGCGCCTCATCTTCCACCTGGGAACCCTCCAACCACAAGGTATGAATTCAGATTTCTCCAGTTTCCTCATTTCCCCTCCCCACACCTTGTCTCAGTCGGTTCCCTCAACTCAGCACCGCCCTCCTAACCTGCAATCTTCTTCCTGACCTCTCCGCCCCCACCCCACTCTGGCCTATCACCCTCACCTTGACCTCCTTCCACCTATCCCACCTCCATCGCCCCTCCCCCAAGTCCCTCCTCCCTACCTTTTATCTTAGCCTGCTTGGCTACTCTCTCTCATTCCTGATGAAGGGCTTATGCTCGAAACGTCGAATTCTCTATTCCTGAGATGCTGCCTGGCCTGCTGTGCTTTGACCAGCAACACATTTTCAGCTGTGTGCCTCTCTAGTTACTTAACAGTGATTACTTACTTTACAAACATTAATCAACTCACGCGGACAGCAAAAGCAAAATGCTGCTAATGCAATGAATCTGAAACAGGAAAACTAAAGCTGGAGAAGCTTAGAAAATAATGCACCATCCGTGAAGAGAAATACACTTAGCTTTCCACACCTTTCATCAGGACAAAAGGAGCAATAGTGTTACCTAGCTCTGGACTAGAGGGCACTGAATTCAATTAACTGACTGCGATATGCAACCAATCCAATGAAATGGCCATTTCTGACTTCTGAAAACTTTGATTTCCAGCTTTTGAATTTAGACTCAAGAAATAGAAGGTAAACAAAAATTATGAATGAAAACACTCATTGCTGAAAGAGCACAGCAGGTCTGGCAACATCTGTAGAGAGAAGTCAGAGTTAACGCTTCGGGTCAAGAGACCCTTCCTCAGAACAAAAATAATGTATTGTGCCTGCTTTTGTAGCTTGTATCAAAATGATTAGATTCTATACAACGTGGAAACAGGTCCTTCGGCCCAACAAGTCCACACCAACCCTCTGAAGAGTAACCCACCTAAACCTATTTCCCTCTGACCAATGCACCTGACACAATGGGCAATTTAGCATGGCCAATTTACCTGACCTGCACAGCTTTTGGACTGTGGGAGGAAACCACAGCATTCGGAGGAAACCAATGCAGACACGGGGAAAATGTGCAAACTCCACACAGACAGTCGGTCAAGGCTGGAAATGAACCTGAGTCCCTGGTGCTGTGAGGCAGCAGTGCTAACAACTGAGCCACTGTGCTGCCAAGATGTTTAAGCATATTTGCTCGTTAAATTTGAACATCCAAAAGTTGAGATATTGGTGAGGAATAAAAAAAGATTCTGTGGTGTCAGAACATTTTTCAATGGCTTCAGGATATACCAAACATTTTCAGAGACATTTCTAAGACATAGAAGCAGAAATTAGCCATTCAGCCCATCAAATCTGATCTGCCATTCAATCATGGTTGATATGTTTTTCAACGCCATTCTTCTGGTTTCTCCCCATAACCTTTGATCCCTTGATATTTAAGAACCTATCTACTTCAGTCTTAAGTATACCTACTGACCTGGCCTCCACAGCCTTCTGTGGCAATGAATTCCATAGATTCACCATTCTCTGGCTGAAGAAGTTTCTCCTGATCCCTGTTCTAAAAGGTGTTCCCTTTAGTGAAGACAAGGTCAAATGATCTCAGAGATCGTCCTGCCCTGTAGAGCACAGGTTGGGTCAGGATGAATTACTAATCCCAGAGGAGACCTAACCCATTTGGCAATGACCTTAGACAGGATTTTGTAGTCTGCATTCAGCAGTGAAATTAGTTACCAGTACCTAATTTCCTTTTTCTCTCTCTTCCCTTTGTGGATGATGGTGATGACACCTTTCCTCATGGATTTGGACATTACCTATCAGAAACATACCGAGAGGAAGAAAGACATCGAAATGATTAAAAGAAAGAAGAGGAACCAGACACTTAAAATACTACACTGATTGAGCACGTTTTTATTTATCAGGCACTTCATTACTTGGAGCTGACTGTGATAATTTTTTGCTGATATATTATTTAATAATTTCAGTCAATGAATAAGTAATTATGCTTTAGTAGACACAAATTAAAGAGAGTAGATCAGAGCACTGGGAATATGGCTACATATTTCATTGCAGGAGATAAATTGGGAATTGTAAAATAGTTTCCCAAGGGAGGCTGCACTCTTTCTTAGATAATGCAATTGCTGAAACACCTTCAGCCTTGTGCTATTATGCACCATTTGTTTTCAGAAACTAATTTTGATTTTCTGATTTGATGCCTGATGCAATGCTTTAGAGCTTGCACTTTGATTTAAAGTGCATTCATCAGCATTTGCTGAACACCAGAATGATCGAATTGTGAGAGACAAATTTATAAGGAACAAGGTTGAGTGTGCATGTCACCACTGAGTGACATTAGCATTGCATCAACTGATACATTTATCTAAGATGACTGGAAACCACCTTCTATAAAATAAAGTCGACTAATGAGCACAATCAACCACATTGTAGGATAAATGTTTGCGTCTTTGTTAAAAAAACTCAGGTGAATTATCCGAAGTCTGTATCCAAACTCATGCCCTGACATCCATCACATATTCTCCTCAGACTTCCCAAATTTACATTCCTGCCTTCCCCAGCTATAGTGACAACTCACACAGAGACTTAATTCCATGGGTAGCAGCAGCTGCACTGCCCCTCATACCATGAACACATGTCATGACCCTAGACCATCCAGACATTTTGAACATTTGATTCTGATATATGCTTCTTTTAAAGAATATTGCTGTAACCAAACAAATGGCTGCAGATGCAAATTGAGTGGCTTTCTGTATACAGAAAGACCCTAGGATATCATAGCTGATGAGATGTCAAGGAAGCTTCAAAGTGATGGAGATAAAAAGGGAGATAATACAAACTGAACTGTAACTTCTTGGGAGTAACCTGTACCTTGTAATCTCCATCTGACAGTGAACAAGGTGGGAGAAAAGCCAGCATTCTGGGCAAGAGACATATTTTGTGTCTTCCTCTTTGGAAAATATACAATAACAGGTTGGAAGTTGAGTCTGTGTATGCTCACGGAAGAATGTGTTTCAGAGAGCTGAGATTCACATTGCACCAATGGGCTAAGGTACTTTTGTGTATGAGGGTGGATTTAAGCATTAGAATGTTTTGGACATCACAGTCAAAATATTAACCACTGGTTATACCTTCAATGCAGGTGAAGAACTCTTTAACTCTAAGTGCTTGAATCCAGCAAGTCAGTCAAAAAGTAACAGGGAAAGGAGGAGCCTTCCCTCATTCTGGCTGCTACCAGTCAACTATCATCGCAAGTAAACAGGACAAAATGATCTCAACTAACTTGAAATGCTAAGGATACCAAAATTGATTATTTCACAAGCAATGTTCCATTATTTACTCCTCATTTCCCCTTCCCCTACCTCACCCCAGTTCCAAACCTTCCAGCTCAGCACTGGCCCCATGACTTGTCCTACCTGCCTATCTTCTTTTCCACCTATCTACCCCACCCTCCACCTCCCTGACCAATCACCTTCATCCCCTCCCCCACTCACCTATTGTACTCTATGCTACTTTCTCCCCACCCCCACCCTCGTCTCACTTATCTCTCCACTCTTCAGGCTCTCTGCCTCTATTCCTGATGAAGGGCTTTTGCCCGAAACGTCGATTTTCCTGCTCCTCAGATCCTGCCTGACCTGCTGTGCTTTACCAGCACCACTCTAATCTAGACTCCATTATCTAGTCCTGACAAATAAGTCATAGAGACTATCAATCACATATTTTAACTTTTTATCTTTCTTTGGACTCACTTCTCATTCCTAATCAATCTATATTACCTTTATTTCTTCTTACATTTAGGAAATAATAAACTCAATCTTTCACTAACTCAAGAAATCCTAATTAAACTAAATAACCTTAACCCTATCATCTATGTCAATACCAGAAGGTTGCTTGATAGTGAAGTGTTGCACAAACAGGGTCAGAGTTGAATATCTAAAATCAATACACAGCATGTTTTACAGTAGTGCTTGTTAAATTGCCACTATGTCATGTATCTGACAATGCATATGCTAGTTCCCGTAACATAAGAACTAGATGTGGGTGACATGGCAGTAACGTCTTTAACAGCTCTTGATATATACACATATTACAGTCACAGGCACTTCAGTGCCAGGGCTAATACCAAAGTTTTCAGCTACAAAGGTAGTACGCTTCCATCAAGTGACCACTGTTAAGATAGAGATTGAGGCCTTTACACCTTTGGATCACATGTTATGATATGATGAGGAAATGGCTTAGTGGCATTATCCCTGGACTGTTAATCAAGAGACTCAGGTACAATAACCAATGTGCAGGACAGATAGGTAGATGCCTGCCTTATCAGCCTGGACCAGGAGAAGGCCTTTGACAGGATATTACACATATACATGTGGATGTGCTCTTTGGGGAGGGAATTTAATTCTGGCTCTGACTGATGTACACCAGCATTGTTAATGTAGTCTCAATCAACAGGTGGGAATTAGAAAGTTTCCCAGTCAGATCTGGAGTCAGACTGGGCTGTTCACTCTCTCCTGCCTTGTTTGTGTGTTGTACAGAGCCTTTTGCTGAGTTCATCAAGAAGGATGTGAGCCTGGGAATGGGTGATTAGTCCAGGCAATGGTGGCCTACACGTCAAAGCCTCCCTGTACATGGATGACATCACTGTTTTCTGCTCAGATCTGCTGTCAGTGCGCAGACTCAGGGGCATCTGTGACCAGTTCAAACTGGCTTCAGGAGCCATGGCAAATCAAGGCAAAAACGAGGCCATTCCTTTGGGAACAGAGCCTACCAATCCTTTCTCCTCTTCTTTGTCAGGGCAGATTACCTGAATGTGCTGTGGAATATGAAATGGCTGGGGCGTGCACAAAATCTTGGGGGGAGCACATTGCCAAGTGAGACAGAAACTGGGCTGCTGAGAGCACTGTTCCCTCTCCATTGTGGGTAAAACATGGTCATCAAGAGTGAGGTACTCTCACAGTTGTAGTACACGGTGCAGGTCTTGCACACTCCCTGAACCTGTGCCATTGCAGTCATGTGAGCCATCTCCCATTTGCCTTTATTGGTCAGTGCATTGAGTATAGGAGATAAGAGGTCTACTTGAGGCTCCACAAGAGATTTGTTAGGCCATTTTTGGAAATCTGTAGTCAATTCTGGCCTGCCTGCTACAGAAAGATGTTGTTAAACTTGAAAGGGTTCAGAAAGGATTTACAAGGATGTTGCCAGGGTTATACAGCTTAAGCTATAGGGATTGGCTGAATAGGATGGAGCTATTTTTCCTCCACCGTCAGAGGCTGAGGGGTGACCTTATAAAAGTTTATAAAATCATGAGAGGCATGGAGAGGGTGAATAGCCAAGTGTAGGGAAGTCCAAAACTAAAGGGCGTAGGTTTAAGATGAGAGGAAAAAGATTTAAAAGGGACAACTTTTTCACACAGTATGTGATGTATGTATGAAATGAGCTGTCAGCGGAAGTGGTGGAGGCTGGGACAATTACAACATTTAAAAGGCATCTGGATGGGTGGATGAGTAGGAAGGTTTTAGAGGAATATGGGCCAAATGCTGGCAAATGAGACTAGATTAATTTAGGATATCTGGTCGGCATGAGTGGGTCGGACCAAAGGGTCTATTTCCATGCTATATAACTCTATGTCTCTAAGAGCTTCCTTGATTCCAGGCAATAGGCAAAAAGGCTTATTTTGTACTCAACATGAAGTTTTATGATTCAAGAATCAGCTATCTTTAGAAGCACTCTAATTAAGAACTAGTTTGTATCTAATTATGTGAGATTAACACAACAGGCTTTTTCCATATTAAAATTT
Organism: Hemiscyllium ocellatum; assembly: GCF_020745735.1. NCBI lineage: Eukaryota > Metazoa > Chordata > Chondrichthyes > Orectolobiformes > Hemiscylliidae > Hemiscyllium > Hemiscyllium ocellatum. The sequence goes on along the minus strand of NC_083421.1, from coordinate 27,361,500 downwards.
ATTGCACCAGCTTTAAAATAATTTCAGATGGACTCTTTCAGGCAAAATAGTGAGAGTCACATTGGTTTGCCATTGATTTTGTTGTGTGTAAATCACCACACAAGTTCCTTTCAATTAAGTTGCGTATTAAGAAATCTCACAAACAAGTACTGAAGTAATGATCTAAACTTTATTGCATGTAGCAACCAAATAAGATTCCTCAACTAAGCAAGTGAAACGTCACAACTTAACTTGACTATCATCTGATCAATGGTGAAATTTAGCTACGATTCCAACCAACTCTGTCTGTCTCTGGAAGTGTCCAGAGATCCATCCTTGTGCAGTGTTGTTCTTTGAAGTTCTACTAATGAAGGGATCTAGTGTTGCATTCGTCCTTCTCCTGACTGTAAATGCTATACTTCTAACGTCCTGTACAAATAACGAAATTAATTTCACTACATTCAATTTTAAAATATCCTACTGGAGCCTATCATTTGTTATGATATTAAATGATGTTACTACAGGACCATCAGATTCCAGAATGAAATTAAGCTTGATAGGTTATAGATGATTTTTCTTTACTATAGTTGTTATTCACTAAAGCATCAGCAAACAAAGTCACAAGTTTTGGGTGAAGCTGAGACATTAGAAGGGTGCAGTTACATTGTTGGGGGCTGTATTACAAGCCTCCCAACAGTGAGTGTGAGGTAGAAGACCAAATAGGTAAACAGATTATGGAAAGATGTAGATGCAATAGGATAGCGGTGATGAGAGATTTTAATTTCCCAACATTGACTGA